>NW_026892723.1:0-547435 GCF_033815535.1 Pezoporus flaviventris | reverse complement strand
TCATTTCTATCAAATTTTAAACCAGTTTTCACCCCGTTTGCCTATGCATTCTTGTTACTGTCTTAAACGTTTTAAGCCACTTTTGGCCATTGCTAACCCTGTTTTTATTTCCATTTTCTAAGTCGTTTTAAGCATTTTTTTGGTTTCTTTTCCTAACCCAAATTTCTCAATTTCTAACCATTTTTAAGTTATTTTTCCTCTGTCCTAACCCACTTTTGTCAAATTCTAACCCCTTTTAATCCATTTTTGGCAGTTTCTATCCTATTTTTCCACGTTTAAACTCCTTTTAAGCTTTTTTTTCTCCTTGCTAATTTTTGCCCAATTCTTTCCTGGTTTCAGAGTTTTTCCCTCATTTCTAACCCATTTTTCCCCATTTCTATCAAATTTAAACCAGTTTTCCCCCGTTTGCTATGCATTCTTGTTACTTTCTTAAACGTTTTAAGCCACTTTTGGCCATTGCTAACCCTTTTTTTATTTCCATTTTCTAAGTCGTTTTAAGCATTTTTTGGTTTCTTTTCCTAACCCAAATTTCTCAATTTCTAACCATTTTTAAGTTATTTTTCCCCTTTCCTAACCCATTTTTGTCAAGTTCTAACCCCTTTTAATCCCATTTTTGGCAGTTTCTATCCAGTTTTTGCCACGTTTCAACCCGTTTTTAAGCTTTTTTTTTCCTTGCTAATTTTTGCCCAATTCTTTCCTGGTTTCAGAGTTTTTCGCTCATTTCTAACTCATTTTTCCCCATTTCTATCAAATTTAAAACCAGTTTTTCCCCCGTTTGCTATGCATTCTTGTTGCTTTCTAATATGTTTTAAGCCACTTTTGGCCCATTACTAACCCTTATTTTATTTCCATTTTCTAAGTCGCTTTAAGCATTTTTGGGTTTCTTTTCCTAACCCAAAATTTCTCAATTTCTAACCATTTTTAAGTGATTTTTCCCCTTTCCTAACCCACTTTTGTCAAGTTCTAACCCCTTTTAATCCATTTTTGGCAGTTTCTATCCTATTTTTGCCACGTTTCATCCCTTTTAAGCTTTTTTTTCTCCTTGCTAATTTTTGCCCAATTCTTTCCTGGTTTCAGAGTTTTTCGCTCATTTCTAACCCATTTTTCCCCATTTCTATCAAATTGAAACCGTTTTTCCCCCGTTTGCTATGCATTCTTGTTACTTTCTAATATGTTTTAAGCCACTTTTGGCCATTACTAACCCTTTTTTTTTATTTCCATTTTCTAAGTCGTTTTAAGCATTTTTTGGTTTCTTTTCCTAACCCAAATTTCTCAATTTCTAACCATTTTAAGTTATTTTTCCCCTTTCCTAACCCATTTTTGTCAAGTCCTAACCCCTTTTAATCCATTTTTGGCAGTTTCTATCCTATTTTTGCCACGTTTAAACTCCTTTAAGCTTTTTTTTCCTTGCGAATTTTCCCAATTCTTTCCTGGTTTCAGAGTTTTTTGCTCATTTCTAACTCATTTTTCCCCATTTCTATCAAATTTAAACCAGTTTTTCCCCCGTTTGCTATGCATTCTTGTTACTTTCTTAAACGTTTAAGCCACTTTTGGCCATTGCTAACCATTTTTTTTATTTCCATTTTCTAAGTCGTTTTAAGCATTTTTTCGTTTCTTTTCCTAACCCAAATTTCTCAATTTCTAACCATTTTTAAGTTATTTTTCCCCTTTCCTAACCCACTTTTGTCAAGTTCTAACCCCTTTTAATCTATTTTTGGCAGTTTCTATCCTATTTTGCCACGTTTAAACTCCTTTTAAGCTTTTTTTTTCCATGCTAATTTTTGCCCAATTCTTTCCTGGTTTCAGAGTTTTTCCCTCATGTCTAACCCATTTTTCCCCATTTCTATAAAATTGAAACCGGTTTCCCCCCGTTTGCTATGCATTCTTGTTACTTTCTTAAACGTTTTAAGCCACTTTTGACCATTGCTAACCCTTATTTATTTCCATTTTCTAAGTCGTTTTAAGCATTTTTTCGTTTCTTTTCCTAACCCAAATTTCTCAATTTCTAACCATTTTTAAGTTATTTTTCCCCTTTCCTAACCCATTTTTGTCAAGTCCTAACCCCTTTTAATCCATTTTTGGCAGTTTCTATCCTATTTTTGCCACGTTTAAACTCTTTTTAAGCTTTTTTTTCCATGCTAATTTTGCGCAATTCTTTCCTGGTTTCAGAGTTTTTCCCCTCATTTCTAACCTATTTTTCCCGATTTCTATAAAAACTGAAACCGGTTTTCCCCCCGTTTGCTATGCATTCTTGTTACTTTCTTCAACGTTTTAAGCCACTTTTGGCCATTGCTAACCCTTTTTTTTATTTCCATTTTCTAAGTCGTTTTAAGCATTTTTTGGTTTCTTTTCCTAACCCAAATTTCTCAATTTCTAACCATTTTTAAGTTATTTTTCCCTTTCCTAACCCATTTTTGTCAAGTTCTAACCCCTTTTAAAGCATTCTGGCCATTTCTATCCAATTTTTGCCACGTTTAAACTCCTTTTAAGCTTTTTTTTTCCATGCTAATTTTTGCCCAATTCTTTCCTGGTTTCAGAGTTTTTCCCTCATGTCTAACCCATTTTTCCCCATTTCTATAAAATTGAAACCGGTTTTTCCCCCATTTGCTATGAATTCTTGTTACTTTCTTAAACGTTTTAAGCCACTTTTGGCCATTGCTAACCCTTTTTTTATTTCCATTTTCTAAGTCGTTTTAAGGATTTTTTGGTTTCTTTTCCTAACTCAAATTCCTCAATTTCTAACCATTTTTAAGTTATTTTTCCCCTTTCCTAACCCATTTTTGTCAAGTTCTAACCCCTTTTAATCCATTTTTGGCAGTTTCTATCCAATTTTTGCCACGTTTCAACCCCTTTTAAGCTTTTTTTTTTTCTCCTTGATATTTTTTGCCCAATTCTTTCCTGGTTTCAGAGTTTTTCCCTCATTTCTAACCCATTTTTCCCCATTTCTATCAAATTTAAACCAGTTTTCACCCCGTTTGCTATGCATTCTTTTTACTGTCTTAAACGTTTTAAGCCACTTTTGGCCATTGCTAACCCTGTTTTTATTTCCATTTTCTAAGTCGTTTTAAGCATTTTTTGGTTTTCTTTTCCTAACCCAAATTTCTCAATTTCTAACCATTTTTAAGTTATTTTTCCCCTTTCCTAACCCACTTTTGTCAAATTCTAACCCCTTTTAATCCATTTTTGGCAGTTTCTATCCTATTTTTCCACGTTTAAACTCCTTTTAAGCTTTTTTTCTCCTTGCTAATTTTTGCCCAATTCTTTCCTGGTTTCAGAGTTTTTCCCTCATTTCTAACCCATTTTTCCCCATTTCTATCAAATTTAAACCAGTTTTCCCCCGTTTGCTATGCATTCTTGTTACTTTCTTAAACGTTTTTAAGCCACTTTTGGCCATTGCTAACCCTTTTTTTATTTCCATTTTCTAAGTCGTTTAAGCATTTTTTGGTTTCTTTTCCTAACCCAAATTTCTCAATTTCTAACCATTTTTAAGTTATTTTTCCCCTTTCCTAACCCATTTTTGTCAAGTTCTAACCCCTTTTAATCCATTTTTGGCAGTTTCTATCCTATTTTTCCACGTTTAAACTCCTTTTAAGCTTTTTTTTTTCCTTGCTAATTTTTGCCCAATTCTTTCCTGGTTTCAGAGTTTTTCGCTCATTTCTAACCCATTTTTCCCCATTTCTATCAAATTGAAACCGTTTTTCCCCCGTTTGCTATGCATTCTTGTTACTTTCTAATATGTTTTAAGCCACTTTTGGCCATTACTAACCCTTTTTTTATTTCCATTTTCTAAGTCGTTTTAAGCATTTTTTGGTTTCTTTTCCTAACCCAAATTTCTCAATTTCTAACCATTTTTAAGTTATTTTTCCCCTTTCCTAACCCATTTTTGTCAAGTCCTAACCCCTTTTAATCCATTTTTGGCAGTTTCTACCCTATTTTTTCCACGTTTCAACTCCTTGTAAGATTTTTTTTCTTTTCTTGCTAATTTTGCCCAATTCTTTCCTGGTTTCAGAGTTTTTCGCTCATTTCTAACCCATTTTTCCCCATTTCTATCAAATTGAACCAGTTTCCCCCCCGTTTGCTATGCATTCTTGTTACTTTCTAATATGTTTTAAGCCACCTTTGGCCATTACTAACCCTTTATTTCCGTTTTCTATGTTGTTTTAAGCATTTATTGGTTTCTTTTCCTAACCCAAATTTCTCAATTTCTAACCATTTTTAAGTTATTTTTCCCCTTTCCTAACCCATTTTTGTCAAGTTCTAACCCTTTTAATCCGTTTTTGGCAGCTTCTATCCTATTTTTGCCACGTTTCAACCCCTTTTAAGCTTTTTTTTTCTCCTTGCTATGTTTTGCCCAATTCTTTCCTGGTTTCAGAGTTTTTCGCTCATTTCTAACCCATTTTTCCCCATTTCTATCAAATTTAAACCGGTTTCCCCCCCCGTTTGCTATGCATTCTTGTTACTTTCTTAAACGTTTTAAGCCACTTTTGGGCATTACTAACCCTTTTTTTATTTCCATTTTCTAAGTCGTTTTAAGCCATTTTTTGGTTTCTTTTCCTAACCCATATTTCTCAATTTCTAACCATTTTTAAGTTATTTTTCCCCTTTCCTAACACACTTTTGACAAGTTCTAACCCCTTTTAACTCATTTTTGGCAGTTTCTATCCTATTTTTGCCACGTTTAAACTCCTTTTAAGCTTTTTTTTTCCTTGCTAATTTTTGCCCAATTCTTCCTGGTTTCAGAGTTTTTCGCCCATTTCTAACTAATTTTTCCCCATTTCTATCAAATTTAAACCAGTTTTTCCCCCGTTTGCTATGCATTCTTGTTACTTTCTTAAACGTTTTAAGCCACTGTTTGCCTTTGCTAACCCTTTTTTTATTTCCCATTTTCTAAGTCGTTTTAAGCATTTTTTGGTTTCTTTTCCTAACCCACATTTCTCAATTTCTAACCATTTTTAAGTTATTTTTCCCCTTTCCTAACCCACTTTTGACAAGTTCTAACCCCTTTTAATCCATTTTTGGCAGTTTCTATCCTATTTTTGCCACGTTTAAACACCTTTTAAGCTTTGTTTTTTCTTTTCTTGCTAATTTTTGCCCAATTCTTTCTGGTTTCAGAGTTTTTCCCTCATTTCTAACCATTTTTCCCCATTTCTATCAATCGAAACCAGTTTCCCCCCCGTTTGCTATGCATTCTTGTTACTTTCTTAAACGTTTTAAGCCACTTTTGGCCATTACCAACCCTTTTTTTATTTCCATTTTCTAAGCCGTTTTAAGCATTTTTTGGTTTCTTTTCCTAACCCATATTTCTCAATTTCTAACCATTTTTAAGTGATTTTTCCCCTATCCTAACCCATTTTTGTCAAGTTCTAACCCCTTTTAATCCATTTTTGGCAGTTTCTATCCCTATTTTTGCCACGTTTCAACCCCTTTTAAGCTTTTTTTTTCTTTTCTTGCTAATTTTTGCCCAATTCTTTCTGGTTTCAGAGTTTTTCGCTCATTTCTAACCCATTTTTCCCCATTTCTATCAAATTTAAACCGCTTTTTTTCCCCCCGTTTGCTATACATTCTTGTTACTTTCTTAAACGCTTTAAGCCACTTTTGGCCATTACTAACCCTTTTTTTATTTCCATTTTCTAATCCGTTTTAAGCATTTTTTTGTTTCTTTTCCTAACCCATATTTCTCAATGTCTAACCATTTTTAAGTGATTTTTCCCCCTTTCCTAACCCAATTTTGTCAAGTTCTAACCCCTTTTAATCCATTTTTGGCAGTTTCTACCCTATTTTTGCCACGTTTCAACCCCTTTTAATCTTTTTTTGTCTTTTCTTGCTAATTTTTGCCCAATTTCTTTCCGGTTTCAGAGTTTTTTCGCTCATTTCTAACCCATTTTTCCCCATTTCTATCAAATTGAAACCAGTTTCCCCCCCGTTTGCTATGCATTCTTGTTACTTTCTTAAACGTTTTAAGCCACTTTTTGCCATTGCTAACCCTTTTTTTATTTCCATTTTCTAAGTCGTTTTAAGCATTTTTTGGTTTCTTTTCCTAACCCATATTTCTCAATTTCTAACCAATTTTTAAGTTATTTTTCCCCTTTCTTAACCCACTTTTGACAAGTTCTAACCACTTTTAATCCATTTTTGGCAGTTTCTACCCTATTTTTGCCACGTTTAAACACCTTTTAAGCTTTTTTTTTCTTTTCTTGCTAATTTTATGCCCAATTCTTTCCTGGTTTCAGAGTTTTTCCCTCATTTCTAACCCATTTTTCCCCATTTCTATCAAATTTAAACCGCTTTTTCCCCCCCGTTTGCTATGCATTCTTGTTACTTTCTTAAACGTTTTAAGCCACTTTTTGCCATTGCTAACCCTTTTTTTATTTCCATTTTCTAAGTCGTTTTAAGCATTTTTTGGTTTCTTTTCCTAACCCATTTTTCTCAATTTCTAACCATTTTTAAATGATTTTTCCCCTTTCCTAACCCACTTTTGTCAAGTTCTAACCCCTTTTAATCCATTTTTGGCAGTTTCTATCCTATTTTTGCCACGTTTAAACACCTTTTAAGCTTTTTTTTTCCTTGCTAATTTTTGCCCAATTCTTTCCTGGTTTCAGAGTTTTTCGCTCATTTCTAACCCATTTTTCCCCATTTCTATCAAATTTAAACCAGTTTTTCCTCCGTTTGCTATGCATTCTTGTTACTTTTCTTAAACGTTTTAAGCCACTTTTGGCCATTACTAACCCTTTTTTTATTTCCATTTTCTAAGTCGTTTTAAGCATTTTTTCGTTTCTTTTCCTAACCCAAATTTCTCAATTTCTAACCATTTTTAAGTGATTTTTCCCCTTTCCTAACCCATTTTTTTCAAGTTCTAACCCCTTTTAGTCCATTTTTGGCAGTTTCTACCCTATTTTTGCCACGTTTCAACTCCTTGTAAGATTTTTTTTTCTTTTCTTGCTAATTTTGCCCAATTCTTTCCTGGTTTCAGAGTTTTTCGCTCATTTCTAACCCATTTTTCCCCATTTCTATCAAATTGAAACCGGTTTTCCCCCCCGTTTGCTATGCATTCTTGTTACTTTCTAATATGTTTTAAGCCACCTTTGGCCATTACTAACCCTTTATTTCCCGTTTTCTAAGTTGTTTTAAGCATTTTTTGGTTTCTTTTCCTAACCCAAATTTCTCAATTTCTAACTATTTTTAAGCTATTTTTCCCCTTTCCTAACCCACTTTTGTCATGTTCTGACCCCTTTTAATCCATTTTTGGCAGTTTTCTATCCTATTTTTTGCCACGTTTCAACCCCTTGTAAGCTTTTTTTTTCTTTTCTTGCTAATTTTTTGCCCAATTCTTTCCTGGTTTCAGAGTTTTTCGCTCATTTCTAACCCATTTTTCCCCATTTCTATCAAATTTAAACCGGTTTTCCCCCCGTTTGCTATGCATTCCTGTTACTTTCTTAAACGTTTTAAGCCACTTTTGGCCATTACTAACCCTTCTTTTATTTCCCTTTTCTAAGTCGTTTTAAGCATTTATTGGTTTCTTTTCCTAACCCAAATTTCTCAATTTCTAACCATTTTTAAGTTATTTTTCCCCTTTCCTAACCCATTTTTGTCAAGTTCTAACCCCTTTTAATCCGTTTTTGGCAGCTTCTATCCTATTTTGCCACGTTTAAACTCCTTTTAAGCTTTTTTTTCCTTGCTAATTTTTGCCCAATTCTTTCCTGGTTTCAGAGTTTTTCGCCCATTTCTAACTAATTTTTCCCCATTTCTATCAAATTTCAACCAGTTTTTCCCCCGTTTGCTATGCATTCTTGTTACTTTCTTAAACGTTTTAAGCCACTGTTTGCCTTTGCTAACCCTTTTTTTATTTCCATTTTCTAAGTCGTTTTAAGCATTTTTTGGTTTCTTTTCCTAACCCACATTTCTCAATGTCTAACCATTTTTAAGTTATTTTTCCCCTTTCCTAACCCACTTTTGACAAGTTCTAACCCCTTTTAACTCATTTTTGGCAGTTTCTATCCTATTTTTGCCACGTTTAAACTCCTTTTAAGCTTTTTTTTTCCTTGCTAATTTTTGCCCAATTCTTTCCTGGTTTCAGAGTTTTTCGCCCATTTCTAACTAATTTTTCCCCATTTCTATCAAATTTAAACCAGTTTTTCCCCCGTTTGCTATGCATTCTTGTTACTTTCTTAAACGTTTTAAGCCACTTTTGGCCATTACTAACCCTTTTTTTATTTCCATTTTCTAAGTCATTTTAAGCATTTTTTGGTTTCTTTTCCTAACCCACATTTCTCAATTTCTAAACATTTTTAAGTGATTTTTCCCCTTTCCTAACCCATTTTTGTCAAGTTCTAACCCCTTTTAATCCATTTTTGGCAGTTTCTACCCTATTTTTGCCACACTTAAACACCTTTTAAGCTTTTTTTTTCTTTTCTTGCTAATTTTTGCCCAATTCTTTCCTGGTTTCAGAGTTTTTCCCTCATTTCTAACCCATTTTTCCCCATTTCTATCAAATTTAAACCGCTTTTTCCCCCCCGTTTGCTATGCATTCTTGTTACTTTCTTAAACGTTTTAAGCCACTTTTTGCCATTGCTAACCCTTTTTTTATTTCCATTTTCTAAGTCGTTTTAAGCATTTTTTGGTTTCTTTTCCTAACCCATTTTTCTCAATTTCTAACCATTTTTAAATGATTTTTCCCCTTTCCTAACCCACTTTTGTCAAGTTCTAACCCCTTTTAATCCATTTTTGGCAGTTTCTATCCTATTTTTGCCACGTTTAAACACCTTTTAAGCTTTTTTTTTCCTTGCTAATTTTTGCCCAATTCTTTCCTGGTTTCAGAGTTTTTCGCTCATTTCTAACCCATTTTTCCCCATTTCTATCAAATTTAAACCAGTTTTTCCCCCGTTTGCTATGCATTCTTGTTACTTTCTTAAACGTTTTAAGCCACTTTTGGCCATTACTAACCCTTTTTTTATTTCCATTTTCTAAGTCGTTTTAAGCATTTTTTCGTTTCTTTTCCTAACCCAAATTTCTCAATTTCTAACCATTTTTAAGTGATTTTTCCCCTTTCCTAACCCATTTTTTTCAAGTTCTAACCCCTTTTAGTCCATTTTTGGCAGTTTCTACCCTATTTTTGCCACGTTTCAACTCCTTGTAAGATTTTTTTTCTTTTCTTGCTAATTTTGCCCAATTCTTTCCTGGTTTCAGAGTTTTTGGCTCATTTCTAACCCATTTTTCCCCATTTCTATCAAATTGAAACCGGTTTTCCCCCCGTTTGCTATGCATTCTTGTTACTTTCTTAAACGTTTTAAGCCACTTTTGGCCATTACTAACCCTTTTTTTATATCCCTTTTCTAAGTCCGTTTAAGCATTTTTTTGGTTTCTTTTCCGAACCCATATTACTCAATTTCTAACCATTTTTAAGTTATTTTTCCAATTTCCTAGCCCATTTTTGTCAAATTCTAACCCCTTTTAATCCATTTTGGAAGTTTCTATCCTATTTTTGCCACGTTTAAACTCCTTTTAAGCTTTTTTTTTCCTTGCAAATTTTTGCCCAATTCTTTCCTGGTTTCAGAGTTTTTCGCTCATTTCTAACCCATTTTTCCCCATTTCTATCAAATTGAAACCGGTTTTCCCCCCGTTTGCTATGCATTCTTGTTACTTTCTAATATGTTTTAAGCCACCTTTGGCCATTACTAACCCTTTATTTCCGTTTTCTAAGTTGTTTTAAGCATTTTTTGGTTTCTTTTCCTAACCCAAATTTCTCAATTTCTAACTATTTTTAAGCTATTTTTCCCCTTTCCTAACCCACTTTTGTCATGTTCTGACCCCTTTTAATCCATTTTTTGGCAGTTTTCTATCCTATTTTTGCCACGTTTCAACCCCTTGTAAGCTTTTTTTTTCGTTTCTTGCTAATTTTTGCCCAATTCTTTCCTGGTTTCAGAGTTTTTCGCTCATTTCTAACCCATTTTTCCCCATTTCTATCAAATTTAAACCGGTTTTCCCCCCGTTTGCTATGCATTCCTGTTACTTTCTTAAACGTTTTAAGCCACTTTTGGCCATTACTAACCCTTCTTTTATTTCCCTTTTCTAAGTCGTTTTAAGCATTTATTGGTTTCTTTTCCTAACCCAAATTTCTCAATTTCTAACCATTTTTAAGTTATTTTTCCCCTTTCCTAACCCATTTTTGTCAAGTTCTAACCCCTTTTAATCCGTTTTTGGCAGCTTCTATCCTATTTTTGCCACGTTTCAACCCCTTTTAAGCTTTTTTTTTCTCCTTGCTATGTTTTGCCCAATTCTTTCCTGGTTTCAGAGTTTTTCGCTCATTTCTAACCCATTTTTCCCCATTTCTATCAAATTTAAACCAGTTTCCCCCCCCGTTTGCTATGCATTCTTGTTACTTTCTAATATGTTTTAAGCCACCTTTGGCCATTACTAACCCTTTATTTCCCTTTTCTAAGTTGTTTTAAGCATTTTTTGGTTTCTTTTCCTAACCCAAATTTTCTCAATTTCTAACTATTTTTAAGCTATTTTTCCCCTTTCCTAACCCACTTTTGTCAAGTTCTGACCCCTTTTAATCCATTTTTGGCAGTTTTTATCCTATTTTTGCCACGTTTAAACACCTTTTAAGCTTTTTTTTTTCCTTGCTAATTTTTGCCCAATTCTTTCCTGGTTTCAGAGTTTTTCGCTCATTTCTAACCCATTTTTCCCCATTTCTATCAAATTGAAACCGGTTTTCCCCCGTTTGCTATGCATTCTTGTTACTTTCTAATATGTTTTAAGCCACCTTTGGCCATTACTAACCCTTTATTTCCGTTTTCTAAGTTGTTTTAAGCATTTTTTGGTTTCTTTTCCTAACCCAAATTTCTCAATTTCTAACTATTTTTAAGCTATTTTTCCCCTTTCCCTAACCCACTTTTGTCATGTTCTGACCCCTTTTAATCCATTTTTGGCAGTTTCTATCCTATTTTTGCCACGTTTCAACCCCTTGTAAGCTTTTTTTTTCGTTTCTTGCTAATTTTTGCCCAATTCTTTCCTGGTTTCAGAGTTTTTCGCTCATTTCTAACCCATTTTTCCCCATTTCTATCAAATTTAAACCGGTTTTCCCCCCGTTTGCTATGCATTCCTGTTACTTTCTTAAACGTTTTAAGCCACTTTTGGCCATTACTAACCCTTCTTTTATTTCCCTTTTCTAAGTCGTTTTAAGCATTTTTTCGTTTCTTTTCCTAAACCATATTTCTCAATTTCTAACCATTTTTAAGTTATTTTTCCCCTTTCCTAACCCATTTTTGTCAAGTTCTAACCCCTTTTAATCCGTTTTTGGCAGCTTCTATCCTATTTTTGCCACGTTTCAACCCCTTTTAAGCTTTTTTATTCTCCTTGCTATGTTTTGCCCAATTCTTTCCTGGTTTCAGAGTTTTTCGCTCATTTCTAACCCATTTTTCCCCATTTCTATCAAATTTAAACCAGTTTCCCCCCCCGTTTGCTATGCATTCTTGTTACTTTCTAATATGTTTTAAGCCACCTTTGGCCATTACTAACCCTTTATTTCCCTTTTCTAAGTTGTTTTAAGCATTTTTTGGTTTCTTTTCCTAACCCAAATTTCTCAATTTCTAACTATTTTTAAGCTATTTTTCCCCTTTCCTAACCCACTTTTGTCAAGTTCTGACCCCTTTTAATCCATTTTTGGCAGTTTTTATCCTATTTTTGCCACGTTTAAACACCTTTTAAGCTTTTTTTTTCCGTGCTAATTTTTGCCCAATTCTTTCCTGGTTTCAGAGTTTTTCGCTCATTTCTAACCCATTTTTCCCCATTTCTATCAAATTGAAACCAGTTTCCCCCCCGTTTGCTATGCATTCTTGTTACTTTCTTAAACGTTTTAAGCCACTTTTGGGCATTACTAACCCTTTTTTTATTTCCATTTTCTAAGTCGTTTTAAGCATTTTTTGGTTTCTTTTCCTAACCCATATTTCTCAATTTCTAACCATTTTTAAGTTATTTTTCCCCTTTCCTAACACACTTTTGACAAGTTCTAACCCCTTTTAACTCATTTTTGGCAGCTTCTATCCTATTTTTGCCACGTTTAAACTCCTTTTAAGCTTTTTTTTCCTTGCTAATTTTTGCCCAATTCTTTCCTGGTTTCAGAGTTTTTCGCCCATTTTCTAACTAATTTTTCCCCATTTCTATCAAATTTAAACCAGTTTTTCCCCCATTTGCTATGCATTCTTGTTACTTTCTTAAACGTTTTAAGCCACTGTTTGCCTTTGCTAACCCTTTTTTTTATTTCCATTTTCTAAGTCGTTTTAAGCATTTTTTGGTTTCTTTTCCTAACCCACATTTCTCAATTTCTAACCATTTTTAAGTTATTTTTCCCCTTTCCTAACCCACTTTTGACAAGTTCTAACCCCTTTTAATCCATTTTTGGCAGTTTCTATCCTATTTTTGCCACGTTTAAACACCTTTTAAGCTTTGTTTTTTCTTTTCTTGCTAATTTTTGCCCAATTCTTTCCTGGTTTCAGAGTTTTTCCCTCATTTCTAACCCATTTTTCCCCATTTCTATCAAATCGAAACCAGTTTCCCCCCCGTTTGCTATGCATTCTTGTTACTTTCTTAAACGTTTTAAGCCACTTTTGGCCATTACTAACCCTTTTTGTATTTCCATTTTCTAAGCCGTTTTAAGCATTTTTTTGTTTCTTTTCCTAACCCATATTTCTCAATTTCTAACCATTTTTAAGTGATTTTTCCCCTTTCCTAACCCAATTTTGTCAAGTTCTAACCCCTTTTAATCCATTTTTGGCAGTTTCTATCCTATTTTTGCCACGTTTCAACCCCTTTTAAGCTTTTTTTGTTCTTTTCTTGCAATTTTTGCCCAATTCTTTCCTGGTTTCAGAGTTTTTCGCTCATTTCTAACCCATTTTTCCCCATTTCTATCAAATTTAAACCGCTTTTTTCCCCCCGTTTGCTATACATTCTTGTTACTTTCTTAAACGCTTTAAGCCACTTTTGGCCATTACTAACCCTTTTTTTATTTCCATTTTCTAAGTCGTTTTAAGCATTTTTTGGTTTCTTTTCCTAACCCATTTTTCTCAATTTCTAACCATTTTTAAATGATTTTTCCCCTTTCCTAACCCACTTTTGTCAAGTTCTAACCCCTTTTAATCCATTTTTGGCAGTTTCTATCCTATTTTTGCCACGTTTAAACACCTTTTAAGCTTTTTTTTTCCTTGCTAATTTTTGCCCAATTCTTTCCTGGTTTCAGAGTTTTTCGCTCATTTCTAACCCATTTTCCCCCATTTCTATCAAATTTAAACCAGTTTTTCCTCCGTTTGCTATGCATTCTTGTTACTTTCTTAAACGTTTTAAGCCACTTTTGGCCATTACTAACCCTTTTTTTATTTCCATTTTCTAAGTCGTTTTAAGCATTTTTTCGTTTCTTTTCCTAACCCAAATTTCTCAATTTCTAACCATTTTTAAGTGATTTTTCCCCTTTCCTAACCCATTTTTTTCAAGTTCTAACCCCTTTTAGTCCATTTTTGGCAGTTTCTACCCTATTTTTGCCACGTTTCAACTCCTTGTAAGATTTTTTTTCTTTTCTTGCTAATTTTGCCCAATTCTTTCCTGGTTTCAGAGTTTTTCGCTCATTTCTAACCCATTTTTCCCCATTTCTATCAAATTGAAACCGGTTTTCCCCCCGTTTGCTATGCATTCTTGTTACTTTCTAATATGTTTTAAGCCACCTTTGGCCATTACTAACCCTTTATTTCCGTTTTCTAAGTTGTTTTAAGCATTTTTTGGTTTCTTTTCCTAACCCAAATTTCTCAATTTCTAACTATTTTTAAGCTAATTTTCCCCTTTCCTAACCCACTTTTGTCATGTTCTGACCCCTTTTAATCCATTTTTGGCAGTTTCTATCCTATTTTTGCTACGTTTCAACCCCTTGTAAGCTTTTTTTTTCTTTTCTTGCTAATTTTTGCCCAATTCTTTCCTGGTTTCAGAGTTTTTCGCTCATTTCTAACCCATTTTTCCCCATTTCTATCAAATTTAAACCGGTTTTCCCCCCGTTTGCTATGCATTCCTGTTACTTTCTTAAACGTTTTAAGCCACTTTTGGCCATTACTAACCCTTCTTTTATTTCCCTTTTCTAAGTCGTTTTAAGCATTTATTGGTTTCTTTTCCTAACCCAAATTTCTCAATTTCTAACCATTTTTAAGTTATTTTTCCCCTTTCCTAACCCATTTTTGTCAAGTTCTAACCCCTTTTAATCCGTTTTTGGCAGCTTCTATCCTATTTTTGCCACGTTTAAACTCCTTTTAAGCTTTTTTTTTCCTTGCTAATTTTTGCCCAATTCTTTCCTGGTTTCAGAGTTTTTCGCCCATTTCTAACTAATTTTTCCCCATTTCTATCAAATTTAAACCAGTTTTTCCCCCGTTTGCTATGCATTCTTGTTACTTTCTTAAACGTTTTAAGCCACTGTTTGCCTTTGCTAACCCTTTTTTTATTTCCATTTTCTAAGTCGTTTTAAGCATTTTTTGGTTTCTTTTCCTAACCCACATTTCTCAATGTCTAACCATTTTTAAGTTATTTTTCCCCTTTCCTAACCCACTTTTGACAAGTTCTAACCCCTTTTAATCCATTTTTGGCAGTTTCTATCCTATTTTTGCCACGTTTAAACACCTTTTAAGCTTTGTTTTTTCTTTTCTTGCTAATTTTTGCCCAATTCTTTCCTGGTTTCAGAGTTTTTCCCGCATTTCTAACCCATTTTTCCCCATTTCTATCAAATCGAAACCAGTTTCCCCCCCGTTTGCTATGCATTCTTGTTACTTTCTTAAACGTTTTAAGCCACTTTTGGCCATTACTAACCCTTTTTTTATTTCCATTTTCTAAGCCGTTTTAAGCATTTTTTTGTTTCTTTTCCTAACCCATATTTCTCAATTTCTAACCATTTTTAAGTGATTTTTCCCCTTTCCTAACCCAATTTTGTCAAGTTCTAACCCCTTTTAATCCATTTTTGGCAGTTTCTATCCTATTTTTGCCACGTTTCAACCCCTTTTAATCTTTTTTTGTCTTTTCTTGCTAATTTTTGCCCAATTCTTTCCCGGTTTCAGAGTTTTTCGCTCATTTCTAACCCATTTTTCCCCATTTCTATCAAATTGAAACCAGTTTCCCCCCCGTTTGCTATGCATTCTTGTTACTTTCTTAAACGTTTTAAGCCACTTTTTGCCATTGCTAACCCTTTTTTTATTTCCATTTTCTAAGTCGTTTTAAGCATTTTTTGGTTTCTTTTCCTAACCCATATTTCTCAATTTCTAACCATTTTTAAGTTATTTTTCCCCTTTCTTAACCCACTTTTGACAAGTTCTAACCACTTTTAATCCATTTTTGGCAGTTTCTACCCTATTTTTGCCACGTTTAAACACCTTTTAAGCTTTTTTTTTCTTTTCTTGCTAATTTTTGCCCAATTCTTTCCTGGTTTCAGAGTTTTTCCCTCAATTCTAACCCATTTTTCCCCATTTCTATCAAATTTAAACCGCTTTTTCCCCCTTGTTTGCTATGCATTCTTGTTACTTTCTTAAACGTTTTAAGCCACTTTTTGCCATTGCTAACCCTTTTTTTATTTCCATTTTCTAAGTCGTTTTAAGCATTTTTTGGTTTCTTTTCCTAACCCATATTTCTCAATTTCTAACCATTTTTAAGTTATTTTTCCCCTTTCCTAACACACTTTTGACAAGTTCTAACCCCTTTTAACTCATTTTTGGCAGTTTCTATCCTATTTTTGCCACGTTTAAACTCCTTTTAAGCTTTTTTTTTCCTTGCTAATTTTTGCCCAATTCTTTCCTGGTTTCAGAGTTTTTCGCCCATTTCTAACTAATTTTTCCCCATTTCTATCAAATTTAAACCAGTTTTTCCCCCGTTTGCTATGCATTCTTGTTACTTTCTTAAACGTTTTAAGCCACTTTTGGCCATTACTAACCCTTTTTTTATTTCCATTTTCTAAGTCGTTTTAAGCATTTTTTGGTTTCTTTTCCTAACCTACATTTCTCAATTTCTAAACATTTTTAAGTGATTTTTCCCCTTTCCTAACCCATTTTTGTCAAGTTCTAACCCCTTTTAATCCATTTTTGGCAGTTTCTACCCTATTTTTGCCACGTTTAAACACCTTTTAAGCTTTTTTTTTCTTTTCTTGCTAATTTTTGCCCAATTCTTTCCTGGTTTCAGAGTTTTTCCCTCATTTCTAACCCATTTTTCCCCATTTCTATCAAATTTAAACCGCTTTTTCCCCCCCGTTTGCTATGCATTCTTGTTACTTTCTTAAACGTTTTAAGCCACTTTTTGCCATTGCTAACCCTTTTTTTATTTCCATTTTCTAAGTCGTTTTAAGCATTTTTTGGTTTCTTTTCCTAACCCATTTTTCTCAATTTCTAACCATTTTTAAATGATTTTTCCCCTTTCCTAACCCACTTTTGTCAAGTTCTAACCCCTTTTAATCCATTTTTGGCAGTTTCTATCCTATTTTTGCCACGTTTAAACACCTTTTAAGCTTTTTTTTCCTTGCTAATTTTTGCCCAATTCTTTCCTGGTTTCAGAGTTTTTCGCTCATTTCTAACCCATTTTTCCCCATTTCTATCAAATTTAAACCAGTTTTTCCCCCGTTTGCTATGCATTCTTGTTACTTTCTTAAACGTTTTAAGCCACTTTTGGCCATTACTAACCCTTTTTTTATTTCCATTTTCTAAGTCGTTTTAAGCATTTTTTCGTTTCTTTTCCTAACCCAAATTTCTCAACTTCTAACCATTTTTAAGTGATTTTTCCCCTTTCCTAACCCATTTTTTTCAAGTTCTAACCCCTTTTAGTCCATTTTTGGCAGTTTCTACCCTATTTTTGCCACGTTTCAACTCCTTGTAAGATTTTTTTTCTTTTCTTGCTAATTTTGCCCAATTCTTTCCTGGTTTCAGAGTTTTTCGCTCATTTCTAACCCATTTTTCCCCATTTCTATCAAATTGAAACCGGTTTTCCCCCCGTTTGCTATGCATTCTTGTTACTTTCTAATATGTTTTAAGCCACCTTTGGCCATTACTAACCCTTTATTTTTGTTTTCTAAGTTGTTTTAAGCATTTTTTGGTTTCTTTTCCTAACCCAAATTTCTCAATTTCTAACTATTTTTAAGCTATTTTTCCCCTTTCCTAACCCACTTTTGTCATGTTCTGACCCCTTTTAATCCATTTTTGGCAGTTTCTATCCTATTTTTCCCACGTTTCAACCCCTTGTAAGCTTTTTTTTTCTTTTCTTGCTAATTTTTGCCCAATTCTTTCCTGGTTTCAGAGTTTTTCGCTCATTTCTAACCCATTTTTCCCCATTTCTATCAAATTTAAACCGGTTTTCCCCCCGTTTGCTATGCATTCCTGTTACTTTCTTAAACGTTTTAAGCCACTTTTGGCCATTACTAACCCTTCTTTTATTTCCCTTTTCTAAGTCGTTTTAAGCATTTATTGGTTTCTTTTCCTAACCCAAATTTCTCAATTTCTAACCATTTTTAAGTTATTTTTCCCCTTTCCTAACCCATTTTTGTCAAGTTCTAACCCCTTTTAATCCGTTTTTGGCAGCTTCTATCCTATTTTTGCCACGTTTAAACTCCTCTTAAGCTTTTTTTTTCCTTGCTAATTTTTGCCCAATTCTTTCCTGGTTTCAGAGTTTTTCCCGCATTTCTAACCCATTTTTCCCCATTTCTATCAAATCGAAACCAGTTTCCCCCCGTTTGCTATGCATTCTTGTTACTTTCTTAAACGTTTTAAGCCACTTTTGGCCATTACTAACCCTTTTTTTATTTCCATTTTCTAAGCCGTTTTAAGCATTTTTTTGTTTCTTTTCCTAACCCATATTTCTCAATTTCTAACCATTTTTAAGTGATTTTTCCCCTTTCCTAACCCAATTTTGTCAAGTTCTAACCTTTTTTAATCCATTTTTGGCAGTTTCTATCCTATTTTTGCCACGTTTCAACCCCTTTTAATCTTTTTTTGTCTTTTCTTGCTAATTTTTGCCCAATTCTTTCCCGGTTTCAGAGTTTTTCGCTCATTTCTAACCCATTTTTCCCCACTTCTATCAAATTGAAACCAGTTTCCCCCCCGTTTGCTATGCATTCTTGTTACTTTCTTAAACGTTTTAAGCCACTTTTTGCCATTGCTAACCCTTTTTTTATTTCCATTTTCTAAGTCGTTTTAAGCATTTTTTGGTTTCTTTTCCTAACCCATATTTCTCAATTTCTAACCATTTTTAAGTTATTTTTCCCCTTTCTTAACCCACTTTTGACAAGTTCTAACCACTTTTAATCCATTTTTGGCAGTTTCTACCCTATTTTTGCCACGTTTAAACACCTTTTAAGCTTTTTTTTTCTTTTCTTGCTAATTTTTGCCCAATTCTTTCCTGGTTTCAGAGTTTTTCCCTCAATTCTAACCCATTTTTCCCCATTTCTATCAAATTTAAACCGCTTTTTCCCCCTTGTTTGCTATGCATTCTTGTTACTTTCTTAAACGTTTTATGCCACTTTTTGCCATTGCTAACCCTTTTTTTATTTCCATTTTCTAAGTCGTTTTAAGCATTTTTTGGTTTCTTTTCCTAACCCATATTTCTCAATTTCTAACCACTTTTAAGTTATTTTTCCCCTTTCCTAACACACTTTTGACAAGTTCTAACCCCTTTTAACTCATTTTTGGCAGTTTCTATCCTATTTTTGCCACGTTTAAACTCCTTTTAAGCTTTTTTTTTCCTTGCTAATTTTTGCCCAATTCTTTCCTGGTTTCAGAGTTTTTCGCCCATTTCTAACTAATTTTTCCCCATTTCTATCAAATTTAAACCAGTTTTTCCCCCGTTTGCTATGCATTCTTGTTACTTTCTTAAACGTTTTAAGCCACTTTTGGCCATTACTAACCCTTTTTTTATTTCCATTTTCTAAGTCGTTTTAAGCATTTTTTGGTTTCTTTTCCTAACCTACATTTCTCAATTTCTAAACATTTTTAAGTGATTTTTCCCCTTTCCTAACCCATTTTTGTCAAGTTCTAACCCCTTTTAATCCATTTTTGGCAGTTTCTATCCTATTTTTGCCACGTTTAAACACCTTTTAAGCTTTTTTTTTCCTTGCTAATTTTTGCCCAATTCTTTCCTGGTTTCAGAGTTTTTCGCTCATTTCTAACCCATTTTTCCCCATTTCTATCAAATTGAAACCAGTTTCCCCCCCGTTTGCTATGCATTCTTGTTACTTTCTTAAACGTTTTAAGCCACTTTTGGCCATTACTAACCCTTTTTTTATTTCCATTTTCTAAGCCGTTTTAAGCATTTTTTTGTTTCTTTTCCTAACCCATATTTCTCAATTTCTAACCATTTTTAAGTGATTTTTCCCCTATCCTAACCCAATTTTGTCAAGTTCTAACCCCTTTTAATCCATTTTTGGCAGTTTCTATCCTATTTTTGCCACGTTTCAACCCCTTTTAAGCTTTTTTTTTCTTTTCTTGCTAATTTTTGCCCAATTCTTTCCTGGTTTCAGAGTTTTTCGCTCATTTCTAACCCATTTTTCCCCATTTCTATCAAATTTAAACCGCTTTTTTCCCCCTGTTTGCTATGCATTCTTGTTACTTTCTTAAACGTTTTAAGCCACTTTTGGCCATTACTAACCCTTTTTTTATTTCCATTTTCTAAGCCGTTTTAAGCATTTTTTTGTTTCTTTTCCTAACCCATATTTCTCAATTTCTAACCATTTTTAAGTGATTTTTCCCCTTTCCTAACCCAATTTTGTCAAGTTCTAACCCCTTTTAATCCATTTTTGGCAGTTTCTATCCTATTTTTGCCACGTTTCAACCCCTTTTAAGCTTTTTTTTCCTTTTCTTGCTAATTTTTGCGCAATTCTTTCCCGGTTTCAGAGTTTTTCGCTCATTTCTAACCCATTTTTCCCCATTTCTATCAAATTGAAACCAGTTTCTCCCGGTTTGCTATGCATTCTTGTTACTTTCTTAAACGTTTTAAGCCACTTTTGGTCATTACTAACCCTTTTTTTATTTCCGTTTTCTAAGCCGTTTTAAGCATTTTTTTGTTTCTTTTCCTAACCCATATTTCTCAATTTCTATCCATTTTTAAGTTATTTTTCCCCTTTCCTAACCCACTTTTGACAAGTTCTAACCCCTTTTAACTCATTTTTGGCAGTTTCTATCCTATTTTTGCCACGTTTAAACTCCTTTTCAGCTTTTTTTTTCCTTGCTAATTTTTGCCCAATTCTTTCCTGGTTTCAGAGTTTTTCGCCCATTTCTAACTAATTTTTCCCCATTTCTATCAAATTTAAACCAGTTTTTCCCCCGTTTGCTATGCATTCTTGTTACTTTCTTAAACGTTTTAAGGGACTGTTTGCCTTTGCTAACCCTTTTTTTATTTCCATTTTCTAAGTCGTTTTAAGCATTTTTTGGTTTCTTTTCCTAACCCACATTTCTCAATTTCAAACCATTTTTAAGTTATTTTTCCCCTTTCCTAACCCACTTTTGACAAGTTCGAACCCCCTTTAATCCATTTTTTTGCTGTTTCTATCCAATTTTATCCACGTTTAAACACCTTTTAAGCTTTGTTTTTTCTTTTCTTGCTAATTTTTGCCCAATTCTTTCCTGGTTTCAGAGTTTTTCCCTCATTTCTAACCCATTTTTCCCCATTTCTATCAAATCGAAACCAGTTTCCCCCCCGTTTGCTATGCATTCTTGTTAGTTTCTTAAACGTTTTAAGCCACTTTTGGCCATTACTAACCCTTTTTTTATTTCCATTTTCTAAGCCGTTTTAAGCATTTTTTTGTTTCTTTTCCTAACCCATATTTCTCAATTTCTAACCATTTTTAAGTGATTTTTCCCCTTTCCTAACCCATTTTTGTCAAGTTCTAACCCCTTTTAATCCATTTTTGGAAGTTTCTATTTTATTTTTGCCACGTTTCAACCCCTTTTAATCTTTTTTTGTCTTTTCTGGCTAATTTTTGCCCAATTCTTTCCCGGTTTCAGAGTTTTTCGCTCATTTCTAACCCATTTTTCCCCATTTCTATCAAATTGAAACCAGTTTCCCCCCCGTTTGCTATGCATTCTTGTTACTTTCTTAAACGTTTTAAGCCACTTTTGGCCATTGCTAACCCTTTTTTTATTTCCATTTTCTAAGTCGTTTTAAGCATTTTTTGGTTTCTTTTCCTAACCCATATTTCTCAATTTCTAACCATTTTTAAGTTATTTTTCCCCTTTCCTAACCCATTTTTGTCAAGTTCTAACCCCTTTTAATCCGTTTTTGGCAGCTTCTATCCTATTTTTGCCACGTTTAAACTCCTCTTAAGCTTTTTTTTTCCTTGCTAATTTTTGCCCAATTCTTTCCTGGTTTCAGAGTTTTTCCCGCATTTCTAACCCATTTTTCCCCATTTCTATCAAATCGAAACCAGTTTCCCCCCCGTTTGCTATGCATTCTTGTTACTTTCTTAAACGTTTTAAGCCACTTTTGGCCATTACTAACCCTTTTTTTATTTCCATTTTCTAAGCCGTTTTAAGCATTTTTTTGTTTCTTTTCCTAACCCATATTTCTCAATTTCTAACCATTTTTAAGTGATTTTTCCCCTTTCCTAACCCAATTTTGTCAAGTTCTAACCTTTTTTTAATCCATTTTTGGCAGTTTCTATCCTATTTTTGCCACGTTTCAACCCCTTTTAATCTTTTTTTGTCTTTTCTTGCTAATTTTTGCCCAATTCTTTCCCGGTTTCAGAGTTTTTCGCTCATTTCTAACCCATTTTTCCCCACTTCTATCAAATTGAAACCAGTTTCCCCCCCGTTTGCTATGCATTCTTGTTACTTTCTTAAACGTTTTAAGCCACTTTTTGCCATTGCTAACCCTTTTTTTATTTCCATTTTCTAAGTCGTTTTAAGCATTTTTTGGTTTCTTTTCCTAACCCATATTTCTCAATTTCTAACCATTTTTAAGTTATTTTTCCCCTTTCTTAACCCACTTTTGACAAGTTCTAACCACTTTTAATCCATTTTTGGCAGTTTCTACCCTATTTTTGCCACGTTTAAACACCTTTTAAGCTTTTTTTTTCTTTTCTTGCTAATTTTTGCCCAATTCTTTCCTGGTTTCAGAGTTTTTCCCTCAATTCTAACCCATTTTTCCCCATTTCTATCAAATTTAAACCGCTTTTTCCCCCTTGTTTGCTATGCATTCTTGTTACTTTCTTAAACGTTTTATGCCACTTTTTGCCATTGCTAACCCTTTTTTTATTTCCATTTTCTAAGTCGTTTTAAGCATTTTTTGGTTTCTTTTCCTAACCCATATTTCTCAATTTCTAACCACTTTTAAGTTATTTTTCCCCTTTCCTAACACACTTTTGACAAGTTCTAACCCCTTTTAACTCATTTTTGGCAGTTTCTATCCTATTTTTGCCACGTTTAAACTCCTTTTAAGTTTTTTTTTTCCTTGCTAATTTTTGCCCAATTCTTTCCTGGTTTCAGAGTTTTTCGCCCATTTCTAACTAATTTTTCCCCATTTCTATCAAATTTAAACCAGTTTTTCCCCCGTTTTCTATGCATTCTTGTTACTTTCTTAAACCTTTTAAGGAACTTTTGGCCATTACTAACCCTTTTTTTATTTCCATTTTCTAAGTAGTTTTAAGCAATTTTTGGTTTCTTTTCCTAACCTACATTTCTCAATTTCTAAACATTTTTAAGTGATTTTTCCCCTTTCCTAACCCATTTTTGTCAAGTTCTAACCCCTTTTAATCCATTTTTGGCAGTTTCTATCCTATTTTTGCCACGTTTAAACACCTTTTAAGCTTTTTTTTTCCTTGCTAATTTTTGCCCAATTCTTTCCTGGTTTCAGAGTTTTTCGCTCATTTCTAACCCATTTTTCCCCATTTCTATCAAATTGAAACCAGTTTCCCCCCCGTTTGCTATGCATTCTTGTTACTTTCTTAAACGTTTTAAGCCACTTTTGGCCATTACTAACCCTTTTTTTATTTCCATTTTCTAAGCCGTTTTAAGCATTTTTTTGTTTCTTTTCCTAACCCATATTTCTCAATTTCTAACCATTTTTAAGTGATTTTTCCCCTATCCTAACCCAATTTTGTCAAGTTCTAACCCCTTTTAATCCATTTTTGGCAGTTTCTATCCTATTTTTGCCACGTTTCAACCCCTTTTAAGCTTTTTTTTTCTTTTCTTGCTAATTTTTGCCCAATTCTTTCCTGGTTTCAGAGTTTTTCGCTCATTTCTAACCCATTTTTCCCCATTTCTATCAAATTTAAACCGCTTTTTTCCCCCTGTTTGCTATGCATTCTTGTTACTTTCTTAAACGTTTTAAGCCACTTTTGGCCATTACTAACCCTTTTTTATTTCCATTTTCTAAGCCGTTTTAAGCATTTTTTTGTTTCTTTTCCTAACCCATATTTCTCAATTTCTAACCATTTTTAAGTGATTTTTCCCCTTTCCTAACCCAATTTTGTCAAGTTCTAACCCCTTTTAATCCATTTTTGGCAGTTTCTATCCTATTTTTGCCACGTTTAAACACCTTTTAAGCTTTTTTTTTCCGTGCTAATTTTTGCCCAATTCTTTCCTGGTTTCAGAGTTTTTCGCTCATTTCTAACCCATTTTTCCCCAATTTCTATCAAATTTAAACCGCTTTTTTCCCCCTGTTTGCTATGCATTCTTGTTACTTTCTTAAACGTTTTAAGCCACTTTTGGCCATTACTAACCCTTTTTTTATTTCCATTTTCTAAGCCGTTTTAAGCATTTTTTTGTTTCTTTTCCTAACCCATATTTCTCAATTTCTAACCATTTTTAAGTGATTTTTCCCCTTTCCTAACCCAATTTTGTCAAGTTCTAACCCCTTTTAATCCATTTTTGGCAGTTTCTATCCTATTTCTGCCACGTTTAAACACCTTTTAAGCTTTTTTTTTCCGTGCTAATTTTTGCCCAATTCTTTCCTGGTTTCAGAGTTTTTCGCTCATTTCTAACCCATTTTTCCCCATTTCTATCAAATTGAAACCAGTTTCCCCCGGTTTGCTATGCATTCTTGTTACTTTCTTAAACGTTTTAAGCCACTTTTGGTCATTACTAACCCTTTTTTTATTTCCATTTTCTAAGCCGTTTTAAGCATTTTTTTGTTTCTTTTCCTAACCCATATTTCTCAATTTCTAACCATTTTTAAGTTATTTTTCCCCTTTCTTAACCCACTTTTGACAAGTTCTAACCACTTTTAATCCATTTTTGGCAGTTTCTACCCTATTTTTGCCACGTTTAAACACCTTTTAAGCTTTTTTTTTTCTTTTCTTGCTAATTTTTGCCCAATTCTTTCCTGGTTTCAGAGTTTTTCCCTCAATTCTAACCCATTTTTCCCCGTTTCTATCAAATTTAAACCGCTTTTTCCCCCCCGTTTGCTATGCATTCTTGTTACTTTCTTAAACGTTTTAAGCCACTTTTGGCCATTGCTAACCCTTTTTTTATTTCCATTTTCTACGTCGTTTTAAGCATTTTTTGGTTTCTTTTCCTAACCCATATTTCTCAATTTCTAACCATTTTTAAGTTATTTTTCCCCTTTCCTAACACACTTTTGACAAGTTCTAACCCCTTTTAACTCATTTTTGGCAGTTTCTATCCTATTTTTGCCACGTTTCAACCCCTTTTAACCTTTTTTTTTCCTTGCTAATTTTTGCCCAATTCTTTCCTGGTTTCAGAGTTTTTCGCCCATTTCTAACTAATTTTTCCCCATTTCTATCAAATTTAAACCAGTTTTTCCCCCGTTTGCTATGCATTCTTGTTACTTTCTTAAACGTTTTAAGCCACTTTTGGCCATTACTAACCCTTTTTTTATTTCCATTTTCTAAGTCGTTTTAAGCATTTTTTGGTTTCTTTTCCTAACCTACATTTCTCAATTTCTAAACATTTTTAAGTGATTTTTCCCCTTTCCTAACCCATTTTTGTCAAGTTCTAACCCCTTTTAATCCATTTTTGGCAGTTTCTATCCTATTTTTGCCACGTTTAAACACCTTTTAAGCTTTTTTTTTCCTTGCTAATTTTTGCCCAATTCTTTCCTGGTTTCAGAGTTTTTCGCTCATTTCTAACCCATTTTTCCCCATTTCTATCAAATTGAAACCAGTTTCCCCCCCGTTTGCTATGCATTCTTGTTACTTTCTTAAACGTTTTAAGCCACTTTTGGCCATAACTAACCCTTTTTTTATTTCCATTTTCTAAGCCGTTTTAAGCATTTTTTTGTTTCTTTTCCTAACCCATATTTCTCAATTTCTAACCATTTTTAAGTGATTTTTCCCCTTTCCTAACCCAATTTTGTCAAGTTCTAACCCCTTTTAATCCATTTTTGGCAGTTTCTATCCTATTTTTGCCACGTTTCAACCCCTTTTAAGCTTTTTTTTTCTTTTCTTGCTAATTTTTGCCCAATTCTTTCCTGGTTTCAGAGTTTTTCGCTCATTTCTAACCCATTTTTCCCCATTTCTATCAAATTTAAACCGCTTTTTTCCCCCTGTTTGCTATGCATTCTTGTTACTTTCTTAAACGTTTTAAGCCACTTTTGGCCATTACTAACCCTTTTTTTATTTCCATTTTCTAAGCCGTTTTAAGCATTTTTTTGTTTCTTTTCCTAACCCATATTTCTCAATTTCTAACCATTTTTTAAGTGATTTTTCCCCTTTCCTAACCCAATTTTGTCAAGTTCTAACCCCTTTTAATCCATTTTTGGCAGTTTCTATCCTATTTCTGCCACGTTTAAACACCTTTTAAGCTTTTTTTTTCCGTGCTAAATTTTTGCCCAATTCTTTCCTGGTTTCAGAGTTTTTCGCTCATTTCTAACCCATTTTTCCCCATTTCTATCAAATTGAAACCAGTTTCCCCCGGTTTGCTATGCATTCTTGTTACTTTCTTAAACGTTTTAAGCCACTTTTGGTCATTACTAACCCTTTTTTTATTTCCATTTTCTAAGCCGTTTTAAGCATTTTTTTGTTTCTTTTCCTAACCCATATTTCTCAATTTCTAACCATTTTTAAGTTATTTTTCCCCTTTCTTAACCCACTTTTGACAAGTTCTAACCACTTTTAATCCATTTTTGGCAGTTTCTACCCTATTTTTGCCACGTTTAAACACCTTTTAAGCTTTTTTTTTCTTTTCTTGCTAATTTTTGCCCAATTCTTTCCTGGTTTCAGAGTTTTTCCCTCAATTCTAACCCATTTTTCCCCGTTTCTATCAAATTTAAACCGCTTTTTCCCCCCCGTTTGCTATGCATTCTTGTTACTTTCTTAAACGTTTTAAGCCACTTTTTGCCATTGCTAACCCTTTTTTTATTTCCATTTTCTAAGTCGTTTTAAGCATTTTTTGGTTTCTTTTCCTAACCCATATTTCTCAATTTCTAACCATTTTTAAGTTATTTTTCCCCTTTCCTAACACACTTTTGACAAGTTCTAACCCCTTTTAACTCATTTTTGGCAGTTTCTATCCTATTTTTGCCACGTTTCAACCCCTTTTAACCTTTTTTTTTTCCTTGCTAATTTTTGCCCAATTCTTTCCTGGTTTCAGAGTTTTTCGCCCATTTCTAACTAATTTTTCCCCATTTCTATCAAATTTAAACCAGTTTTTCCCCCGTTTGCTATGCATTCTTGTTACTTTCTTAAACGTTTTAAGCCACTTTTGGCCATTACTAACCCTTTTTTTATTTCCATTTTCTAAGCCGTTTTAAGCATTTTTTTGTTTCTTTTCCTAACCCATATTTCTCAATTTCTAACCATTTTTAAGTTATTTTTCCCCTTTCTTAACCCACTTTTGACAAGTTCTAACCACTTTTAATCCATTTTTGGCAGTTTCTACCCTATTTTTGCCACGTTTAAACACCTTTTAAGCTTTTTTTTTCTTTTCTTGCTAATTTTTGCCCAATTCTTTCCTGGTTTCAGAGTTTTTCGCTCAATTCTAACCCATTTTTCCCCGTTTCTATCAAATTTAAACCGCTTTTTCCCCCCCGTTTGCTATGCATTCTTGTTACTTTCTTAAACGTTTTAAGCCACTTTTTGCCATTGCTAACCCTTTTTTTATTTCCATTTTCTAAGTCGTTTTAAGCATTTTTTGGTTTCTTTTCCTAACCCATATTTCTCAATTTCTAACCATTTTTAAGTTATTTTTCCCCTTTCCTAACACACTTTTGACAAGTTCTAACCCCTTTTAACTCATTTTTGGCAGTTTCTATCCTATTTTTGCCACGTTTCAACCCCTTTTAACCTTTTTTTTTCCTTGCTAATTTTTGCCCAATTCTTTCCTGGTTTCAGAGTTTTTCGCCCATTTCTAACTAATTTTTCCCCATTTCTATCAAATTTAAACCAGTTTTTCCCCCGTTTGCTATGCATTCTTGTTACTTTCTTAAACGTTTTAAGCCACTTTTGGCCATTACTAACCCTTTTTTTATTTCCATTTTCTAAGTCGTTTTAAGCATTTTTTGGTTTCTTTTCTTAACCTACATTTCTCAATTTCTAAACATTTTTAAGTGATTTTTCCCCTTTCCTAACCCATTTTTGTCAAGTTCTAACCCCTTTTAATCCATTTTTGGCAGTTTCTATCCTATTTTTGCCACGTTTAAACACCTTTTAAGCTTTTTTTTTCCTTGCTAATTTTTGCCCAATTCTTTCCTGGTTTCAGAGTTTTTCGCTCATTTCTAACCCATTTTTCCCCATTTCTATCAAATTGAAACCAGTTTCCCCCCCGTTTGCTATGCATTCTTGTTACTTTCTTAAACGTTTTAAGCCACTTTTGGCCATTACCAACCCTTTTTTTATTTCCATTTTCTAAGCCGTTTTAAGCATTTTTTTGTTTCTTTTCCTAACCCATATTTCTCAATTTCTAACCATTTTTAAGTGATTTTTCCCCTATCCTAACCCATTTTTGTCAAGTTCTAACCCCTTTTAATCCATTTTTGGCAGTTTCTATCCTATTTTTGCCACGTTTCAACCCCTTTTAAGCTTTTTTTTTCTTTTCTTGCTAATTTTTGCCCAATTCTTTCCTGGTTTCAGAGTTTTTTCGCTCATTTCTAACCCATTTTTCCCCATTTCTATCAAATTGAAACCAGTTTCCCCCGGTTTGCTATGCATTCTTGTTACTTTCTTAAACGTTTTAAGCCACTTTTGGTCATTACTAACCCTTTTTTTATTTCCATTTTCTAAGCCGTTTTAAGCATTTTTTTGTTTCTTTTCCTAACCCATATTTCTCAATTTCTATCCATTTTTAAGTTATTTTTCCCCTTTCCTAACCCACTTTTGACAAGTTCTAACCCCTTTTAACTCATTTTTGGCAGTTTCTATCCTATTTTTGCCACGTTTAAACTCCTTTTCAGCTTTTTTTTTCCTTGCTAATTTTTGCCCAATTCTTTCCTGGTTTCAGAGTTTTTCGCCCATTTCTAACTAATTTTTCCCCATTTCTATCAAATTTAAACCAGTTTTTCCCCCGTTTGCTATGCATTCTTGTTACTTTCTTAAACGTTTTAAGGGACTGTTTGCCTTTGCTAACCCTTTTTTTATTTCCATTTTCTAAGTCGTTTTAAGCATTTTTTGGTTTCTTTTCCTAACCCACATTTCTCAATTTCAAACCATTTTTAAGTTATTTTTCCCCTTTCCTAACCCACTTTTGACAAGTTCTAACCCCCTTTAATCCATTTTTTTACTGTTTCTATCCAATTTTATCCACGTTTAAACACCTTTTAAGCTTTGTTTTTTCTTTTCTTGCTAATTTTTGCCCAATTCTTTCCTGGTTTCAGAGTTTTTCCCTCATTTCTAACCCATTTTTCCCCATTTCTATCAAATCGAAACCAGTTTCCCCCCCGTTTGCTATGCATTCTTGTTACTTTCTTAAACGTTTTAAGCCACTTTTGGCCATAACTAACCCTTTTTTTATTTCCATTTTCTAAGCCGTTTTAAGCATTTTTTTGTTTCTTTTCCTAACCCATATTTCTCAATTTCTAACCATTTTTAAGTGATTTTTCCCCTTTCCTAACCCAATTTTGTCAAGTTCTAACCCCTTTTAATCCATTTTTGGCAGTTTCTATCCTATTTTTGCCACGTTTAAACACCTTTTAAGCTTTTTTTTTCCTTGCTAATTTTTGCCCAATTCTTTCCTGGTTTCAGAGTTTTTCGCTCATTTCTAACCCATTTTTCCCCATTTCTATCAAATTGAAACCAGTTTCCCCCCCGTTTGCTATGCATTCTTGTTACTTTCTTAAACGTTTTAAGCCACTTTTGGCCATTACCAACCCTTTTTTTATTTCCATTTTCTAAGCCGTTTTAAGCATTTTTTTGTTTCTTTTCCTAACCCATATTTCTCAATTTCTAACCATTTTTAAGTGATTTTTCCCCTATCCTAACCCATTTTTGTCAAGTTCTAACCCCTTTTAATCCATTTTTGGCAGTTTCTATCCTATTTTTGCCACGTTTCAACCCCTTTTAAGCTTTTTTTTCCTTTTCTTGCTAATTTTTGCCCAATTCTTTCCCGGTTTCAGAGTTTTTCGCTCATTTCTAACCCATTTTTCCCCATTTCTATCAAATTGAAACCAGTTTCCCCCGGTTTGCTATGCATTCTTGTTACTTTCTTAAACGTTTTAAGCCACTTTTGGTCATTACTAACCCTTTTTTTATTTCCATTTTCTAAGCCGTTTTAAGCATTTTTTTGTTTCTTTTCCTAACCCATATTTCTCAATTTCTATCCATTTTTAAGTTATTTTTCCCCTTTCCTAACCCACTTTTGACAAGTTCTAACCCCTTTTAACTCATTTTTGGCAGTTTCTATCCTATTTTTGCCACGTTTAAACTCCTTTTCAGCTTTTTTTTTCCTTGCTAATTTTTGCCCAATTCTTTCCTGGTTTCAGAGTTTTTCGCCCATTTCTAACTAATTTTTCCCCATTTCTATCAAATTTAAACCAGTTTTTCCCCCGTTTGCTATGCATTCTTGTTACTTTCTTAAACGTTTTAAGGGACTGTTTGCCTTTGCTAACCCTTTTTTTATTTCCATTTTCTAAGTCGTTTTAAGCATTTTTTGGTTTCTTTTCCTAACCCACATTTCTCAATTTCAAACCATTTTTAAGTTATTTTTCCCCTTTCCTAACCCACTTTTGACAAGTTCTAACCCCCTTTAATCCATTTTTTTACTGTTTCTATCCAATTTTATCCACGTTTAAACACCTTTTAAGCTTTGTTTTTTCTTTTCTTGCTAATTTTTGCCCAATTCTTTCCTGGTTTCAGAGTTTTTCCCTCATTTCTAACCCATTTTTCCCCATTTCTATCAAATCGAAACCAGTTTCCCCCCCGTTTGCTATGCATTCTTGTTACTTTCTTAAACGTTTTAAGCCACTTTTGGCCATAACTAACCCTTTTTTTATTTCCATTTTCTAAGCCGTTTTAAGCATTTTTTTGTTTCTTTTCCTAACCCATATTTCTCAATTTCTAACCATTTTTAAGTGATTTTTCCCCTTTCCTAACCCAATTTTGTCAAGTTCTAACCCCTTTTAATCCATTTTTGGCAATTTCTATCCTATTTTTGCCACGTTTCAACCCCTTTTAAGCTTTTTTTTTCTTTTCTTGCTAATTTTTGCCCAATTCTTTCCTGGTTTCAGAGTTTTTCGCTCATTTCTAACCCATTTTTCCCCATTTCTATCAAATTTAAACCGCTTTTTTCCCCCCGTTTGCTATACATTCTTGTTACTTTCTTAAACGTTTTAAGCCACTTTTGGCCATTACTAACCCTTTTTTTATTTCCATTTTCTAAGTCGTTTTAAGCATTTTTTTGTTTCTTTTCCAAACCCATATTTCTCAATGTCTAACCATTTTTAAGTGATTTTTCCCCTTTCCTAACCCATTTTTGTCAAGTTCTAACCCCTTTTAATCCATTTCTGGAAGTTTCTATCCTATTTTTGCCACGTTTCAACCCCTTTTAATCTTTTTTTGTCTTTTCTGGCTAATTTTTGCCCAATTCTTTCCCGGTTTCAGAGTTTTTCGCTCATTTCTAACCCATTTTTCCCCATTTCTATCAAATTGAAACCAGTTTCCCCCCCGTTTGCTATGCATTCTTGTTACTTTCTTAAACGTTTTAAGCCACTTTTGGCCATTGCTAACCCTTTTTTTATTTCCATTTTCTAAGTCGTTTTAAGCATTTTTTGGTTTCTTTTCCTAACCCATATTTCTCAATTTCTAACCATTTTTAAGTGATTTTTCCCCTTTCCTAACCCACTTTTTTCAACTTCTAACCCCTTTTAATCCATTTTTGGCAGTTTCTATCCTATTTTTGCCACGTTTAAACACCTTTTAAGCTTTTTTTTTTTCTTTGCTAATTTTTGCCCAATTCTTTCCTGGTTTCAGAGTTTTTCGCTCATTTATAACCCATTTTTCCCCATTTCTATCAAATTGAAACCAGTTTCCCCCCCGTTTGCTATGCATTCTTGTTACTTTCTTAAACGTTTTAAGCCACTTTTGGCCATAACTAACCCTTTTTTTATTTCCATTTTCTAAGCCGTTTTAAGCATTTTTTTGTTTCTTTTCCTAACCCATATTTCTCAATTTCTAACCATTTTTAAGTGATTTTTCCCCTTTCCTAACCCAATTTTGTCAAGTTCTAACCCCTTTTAATCCATTTTTGGCAGTTTCTATCCTATTTTTGCCACGTTTAAACACCTTTTAAGCTTTTTTTTTCCGTGCTAATTTTTGCCCAATTCTTTCCTGGTTTCAGAGTTTTTCGCTCATTTCTAACCCATTTTTCCCCATTTCTATCAAATTGAAACCAGTTTCCCCCGGTTTGCTATGCATTCTTGTTACTTTCTTAAACGTTTTAAGCCACTTTTGGTCATTACTAACCCTTTTTTTATTTCCATTTTCTAAGCCGTTTTAAGCATTTTTTTGTTTCTTTTCCTAACCCATATTTCTCAATTTCTAACCATTTTTAAGTTATTTTTCCCCTTTCTTAACCCACTTTTGACAAGTTCTAACCACTTTTAATCCATTTTTGGCAGTTTCTACCCTATTTTTGCCACGTTTAAACACCTTTTAAGCTTTTTTTTTCTTTTCTTGCTAATTTTTGCCCAATTCTTTCCTGGTTTCAGAGTTTTTCGCTCAATTCTAACCCATTTTTCCCCGTTTCTATCAAATGTAAACCGCTTTTTCCCCCCCGTTTGCTATGCATTCTTGTTACTTTCTTAAACGTTTTAAGCCACTTTTTGCCATTGCTAACCCTTTTTTTATTTCCATTTTCTAAGTCGTTTTAAGCATTTTTTGGTTTCTTTTCCTAACCCATATTTCTCAATTTCTAACCATTTTTAAGTTATTTTTCCCCTTTCCTAACACACTTTTGACAAGTTCTAACCCCTTTTAACTCATTTTTGGCAGTTTCTATCCTATTTTTGCCACGTTTCAACCCCTTTTAACCTTTTTTTTTCCTTGCTAATTTTTGCCCAATTCTTTCCTGGTTTCAGAGTTTTTCGCCCATTTCTAACTAATTTTTCCCCATTTCTATCAAATTTAAACCAGTTTTTCCCCCGTTTGCTATGCATTCTTGTTACTTTCTTAAACGTTTTAAGCCACTTTTGGCCATTACTAACCCTTTTTTTATTTCCATTTTCTAAGTCGTTTTAAGCATTTTTTGGTTTCTTTTCTTAACCTACATTTCTCAATTTCTAAACATTTTTAAGTGATTTTTCCCCTTTCCTAACCCATTTTTGTCAAGTTCTAACCCCTTTTAATCCATTTTTGGCAGTTTCTATCCTATTTTTGCCACGTTTAAACACCTTTTAAGCTTTTTTTTTCCTTGCTAATTTTTGCCCAATTCTTTCCTGGTTTCAGAGTTTTTCGCTCATTTCTAACCCATTTTTCCCCATTTCTATCAAATTGAAACCAGTTTCCCCCCCGTTTGCTATGCATTCTTGTTACTTTCTTAAACGTTTTAAGCCACTTTTGGCCATTACCAACCCTTTTTTTATTTCCATTTTCTAAGCCGTTTTAAGCATTTTTTTGTTTCTTTTCCTAACCCATATTTCTCAATTTCTAACCATTTTTAAGTGATTTTTCCCCTATCCTAACCCATTTTTGTCAAGTTCTAACCCCTTTTAATCCATTTTTGGCAGTTTCTATCCTATTTTTGCCACGTTTCAACCCCTTTTAAGCTTTTTTTTCCTTTTCTTGCTAATTTTTGCCCAATTCTTTCCCGGTTTCAGAGTTTTTCGCTCATTTCTAACCCATTTTTCCCCATTTCTATCAAATTGAAACCAGTTTCCCCCGGTTTGCTATGCATTCTTGTTACTTTCTTAAACGTTTTAAGCCACTTTTGGTCATTACTAACCCTTTTTTTATTTCCATTTTCTAAGCCGTTTTAAGCATTTTTTTGTTTCTTTTCCTAACCCATATTTCTCAATTTCTATCCATTTTTAAGTTATTTTTCCCCTTTCCTAACCCACTTTTGACAAGTTCTAACCCCTTTTAACTCATTTTTGGCAGTTTCTATCCTATTTTTGCCACGTTTAAACTCCTTTTCAGCTTTTTTTTTCCTTGCTAATTTTTGCCCAATTCTTTCCTGGTTTCAGAGTTTTTCGCCCATTTCTAACTAATTTTTCCCCATTTCTATCAAATTTAAACCAGTTTTTCCCCCGTTTGCTATGCATTCTTGTTACTTTCTTAAACGTTTTAAGCCACTGTTTGCCTTTGCTAACCCTTTTTTTATTTCCATTTTCTAAGTCGTTTTAAGCATTTTTTGGTTTCTTTTCCTAACCCACATTTCTCAATTTCAAACCATTTTTAAGTTATTTTTCCCCTTTCCTAACCCACTTTTGACAAGTTCTAACCCCCTTTAATCCATTTTTTTACTGTTTCTATCCAATTTTATCCACGTTTAAACACCTTTTAAGCTTTGTTTTTTCTTTTCTTGCTAATTTTTGCCCAATTCTTTCCTGGTTTCAGAGTTTTTCCCTCATTTCTAACCCATTTTTCCCCATTTCTATCAAATCGAAACCAGTTTCCCCCCCGTTTGCTATGCATTCTTGTTACTTTCTTAAACGTTTTAAGCCACTTTTGGCCATAACTAACCCTTTTTTTATTTCCATTTTCTAAGTCGTTTTAAGCATTTTTTGGTTTCTTTTCCTAACCCAAATTTCTCAATTTCTAACCATTTTTAAGTTATTTTTCCCCTTTCCTAACCCACTTTTGTCAAGTTCTAACCCCTTTTAATCCATTTTTGGCAGTTTCTATCCTATTTTTGCCACGTTTCAACCCCTTTTAAGCTTTTTTTTTCTTTTCTTGCTAATTTTTGCCCAATTCTTTCCTGGTTTCAGAGTTTTTCGCTCATTTCTAACCCATTTTTCCCCATTTCTATCAAATTTAAACCGCTTTTTTCCCCCCGTTTGCTATACATTCTTGTTACTTTCTTAAACGTTTTAAGCCACTTTTGGCCATTACTAACCCTTTTTTTATTTCCATTTTCTAAGCCGTTTTAAGCATTTTTTTGTTTCTTTTCCTAACCCATATTTCTCAATGTCTAACCATTTTTAAGTGATTTTTCCCCTTTCCTAACCCATTTTTGTCAAGTTCTAACCCCTTTTAATCCATTTTTGGAAGTTTCTATCCTATTTTTGCCACGTTTCAACCCCTTTTAATCTTTTTTTGTCTTTTCTGGCTAATTTTTGCCCAATTCTTTCCCGGTTTCAGAGTTTTTCGCTCATTTCTAACCCATTTTTCCCCATTTCTATCAAATTGAAACCAGTTTCCCCCCCGTTTGCTATGCATTCTTGTTACTTTCTTAAACGTTTTAAGCCACTTTTGGCCATTGCTAACCCTTTTTTTATTTCCATTTTCTAAGTCGTTTTAAGCATTTTTTGGTTTCTTTTCCTAACCCATATTTCTCAATTTCTAACCATTTTTAAGTGATTTTTCCCCTTTCCTAACCCACTTTTTTCAACTTCTAACCCCTTTTAATCCATTTTTGGCAGTTTCTATCCTATTTTTTGCCACGTTTAAACACCTTTTAAGCTTTTTTTTTTTTCTTTGCTAATTTTTGCCCAATTCTTTCCTGGTTTCAGAGTTTTTCGCTCATTTCTAACCCATTTTTCCCCATTTCTATCAAATTGAAACCAGTTTCCCCCCCGTTTGCTATGCATTCTTGTTACTTTCTTAAACGTTTTAAGCCACTTTTGGCCATAACTAACCCTTTTTTTATTTCCATTTTCTAAGCCGTTTTAAGCATTTTTTTGTTTCTTTTCCTAACCCATATTTCTCAATTTCTAACCATTTTTAAGTGATTTTTCCCCTTTCCTAACCCAATTTTGTCAAGTTCTAACCCCTTTTAATCCATTTTTGGCAGTTTCTATCCTATTTTTGCCACGTTTCAACCCCTTTTAAGCTTTTTTTTTCTTTTCTTGCTAATTTTTGCCCAATTCTTTCCTGGTTTCAGAGTTTTTCGCTCATTTCTAACCCATTTTTCCCCATTTCTATCAAATTTAAACCGCTTTTTTTCCCCCTGTTTGCTATGCATTCTTGTTACTTTCTTAAACGTTTAAGCCACTTTTGGCCATTACTAACCCTTTTTTTATTTCCATTTTCTAAGCCGTTTTAAGCATTTTTTTGTTTCTTTTCCTAACCCATATTTCTCAATTTCTAACCATTTTTAAGTGATTTTTCCCCTTTCCTAACCCAATTTTGTCAAGTTCTAACCCCTTTTAATCCATTTTTGGCAGTTTCTATCCTATTTTTGCCACGTTTAAACACCTTTTAAGCTTTTTTTTTCCGTGCTAATTTTTGCCCAATTCTTTCCTGGTTTCAGAGTTTTTCGCTCATTTCTAACCCATTTTTCCCCATTTCTATCAAATTGAAACCAGTTTCCCCCGGTTTGCTATGCATTCTTGTTACTTTCTTAAACGTTTTAAGCCACTTTTGGTCATTACTAACCCTTTTTTTATTTCCATTTTCTAAGCCGTTTTAAGCATTTTTTTGTTTCTTTTTCCTAACCATATTTCTCAATTTCTAACCATTTTTAAGTTATTTTTCCCCTTTCTTAACCCACTTTTGACAAGTTCTAACCACTTTTAATCCATTTTTGGCAGTTTCTACCCTATTTTTGCCACGTTTAAACACCTTTTAAGCTTTTTTTTTCTTTTCTTGCTAATTTTTGCCCAATTCTTTCCTGGTTTCAGAGTTTTTTCCCTCAATTCTAACCCATTTTTCCCCGTTTCTATCAAATTTAAACCGCTTTTTCCCCCCCGTTTGCTATGCATTCTTGTTACTTTCTTAAACGTTTTAAGCCACTTTTTGCCATTGCTAACCCTTTTTTTATTTCCATTTTCTAAGTCGTTTTAAGCATTTTTTGGTTTCTTTTCCTAACCCATATTTCTCAATTTCTAACCATTTTTAAGTGATTTTTCCCCTTTCCTAACCCAATTTTGTCAAGTTCTAACCCCTTTTAACTCATTTTTGGCAGTTTCTATCCTATTTTTGCCACGTTTCAACCCCTTTTAACCTTTTTTTTTCCTTGCTAATTTTTGCCCAATTCTTTCCTGGTTTCAGAGTTTTTCGCCCATTTCTAACTAATTTTTCCCCATTTCTATCAAATTTAAACCAGTTTTTCCCCCGTTTGCTATGCATTCTTGTTACTTTCTTAAACGTTTTAAGCCACTTTTGGCCATTACTAACCCTTTTTTTATTTCCATTTTCTAAGTCGTTTTAAGCATTTTTTGGTTTCTTTTCTTAACCGACATTTCTCAATTTCTAAACATTTTTAAGTGATTTTTCCCCTTTCCTAATCCATTTTTGTCAAGTTCTAACCCCTTTTAATCCATTTTTGGCAGTTTCTATAATATTTTTGCCACGTTTAAACACCTTTTAAGCTTTTTTTTTCCTTGCTAATTTTTGCCCAAATCTTTCCTGGTTTCAGAGTTTTTCCCTCATTTCTAACCCATTTTTCCCCATTTCTATCAAATTGAAACCAGTTTCCCCCCGTTTGCTATGCATTCTTGTTACTTTCTTAAACGTTTTAAGCCACGTTTGGCCATTACCAACCCTTTTTTTATTTCCATTTTCTAAGCCGTTTTAAGCATTTTTTTGTTTCTTTTCCTAACCCATATTTCTCAATTTCTAACCATTTTTAAGTGATTTTTCCCCTATCCTAACCCATTTTTGTCAAGTTCTAACCCCTTTTAATCCATTTTTGGCAGTTTCTATCCTATTTTTTGCCACGTTTCAACCCCTTTTAAGCTTTTTTTTTTCTTTTCTTGCTAATTTTTGCCCAATTCTTTCCTGGTTTCAGAGTTTTTCGCTCATTTCTAACCCATTTTTCCCCATTTCTATCAAATTGAAAACCAGTTTCCCCCGGTTTGCTATGCATTCTTGTTACTTTCTTAAACGTTTTAAGCCACTTTTGGTCATTACTAACCCTTTTTTTTATTTCCATTTTCTAAGCCGTTTGAAGCATTTTTTTGTTTCTTTTCCTAACCCATATTTCTCAATTTCTATCCATTTTTAAGTTATTTTTCCCCTTTCCTAACCCACTTTTGTCAAGTTCTAACCCCTTTTTACTCATTTTTGGCAGTTTCTATCCTATTTTTGCCACGTTTAAACTCCTTTTCAGCTTTTTTTTTTCCTTGCTAATTTTTGCCCATTCTTTCCTGGTTTCAGAGTTTTTCGCCCATTTCTAACTAATTTTTCCCCATTTCTATCAAATTTAAACCAGTTTTTCCCCCGTTTGCTATGCATTCTTGTTACTTTCTTAAACGTTTTAAGGGACTGTTTGCCTTTGCTAACCCTTTTTTTATTTCCATTTTCTAAGTCGTTTTAAGCATTTTTTGGTTTCTTTTCCTAACCCACATTTCTCAATTTCTAACCATTTTTAAGTGATTTTTCCCCTTTCCTAACCCACTTTTGTCAACTTCTAACCCCTTTTAATCCATTTTTGGCAGTTTCTATCCTATTTTTGCCACGTTTAAACACCTTTTAAGCTTTTTTTTTTCTTTGCTAATTTTTGCCCAATTCTTTCCTGGTTTCAGAGTTTTTCGCTCATTTCTAACCCATTTTTCCCTATTTCTATCAAATTGAAACCAGTTTCCCCCCCCGTTTGCTATGCATTCTTGTTACTTTCTTAAACGTTTTAAGCCACTTTTGGCCATAACTAACCCTTTTTTTATTTCCATTTTCTAAGCCGTTTTAAGCATTTTTTTGTTTCTTTTCCTAACCCATATTTCTCAATTTCTAACCATTTTTAAGTGATTTTTCCCCTTTCCTAACCCAATTTTGTCAAGTTCTAACCCCTTTTAATCCATTTTTGGCAGTTTCTATCCTATTTTTGCCACGTTTAAACACCTTTTAAGCTTTTTTTTTTCTTTGCTAATTTTTGCCCAATTCTTTCCTGGTTTCAGAGTTTTTCGCTCATTTCTAACCCATTTTTCCCCATTTCTATCAAATTGAAACCAGTTTCCCCCCCGTTTGCTATGCATTCTTGTTACTTTCTTAAACGTTTTAAGCCACTTTTGGCCATAACTAACCCTTTTTTTATTTCCATTTTCTAAGCCGTTTTAAGCATTTTTTTGTTTCTTTTCCTAACCCATATTTCTCAATTTCTAACCATTTTTAAGTGATTTTTCCCCTTTCCTAACCCAATTTTGTCAAGTTCTAACCCTTTTAACTCATTTTTGGCAGTTTCTATCCTATTTTTGCCACGTTTCAACCCCTTTTAAGCTTTTTTTTTCTTTTCTTGCTAATTTTTGCCCAATTCTTTCCTGGTTTCAGAGTTTTTCGCTCATTTCTAACCCATTTTTCCCCATTTCTATCAAATTTAAACCGCTTTTTTCCCCCCGTTTGCTATACATTCTTGTTACTTTCTTAAACGTTTTAAGCCACTTTTGGCCATTACTAACCCTTTTTTTATTTCCATTTTCTAAGCCGTTTTAAGCATTTTTTTGTTTCTTTTCCTAACCCATATTTCTCAATGTCTAACCATTTTTAAGTGATTTTTCCCCTTTCCTAACCCATTTTTGTCAAGTTCTAACCCCTTTTAATCCATTTTTGGCAGTTTCTATCCTATTTTTGCCACGTTTCAACCCCTTTTAATCTTTTTTTGTCTTTTCTTGCTAATTTTGGCCCAATTCTTTCCCGGTTTCAGAGTTTTTCGCTCATTTCTAACCCATTTTTCCCCATTTCTATCAAATTGAAACCAGTTTCCCCCCCGTTTGCTATGCATTCTTGTTACTTTCTTAAACGTTTTAAGCCACTTTTGGCCATTACTAACCCTTTATTTCCATTTTCTAAGTCGTTTTAAGCATTTTTTGGTTTCTTTTCCTAAACCATATTTCTCAATTTCTAACCATTTTTAAGTGATTTTTCCCCTTTCCTAACCCACTTTTGACAAGTTCTACCCCCTTTTAATCCATTTTTGGCAGTTTCTATCCTATTTTTGCCACATTTAAACACCTTTTAAGCTTTTTTTTTCCTTGCAAATTTTTGCCCAATTCTTTCCTGGTTTCAGAGTTTTTCGCTCATTTCTAACCCATTTTTCCCCATTTCTATCAAATTGAAACCAGTTTCCCCCCCGTTTGCTATGCATTCTTGTTACTTTCTTAAACGTTTTAAGCCACTTTTGGGCATTACTAACCCTTTTTTTATTTCCATTTTCTAAGTCGTTTTAAGCATTTTTTGGTTTCTTTTCCTAACCCATATTTCTCAATTTCTAACCATTTTTAAGTGATTTTTCCCCTTTCCTAACCCACTTTTGTCAACTTCTAACCCCTTTTAATCCATTTTTGGCAGTTTCTACCCTATTTTTGCCACGTTTCAACTCCTTGTAAGATTTTTTTTCTTTTCTTGCTAATTTTGCCCAATTCTTTCCTGGTTTCAGAGTTTTTCGCTCATTTCTAACCCATTTTTCCCCATTTCTATCAAATTGAAACCGGTTTTTCCCTCGTTTGCTATGCATTCTTGTTACTTTCTGAAACGTTTTAAGCCACTATTGGCCATTGCTAACCCTTTTTTTATTTCCATTTTCTAAGTCGTTTTAAGCATTTTTTCGTTTCTTTTCCTAACCCAAATTTCTCAATTTCTAACCATTTTTAAGTTATTTTTCCCCTTTCCTAACCCACTTTTGTCAAGTTCTAACCCCTTTTAATCCATTTTTGGCAATTTCTATCCTATTTTTGCCACGTTTCAACCCCTTGTAAGCTTTTTTTTTCTTTTCTTCCTAATTTTTGCCCAATTCTTTCCTGGTTTCAGAGTTTTTCGCTCATTTCTAACCCATTTTTCCCCATTTCTATCAAATTGAAACCGGTTTTCCCCCCGTTTGCTATGCATTCTTGTTACTTTCTAATATGTTTTAAGCCACCTTTGGCCATTACTAACCCTTTATTTCCGTTTTCTAAGTCGTTTTAAGCATTTTTTGGTTTCTTTTCCTAACCCATTTTTCTCAATATCTAACCATTTTTAAGTGATTTTTTCCCCTTTCCTAACCCACTTTTGTCAAGTTCTAACCCTTTTAATCCATTTTTGGCAGTTTCTATCCTATTTTTGCCACGTTTAAACACCGTTTAAGCTTTTTTTTTCCTTGCAAATTTTTGCCCAATTCTTTTCGGGTTTCAGAGTTTTTCGCTCATTTCTAACCCATTTTTTCCCCATTTCTATCAAATTGAACCAGTTTTTCCCCGTTTTGCTATGCATTCTTGTTACTTTCTTAAACGTTTTAAGCCACTTTTGGCCATTACTAACCCTTTTTTTATTTCCATTTTCTAAGTCGTTTTAAGCATTTTTTGGTTTCTTTTCCTAACCTACATTTCTCAATTTCTAACCATTTTTAAGTGATTTTTCCCCTTTCCTAACCCATTTTTGTCAAGTTCTAACCCCTTTTAATCCATTTTTGGCAGTTTCTATCCTATTTTTGCCACGTTTCAACCCCTTTTAAGCTTTTTTTTTCCTTGCTAATTTTTGCCCAATTCTTTCCTGGTTTCAGAGTTTTTCGCTCATTTCTAACCCATTTTTCCCCATTTCTATCAAATTTAAACCGCTTTTTCCCCCCGTTTGCTATAAATTCTTGTTACTTTCTTAAACGTTTTAAGCCACTTTTGGCCATTACTAACCCTTTTTTATTTCCATTTTCTAAGCCGTTTTAAGCATTTATTTGTTTCTTTTCCTAACCCATATTTCTCAATGTCTAACCATTTTTAAGTGATTTTTCCCCTTTCCTAACCCATTTTTGTCAAGTTCTAACCCCTTTTAATCCATTCTTGGCAGTTTCTATCCTATTTTGCCACGTTTTCAACCCCTTTTAATCTTTTTTTGTCTTTTCTTGCTAATTTTTGCCCAATTCTTTCCCGGTTTCAGAGTTTTTCGCTCATTTCTAACCCATTTTTCCCCATTTCTATCAAATTGAAACCAGTTTCCCCCCCGTTTGCTATGCATTCTTGTTACTTTCTTAAACGTTTTAAGCCACTTTTGGCCATTACTAACCCTTTTTTTATTTCCATTTTCTAAGTCGTTTTAAGCATTTTTTGGTTTCTTTTCCTAAACCATATTTCTCAATTTCTAACCATTTTTAAGTGATTTTTTCCCTTTCCTAACCCACTTTTGTCAACTTCTAACCCCTTTTAATCCATTTTTGGCAGTTTTTACCCTATTTTTGCCACGTTTCAACTCCTTGTAAGATTTTTTTCTTTTCTTGCTAATTTTGCCCAATTCTTTCCTGGTTTCAGAGTTTTTCGCTCATTTCTAACCCATTTTTCCCCATTTCTATCAAATTGAAACCGGTTTTTCCCCGTTTGCTATGCATTCTTGTTACTTTCTGAAACGTTTTAAGCCACTATTGGCCATTGCTAACCCTTTTTTTATTTCCATTTTCTAAGTCGTTTTAAGCATTTTTTCGTTTCTTTTCCTAACCCAAATTTCTCAATTTCTAACCATTTTTAAGTTATTTTTCCCCTTTCCTAACCCACTTTTGTCAAGTTCTAACCCCTTTTAATCCATTTTTGGCAATTTCTATCCTATTTTTGCCACGTTTCAACCCCTTGTAAGCTTTTTTTTTCTTTTCTTCCTAATTTTTGCCCAATTCTTTCCTGGTTTTCAGAGTTTTTCGCTCATTTCTAACCCATTTTTCCCCATTTCTATCAAATTTAAAACCGGTTTTCCCCCCGTTTGCTATGCATTCTTGTTACTTTCTAATATGTTTTAAGCCACCTTTGGCCATTACTAACCCTTTATTTCCGTTTTCTAAGTTGTTTTAAGCATTTTTTGGTTTCTTTTCCTAACCCAAATTTCTCAATTTCTAACTATTTTTAAGCTATTTTTCCCCTTTCCTAACCCACTTTTGTCATGTTCTGACCGCTTTTAATCCATTTTTGGCAGTTTCTATCCTATTTTTGCCACGTTTCAACCCCTTTTAATCTTTTTTTTTCTTTTCTTGCTAATTTTTGCCCAATTCTTTCCTGGTTTCAGAGTTTTTCGCTCATTTCTAACCCATTTTTCCCCATTTCTATCAAATTTAAACCGGTTTTCCCCCCTTTTGCTATGCATTCCTGTTACTTTCTTAAACGTTTTAAGCCACTTTTGGCCATTACTAACCTTCTTTTATTTCCCTTTTCTAAGTCGTTTTAAGCATTTATTGGTTTCTTTTCCTAACCCAAATTTCTCAATTTCTAACCATTTTTAAGTTATTTTTCCCCTTTCCTAACCCATTTTTGTCAAGTTCTAACCCCTTTTAATCCATTTTTGGCAGTTTCTACCCTATTTTTGCCACGTTTAAACACCTTTTAAGCTTTTTTTTCCTTGCTAATTTTTGCCCAATTCTTTCCTGGTTTCAGAGTTTTTCGCCCATTTCTAGCTAATTTTTCCCCATTTCTATCAAATTTAAACCAGTTTTTCCCCCGTTTGCTATGCATTCTTGTTACTTTCTTAAACGTTTTAAGGGACTGTTTGCCTTTGCTAACCCTTTTTTTATTTCCATTTTCTAAGTCGTTTTAAGCATTTTTTGGTTTCTTTTCCTAACCCACATTTCTCAATTTCTAACCATTTTTAAGTGATTTTTCCCCTTTCCTAACCCTTTTTTGTCAAGTTGTAACCCCTTTTAATCCATTTTTGGCAGTTTCTATCCTATTTTTGCCACGTTTCAACCCCTTTTAAGCTTTTTTTTTCCTTGCTAATTTTTGCCCAATTCTTTCCTGGTTTCAGAGTTTTTCGCTCATTTCTAACCCATTTTTCCCCATTTCTATCAAATTTAAACCGCTTTTTTCCCCCCGTTTGCTATACATTCTTGTTACTTTCTTAAACGTTTTAAGCCACTTTTGGCCATTACTAACCCTTTTTTTATTTCCATTTTCTAAGCCGTTTTAAGCATTTATTTGTTTCTTTTCCTAACCCATATTTCTCAATGTCTAACCATTTTTAAGTGATTTTTCCCCTTTCCTAACCCATTTTTGTCAAGTTCTAACCCCTTTTAATCCATTCTTGGCAGTTTCTATCCTATTTTTGCCACGTTTCAACCCCTTTTAATCTTTTTTTGTCTTTTCTTGCTAATTTTTGCCCAATTCTTTCCCGGTTTCAGAGTTTTTCGCTCATTTCTAACCCATTTTTCCCCATTTCTATCAAATTGAAACCAGTTTCCCCCCCGTTTGCTATGCATTCTTGTTACTTTCTTAAACGTTTTAAGCCACTTTTGGCCATTACTAACCCTTTTTTTATTTCCATTTTCTAAGTCGTTTTAAGCATTTTTTGGTTTCTTTTCCTAAACCATATTTCTCAATTTCTAACCATTTTTAAGTGATTTTTCCCCTTTCCTAACCCACTTTTGTCAACTTCTAACCCCTTTTAATCCATTTTTGGCAGTTTCTACCCTATTTTTGCCACGTTTCAACTCCTTGTAAGATTTTTTGTCTTTTCTTGCTAATTTTGCCCAATTCTTTCCTGGTTTCAGAGTTTTTCGCTCATTTCTAACCCATTTTTCCCCATTTCTATCAAATTGAAACCGGTTTTTCCCCGTTTGCTATGCATTCTTGTTACTTTCTGAAACGTTTTAAGCCACTATTGGCCATTGCTAACCCTTTTTTTATTTCCATTTTCTAAGTCGTTTTAAGCATTTTTTCGTTTCTTTTCCTAACCCAAATTTCTCAATTTCTAACCATTTTTAAGTTATTTTTCCCCTTTCCTAACCCACTTTTGTCAAGTTCTAACCCCTTTTAATCCATTTTTGGCAATTTCTATCCTATTTTTTCCACGTTTCAACCCCTTGTAAGCATTTTTTTTCTTTTCTTGCTAATTTTTGCCCAATTCTTTCCTGGTTTCAGAGTTTTTCGCTCATTTCTAACCCATTTTTCCCCATTTCTATCAAATTGAAACCGGTTTTTCCCCGTTTGCTATGCATTCTTGTTACTTTCTGAAACGTTTTAAGCCACTATTGGCCATTGCTAACCCTTTTTTTATTTCCATTTTCTAAGTCGTTTTAAGCATTTTTTCGTTTCTTTTCCTAACCCAAATTTCTCAATTTCTAACCATTTTTAAGTGATTTTTCCCCTTTCCTAACCCACTTTTGTCAAGTTCTAACCCCTTTTAATCCATTTTTGGCAATTTCTATCCTATTTTTGCCACGTTTCAACCCCTTGTAAGCTTTTTTTTTCTTTTCTTCCTAATTTTTGCCCAATTCTTTCCTGGTTTCAGAGTTTTTCGCTCATTTCTAACCCATTTTTCCCCATTTCTATCAAATTGAAACCGGTTTTCCCCCCGTTTGCTATGCATTCTTGTTACTTTCTAATATGTTTTAAGCCACCTTTGGCCATTACTAACCCTTTATTTCCGTTTTCTAAGTTGTTTTAAGCATTTTTTGGTTTCTTTTCCTAACCCAAATTTCTCAATTTCTAACTATTTTTAAGCTATTTTTCCCCTTTCCTAACCCACTTTTGTCATGTTCTGACCGCTTTTAATCCATTTTTGGCAGTTTCTATCCTATTTTTGCCACGTTTCAACCCCTTTTAATCTTTTTTTTTCTTTTCTTGCTAATTTTTGCCCAATTCTTTCCTGGTTTCAGAGTTTTTCGCTCATTTCTAACCCATTTTTCCCCATTTCTATCAAATTTAAACCGGTTTTCCCCCCTTTTGCTATGCATTCCTGTTACTTTCTTAAACGTTTTAAGCCACTTTTGGCCATTACTAACCCTTCTTTTATTTCCCTTTTCTAAGTCGTTTTAAGCATTTATTGGTTTCTTTTCCTAACCCAAATTTCTCAATTTCTAACCATTTTTAAGTTATTTTTCCCCTTTCCTAACCCATTTTTGTCAAGTTCTAACCCCTTTTAATCCATTTTTGGCAGTTTCTATCCTATTTTTGCCACGTTTAAACACCTTTTAAGCTTTTTTTTTCTTTTCTTGCTAATTTTTGCCCAATTCTTTCCTGGTTTCAGAGTTTTTCGCTCATTTCTAACCCATTTTTCCCCATTTCTATCAAATTTAAACCAGTTTTTCCCCGTTTGCTATGCATTCTTGTTACTTTCTGAAACGTTTTAAGCCACTATTGGCCATTGCTAACCCTTTTTTTATTTCCATTTTCTAAGTCGTTTTAAGCATTTTTTGGTTTCTTTTCCTAACCCACATTTCTCAATTTCTAACCATTTTTAAGTGATTTTTCCCCTTTCCTAACCCATTTTTGTCAAGTTCTAACCCCTTTTAATCCATTTTTGGCAGTTTCTATCCTATTTTTGCCACGTTTCAACCCCTTTTAAGCTTTTTTTTTCCTTGCTAATTTTTGCCCAATTCTTTCCTGGTTTCAGAGTTTTTCGCTCATTTCTAACCCATTTTTCCCCATTTCTATCAAATTTAAACCGCTTTTTTCCCCCCGTTTGCTATACATTCTTGTTACTTTCTTAAACGTTTTAAGCCACTTTTGGCCATTACTAACCCTTTTTTTATTTCCATTTTCTAAGCCGTTTTAAGCATTTATTTGTTTCTTTTCCTAACCCATATTTCTCAATGTCTAACCATTTTTAAGTGATTTTTCCCCTTTCCTAACCCATTTTTGTCAAGTTCTAACCCCTTTTAATCCATTCTTGGCAGTTTCTATCCTATTTTTGCCACGTTTCAACCCCTTTTAATCTTTTTTTGTCTTTTCTTGCTAATTTTTGCCCAATTCTTTCCCGGTTTCAGAGTTTTTCGCTCATTTCTAACCCATTTTTCCCCATTTCTATCAAATTGAAACCAGTTTCCCCCCGTTTGCTATGCATTCTTGTTACTTTCTTAAACGTTTTAAGCCACTTTTGGCCATTACTAACCCTTTTTTTATTTCCATTTTCTAAGTCGTTTTAAGCATTTTTTGGTTTCTTTTCCTAAACCATATTTCTCAATTTCTAACCATTTTTAAGTGATTTTTCCCCTTTCCTAACCCACTTTTGTCAACTTCTAACCCCTTTTAATCCATTTTTGGCAGTTTCTACCCTATTTTTGCCACGTTTCAACTCCTTGTAAGATTTTTTGTCTTTTCTTGCTAATTTTGCCCAATTCTTTCCTGGTTTCAGAGTTTTTCGCTCATTTCTAACCCATTTTTCCCCATTTCTATCAAATTGAAACCGGTTTTTCCCCGTTTGCTATGCATTCTTGTTACTTTCTGAAACGTTTTAAGCCACTATTGGCCATTGCTAACCCTTTTTTTATTTCCATTTTCTAAGTCGTTTTAAGCATTTTTTCGTTTCTTTTCCTAACCCAAATTTCTCAATTTCTAACCATTTTTAAGTTATTTTTCCCCTTTCCTAACCCACTTTTGTCAAGTTCTAACCCCTTTTAATCCATTTTTGGCAATTTCTATCCTATTTTTGCCACGTTTCAACCCCTTGTAAGCATTTTTTTTCTTTTCTTGCTAATTTTTGCCCAATTCTTTCCTGGTTTCAGAGTTTTTCGCTCATTTCTAACCCATTTTTCCCCATTTCTATCAAATTGAAACCGGTTTTCCCCCCGTTTGCTATGCATTCTTGTTACTTTCTAATATGTTTTAAGCCACCTTTGGCCATTACTAACCCTTTATTTCCGTTTTCTAAGTTGTTTTAAGCATTTTTTGGTTTCTTTTCCTAACCCAAATTTCTCAATTTCTAACTATTTTTAAGCTATTTTTCCCCTTTCCTAACCCACTTTTGTCATGTTCTGACCGCTTTTAATCCATTTTTGGCAGTTTCTATCCTATTTTTGCCACGTTTCAACCCCTTTTAATCTTTTTTTTTCTTTTCTTGCTAATTTTTGCCCAATTCTTTCCTGGTTTCAGAGTTTTTCGCTCATTTCTAACCCATTTTTCCCCATTTCTATCAAATTTAAACCGGTTTTCCCCCCTTTTGCTATGCATTCCTGTTACTTTCTTAAACGTTTTAAGCCACTTTTGGCCATTACTAACCCTTCTTTTATTTCCCTTTTCTAAGTCGTTTTAAGCATTTATTGGTTTCTTTTCCTAACCCAAATTTCTCAATTTCTAACCATTTTTAAGTTATTTTTCCCCTTTCCTAACCCATTTTTGTCAAGTTCTAACCCCTTTTAATCCATTTTTGGCAGTTTCTATCCTATTTTTGCCACGTTTAAACACCTTTTAAGCTTTTTTTTTCTTTTCTTGCTAATTTTTGCCCAATTCTTTCCTGGTTTCAGAGTTTTTCGCTCATTTCTAACCCATTTTTCCCCATTTCTATCAAATTTAAACCGATTTTCCCCCCCCGTTTGCTATGCATTCTTGTTACTTTCTTAAACGTTTTAAGCCACTTTTTGCCATTGCTAACCCTTTTTTTATTTCCATTTTCTAAGTCGTTTTAAGCATTTTTTGGTTTCTTTTCCTAACCCATTTTTCTCAATTTCTAACCATTTTTAAGTGATTTTTCCCCTTTCCTAACCCACTTTTGTCAAGTTCTAACCCCTTTTAATCCATTTTTGGCAGTTTCTATCCTATTTTTGCCACGTTTAAACACCTTTTAAGCTTTTTTTTTCCTTGCAAATTTTTGCCTAATTCTTTTCGGGTTTCAGAGTTTTTCGCTCATTTCTAACCCATTTTTCCCCATTTCTATCAAATTGAAACCAGTTTCCCCCCCGTTTGCTATGCATTCTTGTTACTTTCTTAAACGTTTTAAGCCACTTTTGGCCATTACTAACCCTTTTTTTATTTCCATTTTCTAAGTCGTTTTAAGCATTTTTTTGTTTCTTTTCCTAACCCATATTTCTCAATTTCTAACCATTTTTAAGTGATTTTTCCCCTATCCTAACCCATTTTTGTCAAGTTCTAACCCCTTTTAATCCATTTTTGGCAGTTTCTATCCTATTTTTGCCACGTTTCAACCCCTTTTAATCTTTTTTTTTCTTTTCTTGCTAATTTTTGCCCAATTCTTTCCTGGTTTCAGAGTTTTTCGCTCATTTCTAACCCATTTTTCCCCATTTCTATCAAATTTAAACCGCTTTTTTCCCCCCGTTTGCTATGCATTCTTGTTACTTTCTTAAACGTTTTAAGCCACTTTTTGCCATTGCTAACCCTTTTTTTATTTCCATTTTCTAAGTCGTTTTAAGCATTTTTTGGTTTCTTTTCCTAACCCATATTTCTCAATTTCTAACCATTTTTAAGTTATTTTTCCCCTTTCTTAACCCACTTTTGACAATTTCTAACCACTTTTAATCCATTTTTGGCAGTTTCTACCCTATTTTTGCCACGTTTAAACTCCTTTTAAGCTTTTTTTTTCTTTTCTTGCTAATTTTTGCCCAATTCTTTCCTGGTTTCAGAGTTTTTCGCTCATTTCTAACCCATTTTTCCCCATTTCTATCAAATTTAAACCGATTTTCCCCCCCCGTTTGCTATGCATTCTTGTTACTTTCTTAAACGTTTTAAGCCACTTTTTGCCATTGCTAACCCTTTTTTTATTTCCATTTTCTAAGTCGTTTTAAGCATTTTTTGGTTTCTTTTCCTAACCCATTTTTCTCAATTTCTAACCATTTTTAAGTTATTTTTCCCCTTTCCTAACCCACTTTTGTCAAGTTCTAACCCCTTTTAATCCATTTTTGGCAGTTTCTATCCTATTTTTGCCACGTTTAAACACCTTTTAAGCTTTTTTTTTCCGTGCTAATTTTTGCCCAATTCTTTCCTGGTTTCAGAGTTTTTCGCTCATTTCTAACCCATTTTTCCCCATTTCTATCAAATTGAAGGGTTATAAAAGGGGAAAATGGCTTAAAATGTGTTAGAAATGCACAAAAATGGGTTAGAAATGGCCAAAAATGACTGAAAACAGGAAAAAAATGGGGCAAAAACTAATAAGAAAAGGAAAAAACTGGCTTAAAACCCTTCGAAATTTGCCAAAGATACGATAGAAATGTCCAAAAATGGCTTTAAATTAGTTTCAAAGGGGATTGAAAGGCAAAAAATGCTTAGAAATAGCCAAACACTGCTTAAAAGCGTTGATAAATGGACAAAAATGGTTCAGAAAAGGGAATCAAAAAAGGCTTCAAACGAATTAGAGATGGGCAAAAAGGGGTTACAAAAGAAAAAAACTTCTAAGAAATGGTTAGAAAATCACAAAAAAGGGTCACAAAAGAAAAAAAAGCATTACAAAGGGTTGGAATTTGACAAAAACGGCTTAGAAAAGGAATGAATGGCTTTAAAAGGGTTAGAAATTGAGAAAAATGGGTTAGAAAAGGAAAAAAAAACTGCTTCAAAAAGATAGAAATTGAGAAAATGGGTTAGAAAAGTTAAACAAAGCAAGCATTCAAACGACTTAGAAAAGGACAAAAATGGGTTAGAAAAGGAAAAAAATGTCTTCCAAAGGGCTGGAAATTGACAAAAAAGGGTTAGAAAAGGGGAAAATGGCTTAAACCGGGTTAGAAATGCACAAAAATGGGTTAGAAGTGGCCAAAAATGACTGAAAACAGGAAAAAATGAGGCAAAACCCAGTAAGAAAAAGAGAAAAATGGCTTAGAACCTTTTGAAACTTGCCAAAGATGGGATAGAAATGGCCAAAAATGGCTTTAAATGAGTTTCAAATGGGCACAAAGGGGATTGAAAAGGCAAAAATTGCTTAGAAATAGCCAAACACGGCTTGAAAGCATTGAGAAATGGACAAAAATGGTTTAGAAAAGGAAATGAAAAAAAGGCTTCAAACGACTTAGAGATGGGCAAAAAAGGGTTAGAAAAGGAAAAAACTTCTAAAAAATGGTTAGAAATTGACAAAAAAGGGTCACAAAAGAAAAAAAAAAGCCTTACAAAGGGTTGGGATTTCACAAAAACGGCTTAGAAAAGGAATGAATGGCTTTAAAAGGGTTAGAAATTGAGAAAAATGGGTTAGAAAAGGAAAAAAAAACTGCTTAAAAAAGATAGAAATTGAGAAAATGGGTTAGAAAAGTTAAATAACGCAAGCATTCAAACGACTTTGAAATGGGCAAAAATGGGTTGGAAAAGGGAATAAAACTCCTAAAAAATAGTTAGAAAAGGACAAAAATGGGTTAGAAAAGGAAAAAAATGTCTTGCAAAGGGCTGGAATTTGACAAAAAAGGGTTAGAAAAGGGGAAAATGGCTTAAAATGCGTTAGAAATTGTTAGAAATTCACAAAAAAGGGTCACAAAAGAAAAAAAAGCATTACAAAGGGTTGGAATTTGACAAAAACGGCTTAGAAAAGGAAAGAATGGCTTTAAAAGGGTTAGAAATTGAGAAAAATGGGTTAGAAAAGGAAAAAAATACTGCTTAAAAAAGATAGAAATTGAGAAAATGGGTTAGAAAAGTTAAACAAAGCAAGCATTCAAACGACTTAGAAAAGGACAAAAATGGGTTAGAAAAGGAAAAAAATGTCTTCCAAAGGGCTGGAATTTGACAAAAAAGGGTTAGAAAAGGGGAAAATGGCTTAAACCGGGTTAGAAATGCACAAAAATGGGTTAGAAATGGCCAAAAATGACTGAAAACAGGAAAAAATGAGGCAAAACCCAGTAAGAAAAAGAGAAAAATGGCTTAGAACCTTTTGAAACTTGCCATAGATGCGATAGAAATGGCCAAAAATGGCTTTAAATGAGTTTCAAATGGGCACAAAGGGGATTGAAAAGGCAAAAATTGCTAAGAAATAGCCAAACACGGCTTAAAAGCGTTGAGAAATGGACAAAAATGGTTTAGAAAAGGAAATGAAAAAAAGGCTTCAAACGACTTAGAGATGGGCAAAAAAGGGTTAGAAAAGGAAAAAACTTCTAAAAAATGGTTAGAAATTCACAAAAAATGGTCACAAAAGAAAAAAAAGCCTTACAAAGGGTTGGAATTTGACAAAAACGGCTTAGAAAAGGAATGAATGGCTTTAAAAGGGTTAGAAATTGAGAAAAATGGGTTAGAAAAGGAAAAAAAACTGCTTAAAAAAGATAGAAATTGAGAAAATGGGTTAGAAAAGTTAAATAACGCAAGCATTCAAACGACTTTGAAATGGGCAAAAATGGGTTGGAAAAGGGAATAAAACTCCTAAAAAATTGTTAGAAAAGGACAAAAATGGGTTAGAAAAGAAAAAAATGTCTTCCAAAGGGCTGGAATTTGACAAAAAAGGGTTAGAAAAGGGGAAAATGGCTTAAACCGGGTTAGAAATGCACAAAAATGGGTTAGAAATTGCCAAAAATGACTGAAAACAGGAAAAAAATGGGGCAAAAACTAATAAGAAAAGGAAAAAACTGGCTTAAAACCCTTCGAAATTTGCCAAAGATACGATAGAAATGTCCAAAAATGGCTTTAAATTAGTTTCAAAGGGGATTGAAAGGCAAAAAATGCTTAGAAATAGCCAAACACTGCTTAAAAGCGTTGAGAAATGGACAAAAATGGTTCAGAAAAGGAAATCAAAAAAGGCTTCAAACGACTTAGAGATGGGCAAAAAGGGGTTACAAAAGAAAAAAACTTCTAAAAAATGGTTAGAAAATCACAAAAAATGGTCACAAAAGAAAAAAAAGCCTTACAAAGGGTTGGAATTTGACAAAAACGGCTTAGAAAAGGAATGAATGGCTTTAAAAGGGTTAGAAATTGAGAAAAATGGGTTAGAAAAGGAAAAAAACTGCTTAAAAAAGATAGAAATTGAGAAAATGGGTTAGACAAATTAAATAAAGCAAGCATTCAAACGACTTAGAAAAGGACAAAAATGGGTTAGAAAAGGAAAAAAATGTCTTGCAAAGGGCTGGAATTTGACAAAAAAGGGTTAGAAAAGGGGAAAATGGCTTAAAATGCGTTAGAAATTGTTAGAAATTCACAAAAAAAGGGGCACAAAAGAAAAAAAAGCATTACAAAGGGTTGGAATTTGACAAAAACGGCTTAGAAAAGGAAAGAATGGCTTTGAAAGGGTTAGAAATTGAGAAAAATGGGTTAGAAAAGGAAAAAAACTGCTTAAAAAAGATAGAAATTGAGAAAATGGGTTAGAAAAGTTAAACAAAGCAAGCATTCAAACGACTTAGAAAAGGACAAAAATGGGTTGGAAAAGGAAAAAAATGTCTTCCAAAGGGCTGGAATTTGACAAAAAAGGGTTAGAAAAGGGGAAAATGGCTTAAAATGCGTTAGAAATTGTTAGAAATTCACAAAAATGGGTTAGAAATGGCCAAAAATGACTGAAAACAGGAAAAAAATGGGGCAAAAACTAATAAGAAAAGGAAAAAACTGGCTTAAAACCCTTCGAAATTTGCCAAAGATACGATAGAAATGTCCAAAAATGGCTTTAAATTAGTTTCAAAGGGGATTGAAAGGCAAAAAATGCTTAGAAATAGCCAAACACTGCTTAAAAGCGTTGAGAAATGGACAAAAATGGTTCAGAAAAGGGAATCAAAAAAGGCTTCAAACGACTTAGAGATGAGCAAAAAAGGGGTTACAAAAGAAAAAAACTTCTAAAAAATGGTTAGAAAATCACAAAAAAGGGTCACAAAAGAAAAAAAAGCATTACAAAGGGTTGGAATTTGACAAAAACGGCTTAGAAAAGGAATGAATGGCTTTAAAAGGGTTAGAAATTGAGAAAAATGGGTTAGAAAAGGAAAAAAACTGCTTAAAAAAGATAGAAATTGAGAAAATGGGTTAGAAAAATTAAATAAAGCAAGCATTCAAACGACTTAGAAAAGGACAAAAATGGGTTAGAAAAGGAAAAAAATGTCTTCCAAAGGGCTGGAAATTGACAAAAAAGGGTTAGAAATGGGGAAAATGGCTTAAAATGCGTTAGAAATGCACAAAAATGGGTTAGAAATGGCCATAAATGACTGAAAACAGGAAAAAATGGGGCAAAACCCAGTAAGAAAAAGAGAAAAATGGCTTAGAACCTTTTGAAACTTGCCAAAGATGCGATAGAAATGGCCAAAAATGGCTTGAAATGAGTTTCAAATGGGCACAAAGTGGATTGAAAAGGCAAAAATTGCTTAGAAATAGCCAAACACGGCTTGAAAGCATTGAGAAATGGACAAAAATGGTTTAGAAAAGGAAATGAAAAAAAGGCTTCAAACGACTTAGAGATGGGCAAAAAAGGGTTAGAAAAGGAAAAAACTTCTAAAAAATGGTTAGAAATTGACAAAAAAGGGTCACAAAAGAAAAAAAAGCCTTACAAAGGGTTGGGATTTCACAAAAACGGCCTAGAAAAGGAATGAATGGCTTTAAAAGGGTTAGAAATTGAGAAAAATGGGTTAGAAAAGGAAAAAAAACTGCTTAAAAAAGATAGAAATTGAGAAAATGGGTTAGAAAAGTTAAATAAAGCAAGCAATCAAACGACTTAGAAATGGGGCAAAATGGGTTGGAAAAGGGAATAAAACTCCTAAAAAATAGTTAGAAAAGGACAAAAATGGGTTAGAAAAGGAAAAAAATGTCTTGCAAAGGGCTGGAATTTGACAAAAAAGGGTTAGAAAAGGGGAAAATGGCTTAAAATGCGTTAGAAATTCTTAGAAATTCACAGAAAAAGGTCACAAAAGAAAAAAAAGCATTACAAAGTGTTGGAATTTGACAAAAACGGCTTAGAAAAGGAAAGAATGGCTTTAAAAGGGTTAGAAATTGAGAAAAATGGGTTAGAAAAGGAAAAAAAACTGCTTAAAAAAGATAGAAATTGAGAAAATGGGTTAGAAAAGTTAAATAAAGCAAGCATTCAAACGACTTAGAAAAGGACAAAAATGGGTTAGAAAAGGAAAAAAATGTCTTCCAAAGGGCTGGAAATTGACAAAAAAGGGTTAGAAATGGGGAAAATGGCTTAAAATGCGTTAGAAATGCACAAAAATGGGTTAGAAATGGCCATAAATGACTGAAAACAGGAAAAAATGGGGCAAAACCCAGTAAGAAAAAGAGAAAAATGGCTTAGAACCTTTTGAAACTTGCCAAAGATGCGATAGAAATGGCCAAAAATGGCTTGAAATGAGTTTCAAATGGGCACAAAGTGGATTGAAAAGGCAAAAATTGCTTAGAAATAGCCAAACACGGCTTGAAAGCATTGAGAAATGGACAAAAATGGTTTAGAAAAGGAAATGAAAAAAAGGCTTCAAACGACTTAGAGATGGGCAAAAAAGGGTTAGAAAAGGAAAAAACTTCTAAAAAATGGTTAGAAATTGACAAAAAAGGGTCACAAAAGAAAAAAAAGCCTTACAAAGGGTTGGGATTTCACAAAAACGGCCTAGAAAAGGAATGAATGGCTTTAAAAGGGTTAGAAATTGAGAAAAATGGGTTAGAAAAGGAAAAAAAACTGCTTAAAAAAGATAGAAATTGAGAAAATGGGTTAGAAAAGTTAAATAAAGCAAGCAATCAAACGACTTAGAAATGGGGCAAAATGGGTTGGAAAAGGGAATAAAACTCCTAAAAAATAGTTAGAAAAGGACAAAAATGGGTTAGAAAAGGAAAAAAATGTCTTGCAAAGGGCTGGAATTTGACAAAAAAGGGTTAGAAAAGGGGAAAATGGCTTAAAATGCGTTAGAAATTCTTAGAAATTCACAGAAAAAGGTCACAAAAGAAAAAAAAGCATTACAAAGTGTTGGAATTTGACAAAAACGGCTTAGAAAAGGAAAGAATGGCTTTAAAAGGGTTAGAAATTGAGAAAAATGGGTTAGAAAAGGAAAAAAAACTGCTTAAAAAAGATAGAAATTGAGAAAATGGGTTAGAAAAGTTAAATAAAGCAAGCATTCAAACGACTTAGAAAAGGACAAAAATGGGTTAGAAAAGGAAAAAAATGTCTTCCAAAGGGCTGGAATTTGACAAAAAAGGGTTAGAAAAGGGGAAAATGGCTTAAACCGGGTTAGAAATGCACAAAAATGGGTTAGAAATGGCCAAAAATGACTAAAAACAGGAAAAAAATGGGGCAAAAACTAATAAGAAAAGGAAAAAACTGGCTTAAAACCCTTCGAAATTTGCCAAAGATACGATAGAAATGTCCAAAAATGGCTTTAAATTAGTTTCAAAGGGGATTGAAAAGGCAAAAAATGCTTAGAAATAGCCAAACACTGCTTAAAAGCGTTGAGAAATGGACAAAAATGGTTCAGAAAAGGAAATCAAAAAAGGCTTCAAACGACTTAGAGATGGGCAAAAAGGGGTTACAAAAGAAAAAAACTTCTAAAAAATGGTTAGAAAATCACAAAAAATGGTCACAAAAGAAAAAAAAGCCTTACAAAGGGTTGGAATTTGACAAAAACGGCTTAGAAAATGAATGAATGGCTTTAAAAGGGTTAGAAATTGAGAAAAATGGGTTAGAAAAGGAAAAAAACTGCTTAAAAAAGATAGAAATTGAGAAAATGGGTTAGAAAAATTAAATAAAGCATGCATTCAAACGACTTAGAAAAGGACAAAAATGGGTTAGAAAAGGAAAAAAATGTCTTGCAAAGGGCTGGAATTTGACAAAAAAGGGTTAGAAAAGGGGAAAATGGCTTAAAATGCGTTAGAAATTGTTAGAAATTCACAAAAAAGGGTCACAAAAGAAAAAAAAGCCTTACAAAGGGTTGGAATTTGACAAAAACGGCTTAGAAAAGGAAAGAATGGCTTTAAAAGGGTTAGAAATTGAGAAAAATGGGTTAGAAAAGGAAAAAAAAACTGCTTAAAAAAGGTAGAAATTGAGAAAATGGGTTAGAAAAGTTAAACAAAGCAAGCATTCAAACGACTTAGAAAAGGACAAAAATGGGTTAGAAAAGGAAAAAAATGTCTTCCAAAGGGCTGGATTTTGACAAAAAAGGGTTAGAAAAGGGGAAAATGGCTTAAACCGGGTTAGAAATGCACAAAAATGGGTTAGAAATGGCCAAAAATGACTGAAAACAGGAAAAAATGAGGCAAAACCCAGTAAGAAAAAGAGAAAAATGGCTTAGAACCTTTTGAAACTTGCCAAAGATGCGATAGAAATGGCCAAAAATGGCTTGAAATGAGTTTCAAATGGGCACAAAGGGGATTGAAAAGGCAAAAATTGCTTAGAAATAGCCAAACACGGCTTGAAAGCGTTGAGAAATGGACAAAAATGGTTTAGAAAAGGAAATGAAAAAAAGGCTTCAAACGACTTAGAGATGGGCAAAAAAGGGTTAGAAAAGGAAAAAACTTCTAAAAAAGTTGTTAGAAATTGACAAAAAAAGGTCACAAAAGAAAAAAAGCATTACCAAGGGTTGGAATTTGACAAAAACGGCTTAGAAAAGGAAAGAATGGCTTTAAAAGGGTTAGAAATTGAGAAAAATGGGTTAGAAAAGGAAAAAAAACTGCTTAAAAAAGATAGAAATTGAGAAAATGGGTTAGAAAAGTTAAATAAAGAAGCATTCAAACGACTTTGAAATGGGCAAAAATGGGTTGGAAAAGGGAAAAAACTGCTAAAAAATAGTTAGAAAAGGACAAAAATGGGTTAGAAAAGGAAAAAAATGTCTTCCAAAGGGCTGGAATTTGACAAAAAAGGGTTAGAAAAGGTGAAAATGGCTTAAAATGTGTTAGAAATGCACAAAAATGGGTTAGAAATGGCCAAAAATTACTGAAAACAGGAAAAAAAAGGGGCAAAAACTAATAAGAAAAGGAAAAAACTGGCCTAAAACCCTTCGAAATTTGCCAAAGATACGATAGAAATGTCCAAAAATGGCTTTAAATTAGTTTCAAAGGGGATTGAAAGGCAAAAAATGCTTAGAAATAGCCAAACACTGCTTAAAAGCGTTGAGAAATGGACAAAAATGGTTCAGAAAAGGGAATCAAAAAAGGCTTCAAACGACTTAGAGATGAGCAAAAAAGGGGTTACAAAAGAAAAAAACTTCTAAAAAATGGTTAGAAAATCACAAAAAAGGGTCACAAAAGAAAAAAAAGCATTCCAAAGGGTTGGAATTTGACAAAAACGGCTTAGAAAAGGAATGAATGGCTTTAAAAGGGTTAGAAATTGAGAAAAATGGGTTAGAAAAGGAAAAAAACTGCTTAAAAAAGATAGAAATTGAGAAAATGGGTTAGAAAAATTAAATAAAGCAAGCATTCAAACGACTTAGAAAAGGACAAAAATGGGTTAGAAAAGGAAAAAAATGTCTTCCAAAGGGCTGGAAATTGACAAAAAAGGGTTAGAAATGGGGAAAATGGCTTAAAATGCGTTAGAAATGCACAAAAATGGGTTAGAAATGGCCATAAATGACTGAAAACAGGAAAAAATGGGGCAAAACCCAGTAAGAAAAAGAGAAAAATGGCTTAGAACCTTTTGAAACTTGCCAAAGATGCGATAGAAATGGCCAAAAATGGCTTGAAATGAGTTTCAAATGGGCACAAAGGGGATTGAACAGGCAAAAATTGCTTAGAAATAGCCAAACACGGCTTGAAAGCATTGAGAAATGGACAAAAATGGTTTAGAAAAGGAAATGAAAAAAAGGCTTCAAACGACTTAGAGATGGGCAAAAAAGGGTTAGAAAAGGAAAAAACTTCTAAAAAATGGTTAGAAATTGACAAAAAAGGGTCACAAAAGAAAAAAAAGCCTTACAAAGGGTTGGGATTTCACAAAAACGGCTTAGAAAAGGAATGAATGGCTTTAAAAGGGTTAGAAATTGAGAAAAATGGGTTAGAAAAGGAAAAAAAACTGCTTAAAAAAGATAGAAATTGAGAAAATGGGTTAGAAAAGTTAAATAAAGCAAGCAATCAAACGACTTAGAAATGGGGCAAAATGGGTTGGAAAAGGGAATAAAACTCCTAAAAAATAGTTAGAAAAGGACAAAAATGGGTTAGAAAAGGAAAAAAATGTCTTGCAAAGGGCTGGAATTTGACAAAAAAGGGTTAGAAAAGGGGAAAATGGCTTAAAATGCGTTAGAAATTCTTAGAAATTCACAGAAAAAGGTCACAAAAGAAAAAAAAGCATTACAAAGTGTTGGAATTTGACAAAAACGGCTTAGAAAAGGAAAGAATGGCTTTAAAAGGGTTAGAAATTGAGAAAAATGGGTTAGAAAAGGAAAAAAAACTGCTTAAAAAAGATAGAAATTGAGAAAATGGGTTAGAAAAGTTAAATAAAGCAAGCATTCAAACGACTTAGAAAAGGACAAAAATGGGTTAGAAAAGGAAAAAAATGTCTTCCAAAGGGCTGGAATTTGACAAAAAAGGGTTAGAAAAGGGGAAAATGGCTTAAACCGGGTTAGAAATGCACAAAAATGGGTGAGAAATGGCCAAAAATGACTAAAAACAGGAAAAAAATGGGGCAAAAACTAATAAGAAAAGGAAAAAACTGGCTTAAAACCCTTCGAAATTTGCCAAAGATACGATAGAAATGTCCAAAAATGGCTTTAAATTAGTTTCAAAGGGGATTGAAAAGGCAAAAAATGCTTAGAAATAGCCAAACACTGCTTAAAAGCGTTGAGAAATGGACAAAAATGGTTCAGAAAAGGAAATCAAAAAAGGCTTCAAACGACTTAGAGATGGGCAAAAAGGGGTTACAAAAGAAAAAAACTTCTAAAAAATGGTTAGAAAATCACAAAAAATGGTCACAAAAGAAAAAAAAGCCTTACAAAGGGTTGGAATTTGACAAAAACGGCTTAGAAAAGGAATGAATGGCTTTAAAAGGGTTAGAAATTGAGAAAAATGGGTTAGAAAAGGAAAAAAAACTGCTTAAAAAAGATAGAAATTGAGAAAATGGGTTAGAAAAGTTAAATAAAGCAAGCATTCATACGACTTAGAAATGGGGCAAAATGGGTTGGAAAAGGGAATAAAACTCCTAAAAAATAGTTAGAAAAGGACAAAAATGGGTTAGAAAAGGAAAAAAAATGTCTTGCAAAGGGCTGGAATTTGACAAAAAAGGGTTAGAAAAGGGGAAAATGGCTTAAAATGCATTAGAAATTGTTAGAAATTCACAAAAAAGGGTCACAAAAGAAAAAAAAAGCATTACAAAGGGTTGGAATTTGACAAAAACGGCTTAGAAAAGGAAAGAATGGCTTTAAAAGGGTTAGAAATTGAGAAAAAATGGGTTAGAAAAGGAAAAAAACTGCTTAAAAAAGATAGAAATTGAGAAAATGGGTTAGAAAAGTTAAACAAAGCAAGCATTCAAACGACTTAGAAAAGGACAAAAATGGGTTAGAAAAGGAAAAAAATGTCTTCCAAAGGGCTGGAAATTGACAAAAAAGGGTTAGAAAAGGGGAAAATGGCTTAAAATGCGTTAGAAATGCACAAAAATGGGCTAGAAATGGCCAAAAATGACTGAAAACAGGAAAAAATGGGGCAAAACCCAGTAAGAAAAAGAGAAAAATGGCTTAGAACCTTTTGAAACTTGCCAAAGATGCGATAGAAATGGCCAAAAATGGCTTGAAATGAGTTTCAAATGGGCACAAAGGGGATTGAAAAGGCAAAAATTGCTTAGAAATAGCCAAACACGGCTTGAAAGCATTGAGAAATGGACAAAAATGGTTTAGAAAAGGAAATGAAAAAAAGGCTTCAAACGACTTAGAGATGGGCAAAAAAGGGTTAGAAAAGGAAAAAACTTCTAAAAAATGGTTAGAAATTGACAAAAAAGGGTCACAAAAGAAAAAAAAGCCTTACAAAGGGTTGGGATTTCACAAAAACGGCTTAGAAAAGGAATGTATGGCTTTAAAAGGGTTAGAAATTGAGAAAAATGGGTTAGAAAAGGAAAAAAAACTGCTTAAAAAAGATAGAAATTGAGAAAATGGGTTAGAAAAGTTAAATAAAGCAAGCATTCAAACGACTTAGAAATGGGGCAAAATGGGTTGGAAAAGGGAATAAAACTCCTAAAAAATAGTTAGAAAAGGACAAAAATGGGTTAGAAAAGGAAAAAAATGTCTTGCAAAGGGCTGGAATTTGACAAAAAAGGGTTAGAAAAGGGGAAAATGGCTTAAAATGCATTAGAAATGGTTAGAAATTCACAAAAAAGGGTCACAAAAGAAAAAAAAGCCTTACAAAGGGTTGGAATTTGACAAAAACGGCTTAGAAAAGGAAAGAATGGCTTTAAAAGGGTTAGAAATTGAGAAAAATGGGTTAGAAAAGGAAAAAAAACTGCTTAAGAAAGATAGAAATTGAGAAAATGGGTTAGAAAAGTTAAACAAAGCAAGCATTCAAACGACTTAGAAAAGGACAAAAATGGGTTAGAAAAGGAAAAAAATGTCTTCCAAAGGGCTGGAAATTGACAAAAAAAGGGTTAGAAAAGGGGAAAATGGCTTAAAATGCGTTAGAAATGCACAAAAATGGGTTAGAAATGGCCAAAAATGACTGAAAAAAGGAAAAAATGGGGCAAAACCCAGTAAGAAAAAGAGAAAAATGGCTTAGAACCTTTTGAAACTTGCCAAACATGCGATAGAAATGGCCAAAAATGGCTTGAAATGAGTTTCAAATGGGCACAAAGGGGATTGAAAAGGCAAAAATTGCTTAGAAATAGCCAAACACGGCTTGAAAGCATTGAGAAATGGACAAAAATGGTTTAGAAAAAGAAATGAAAAAAAGGCTTCAAACGACTTAGAGATGGGCAAAAAAGGGTTAGAAAAGGAAAAAACTTCTAAAAAATGGTTAGAAATTCACAAAAAATGGTCACAAAAGAAAAAAAAGCCTTACAAAGGGTTGGAATTTGACAAAAACGGCTTAGAAAAGGAATGAATGGCTTTAAAAGGGTTAGAAATTGAGAAAAATGGGTTAGAAAAAAAAAAAAAAACTGCTTAAAAAAGATAGAAATTGAGAAAATGGGTTAGAAAAGTTAAATAACGCATGCAGTCAAACGACTTAGAAAAGGACAAAAATGGGTTAGAAAAGGAAAAAAATGTCTTCCAAAGGGCTGGATTTTGACAAAAAAGGGTTAGAAAAGGGGAAAATGGCTTAAACCGGGTTAGAAATGCACAAAAATGGGTTAGAAATGGCCAAAAATGACTGAAAACAGGAAAAAATGAGGCAAAACCCAGTAAGAAAAAGAGAAAAATGGCTTAGAACCTTTTGAAACTTGCCAAAGATGCGATAGAAATGGCCAAAAATGGCTTGAAATGAGTTTCAAATGGGCACAAAGGGGATTGAAAAGGCAAAAATTGCTTAGAAATAGCCAAACACGGCTTGAAAGCATTGAGAAATGGACAAAAATGGTTTAGAAAAGGAAATGAAAAAAAGGCTTCAAACGACTTAGAGATGGGCAAAAAAGGGTTAGAAAAGGAAAAAACTTCTAAAAAAGTTGTTAGAAATTGACAAAAAAAGGTCACAAAAGAAAAAAAGCATTACCAAGGGTTGGAATTTGACAAAAACGGCTTAGAAAAGGAAAGAATGGCTTTAAAAGGGTTAGAAATTGAGAAAAATGGGTTAGAAAAGGAAAAAAAACTGCTTAAAAAAGATAGAAATTGAGAAAATGGGTTAGAAAAGTTAAATAAAGCAAGCATTCAAACGACTTTGAAATGGGCAAAAATGGGTTGGAAAAGGGAAAAAACTGCTAAAAAATAGTTAGAAAAGGACAAAAATGGGTTAGAAAAGGAAAAAAATGTCTTCCAAAGGGCTGGAATTTGACAAAAAAGGGTTAGAAAAGGTGAAAATGGCTTAAAATGTGTTAGAAATGCACAAAAATGGGTTAGAAATGGCCAAAAATGACTGAAAACAGGAAAAAAAAGGGGCAAAAACTAATAAGAAAAGGAAAAAACTGGCCTAAAACCCTTCGAAATTTGCCAAAGATACGATAGAAATGTCCAAAAATGGCTTTAAATTAGTTTCAAAGGGGATTGAAAGGCAAAAAATGCTTAGAAATAGCCAAACACTGCTTAAAAGCGTTGAGAAATGGACAAAAATGGTTCAGAAAAGGGAATCAAAAAAGGCTTCAAACGACTTAGAGATGAGCAAAAAAGGGGTTACAAAAGAAAAAAACTTCTAAAAAATGGTTAGAAAATCACAAAAAAGGGTCACAAAAGAAAAAAAAGCATTACAAAGGGTTGGAATTTGACAAAAACGGCTTAGAAAAGGAATGAATGGCTTTAAAAGGGTTAGAAATTGAGAAAAATGGGTTAGAAAAGGAAAAAAACTGCTTAAAAAAGATAGAAATTGAGAAAATGGGTTAGAAAAATTAAATAAAGCAAGCATTCAAACGACTTAGAAAAGGACAAAAATGGGTTAGAAAAGGAAAAAAATGTCTTCCAAAGGGCTGGAAATTGACAAAAAAGGGTTAGAAATGGGGAAAATGGCTTAAAATGCGTTAGAAATGCACAAAAATGGGTTAGAAATGGCCATAAATGACTGAAAACAGGAAAAAATGGGGCAAAACCCAGTAAGAAAAAGAGAAAAATGGCTTAGAACCTTTTGAAACTTGCCAAAGATGCGATAGAAATGGCCAAAAATGGCTTGAAATGAGTTTCAAATGGGCACAAAGGGGATTGAACAGGCAAAAATTGCTTAGAAATAGCCAAACACGGCTTGAAAGCATTGAGAAATGGACAAAAATGGTTTAGAAAAGGAAATGAAAAAAAGGCTTCAAACGACTTAGAGATGGGCAAAAAAGGGTTAGAAAAGGAAAAAACTTCTAAAAAATGGTTAGAAATTGACAAAAAAGGGTCACAAAAGAAAAAAAAGCCTTACAAAGGGTTGGGATTTCACAAAAACGGCTTAGAAAAGGAATGAATGGCTTTAAAAGGGTTAGAAATTGAGAAAAATGGGTTAGAAAAGGAAAAAAAACTGCTTAAAAAAGATAGAAATTGAGAAAATGGGTTAGAAAAGTTAAATAAAGCAAGCAATCAAACGACTTAGAAATGGGGCAAAATGGGTTGGAAAAGGGAATAAAACTCCTAAAAAATAGTTAGAAAAGGACAAAAAATGGGTTAGAAAAGGAAAAAAATGTCTTGCAAAGGGCTGGAATTTGACAAAAAAGGGTTAGAAAAGGGGAAAATGGCTTAAAATGCGTTAGAAATTCTTAGAAATTCACAGAAAAAGGTCACAAAAGAAAAAAAAGCATTACAAAGTGTTGGAATTTGACAAAAACGGCTTAGAAAAGGAAAGAATGGCTTTAAAAGGGTTAGAAATTGAGAAAAATGGGTTAGAAAAGGAAAAAAAACTGCTTAAAAAAGATAGAAATTGAGAAAATGGGTTAGAAAAGTTAAATAAAGCAAGCATTCAAACGACTTAGAAAAGGACAAAAATGGGTTAGAAAAGGAAAAAAATGTCTTCCAAAGGGCTGGAATTTGACAAAAAAGGGTTAGAAAAGGGGAAAATGGCTTAAACCGGGTTAGAAATGCACAAAAATGGGTGAGAAATGGCCAAAAATGACTAAAAACAGGAAAAAAATGGGGCAAAAACTAATAAGAAAAGGAAAAAACTGGCTTAAAACCCTTCGAAATTTGCCAAAGATACGATAGAAATGTCCAAAAATGGCTTTAAATTAGTTTCAAAGGGGATTGAAACGGCAAAAAATGCTTAGAAATAGCCAAACACTGCTTAAAAGCGTTGAGAAATGGACAAAAATGGTTCAGAAAAGGAAATCAAAAAAGGCTTCAAACGACTTAGAGATGGGCAAAAAGGGGTTACAAAAGAAAAAAACTTCTAAAAAATGGTTAGAAAATCACAAAAAATGGTCACAAAAGAAAAAAAAGCCTTACAAAGGGTTGGAATTTGACAAAAACGGCTTAGAAAAGGAAAGAATGGCTTTAAAAGGGTTAGAAATTGAGAAAAATGGGTTAGAAAAGGAAAAAAAACTGCTTAAGAAAGATAGAAATTGAGAAAATGGGTTAGAAAAGTTAAACAAAGCAAGCATTCAAACGACTTAGAAAAGGACAAAAATGGGTTAGAAAAGGAAAAAAATGTCTTCCAAAGGGCTGGAAATTGACAAAAAAAGGGTTAGAAAAGGGGAAAATGGCTTAAAATGCGTTAGAAATGCACAAAAATGGGTTAGAAATGGCCAAAAATGACTGAAAACAGGAAAAAATGGGGCAAAACCCAGTAAGAAAAAGAGAAAAATGGCTTAGAACCTTTTGAAACTTGCCAAACATGCGATAGAAATGGCCAAAAATGGCTTGAAATGAGTTTCAAATGGGCACAAAGGGGATTGAAAAGGCAAAAATTGCTTAGAAATAGCCAAACACGGCTTGAAAGCATTGAGAAATGGACAAAAATGGTTTAGAAAAAGAAATGAAAAAAAGGCTTCAAACGACTTAGAGATGGGCAAAAAAGGGTTAGAAAAGGAAAAAACTTCTAAAAAATGGTTAGAAATTCACAAAAAATGGTCACAAAAGAAAAAAAAGCCTTACAAAGGGTTGGAATTTGACAAAAACGGCTTAGAAAAGGAATGAATGGCTTTAAAAGGGTTAGAAATTGAGAAAAATGGGTTAGAAAAGGAAAAAAAAACTGCTTAAAAAAGATAGAAATTGAGAAAATGGGTTAGAAAAGTTAAATAACGCATGCATTCAAACGACTTTGAAATGGGCAAAAATGGGTTGGAAAAGGGAAAAAACTGCTAAAAAATAGTTAGAAAAGGACAAAAATGGGTTAGAAAAGGAAAAAAATGTCTTCCAAAGGGCTGGAATTTGACAAAAAAGGGTTAGAAAAGGGGAAAATGGCTTAAAATGTGTTAGAAATGCACAAAAATGGGTTAGAAATGGCCAAAAATGACTGAAAACAGGAAAAAAATGGGGCAAAAACTAATAAGAAAAGGAAAAAACTGGCTTAAAACCCTTCGAAATTTGCCAAAGATACGATAGAAATGTCCAAAAATGGCTTTAAATTAGTTTCAAAGGGGATTGAAAAGGCAAAAAATGCTTAGAAATAGCCAAACACTGCTTAAAAGCGTTGAGAAATGGACAAAAATGGTTCAGAAAAGGAAATCAAAAAAGGCTTCAAACGAATTAGAGATGAGCAAAAAAGGGGTTACAAAAGGAAAAAAACTTCTAAAAAATGGTTAGAAATTCACAAAAAATGGTCACAAAAGAAAAAAAAGCCTTCCAAAGGGATGGGATTTCACAAAAACGGCTTAGGAAAGTAATGAATGGCTTTAAAAGGGTTAGAAATTGAGAAAAATGGGTTAGAAAAGGAAAAAAAACTGCTTAAAAAAGATAGAAATTGAGAAAATGGGTTAGAAAACTTAAATTAAGCAAGCATTCAAATGAGTTAGAAATGGGGAAAATGGGTTGGAAAAGGGAAAAAAACTCCTAAAAAATAGTTAGAAAAGGACAAAAATGGGTTAGAAAAGGAAAAAAATGTCTTCCAAAGGGCTGGAATTTGACAAAAAAGGGTTAGAAAAGGGGAAAATGGCTTAAACCGGGTTAGAAATGCACAAAAATGGGTTAGAAATGGCCAAAAATGACTGAAAACAGGAAAAAATGAGGCAAAACCCAGTAAGAAAAAGAGAAAAATGGCTTAGAACCTTTTGAAACTTGCCAAAGATGCGATAGAAATGGCCAAAAATGGCTTGAAATGAGTTTCAAATGGGCACAAAGGGGATTGAAAAGGCAAAAATTGCTTAGAAATAGCCAAACACGGCTTAAAAGCCTTGAGAAATGGACAAAAATGGTTTAGAAAAGGAAATGAAAAAAAGGCTTCAAACGACTTAGAGATGGGCAAAAAAGGGTTAGAAAAGGAAAAAACTTCTAAAAAATGGTTAGAAATTGACAAAAAAGGGTCACAAAAGAAAAAAAAGCCTTACAAAGGGTTGGGATTTCACAAAAACGGCTTAGAAAAGGAATGTATGGCTTTAAAAGGGTTAGAAATTGAGAAAAATGGGTTAGAAAAGGAAAAAAAACTGCTTAAAAAAGATAGAAATTGAGAAAATGGGTTAGAAAAGTTAAATAAAGCAAGCATTCAAACGACTTAGAAATGGGGCAAAATGGGTTGGAAAAGGGAATAAAACTCCTAAAAAATAGTTAGAAAAGGACAAAAATGGGTTAGAAAAGGAAAAAAATGTCTTGCAAAGGGCTGGAATTTGACAAAAAAGGGTTAGAAAAGGGGAAAATTGCTTAAAATGCATTAGAAATTGTTAGAAATTCACAAAAAAGGGTCACAAAAGAAAAAAAAGCCTTACAAAGGGTTGTAATTTGACAAAAACGGCTTAGAAAAGGAAAGAATGGCTTTAAAAGGGTTAGAAATTGAGAAAAAATGGGTTAGAAAAGGAAAAAAACTGCTTAAAAAAGATAGAAATTGAGAAAATGGGTTAGAAAAGTTAAACAAAGCAAGCATTCAAACGACTTAGAAAAGGACAAAAATGGGTTAGAAAAGGAAAAAAATGTCTTCCAAAGGGCTGGAAATTGACAAAAAAGGGTTAGAAAAGGGGAAAATGGCTTAAAATGCGTTAGAAATGCACAAAAATGGGTTAGAAATGGCCAAAAATGACTGAAAACAGGAAAAAATGGGGCAAAACCCAGTAAGAAAAAGAGAAAAATGGCTTAGAACCTTTTGAAAATTGCCAAAGATGCGATAGAAATGGCCAAAAATGGCTTGAAATGAGTTTCAAATGGGCACAAAGGGGATTGAAAAGGCAAAAATTGCTTAGAAATAGCCAAACACGGCTTGAAAGCATTGAGAAATGGACAAAAATGGTTTAGAAAAGGAAATGAAAAAAAGGCTTCAAATGACTTAGAGATGAGCAAAAAAGGGGTTACAAAAACAAAAAACTTCTAAAAAATGGTTAGAAATTCACAAAAAATGGTCACAAAAGGAAAAAGCCTTACAAAGGGTTGGAATTTGACAAAAACGGCTTAGAAAAGGAATGAATGGCTTTAAAAGGGTTAGAAATTGAGAAAAATGGGTTAGAAAAGGAAAAAAAAACTGCTTAAAAAAGATAGAAATTGAGAAAATGGGTTAGAAAAGTTAAATAACGCAAGCATTCAAACGACTTTGAAATGGGCAAAAATGGGTTGGAAAAGGGAAAAAACTGCTAAAAAATAGTTAGAAAAGGACAAAAATGGGTTAGAAAAGGAAAAAAATGTCTTCCAAAGGGCTGGAATTTGACAAAAAAGGGTTAGAAAAGGGGAAAATGGCTTAAAATGTGTTAGAAATGCACAAAAATGGGTTAGAAATGGCCAAAAATGACTGAAAACAGGAAAAAAATGGGGCAAAAACTAATAAGAAAAGGAAAAAACTGGCTTAAAACCCTTCGAAATTTGCCAAAGATACGATAGAAATGTCCAAAAATGGCTTTAAATTAGTTTCAAAGGGGATTGAAAAGGCAAAAATTGCTTAGAAATAGCCAAACACTGCTTAAAAGCGTTGAGAAATGGACAAAAATGGTTCAGAAAAGGAAATCAAAAAAGGGTTCAAACGAATTAGAGATGAGCAAAAAAGGGGTTACAAAAGGAAAAAAACTTCTAAAAAATGGTTAGAAATTCACAAAAAATGGTCACAAAAGAAAAAAAAGCCTTCCAAAGGGATGGGATTTCACAAAAACGGCTTAGGAAAGGAATGAATGGCTTTAAAAGGGTTAGAAATTGAGAAAAATGGGTTAGAAAAGGAAAAAAAACTGCTTAAAAAAGATTGAAATTGAGAAAATGGGTTAGAAAAGTTAAATAAAGCAAGCATTCAAACGACTTAGAAATGGGGCAAAATGGGTTGGAAAAGGGAATAAAACTCCTAAAAAATAGTTAGAAAAGGACAAAAATAGGTTAGAAAAGGAAAAAAATGTCTTGCAAAGGGCTGGAATTTGACAAAAAAAGGGTTAGAAAAGGGGAAAATGGCTTAAAATGCGTTAGAAATGCACAAAAATGGGTTAGAAATGGCCAAAAATGACTGAAAACAGGAAAAAATGGGGCAAAACCCAGTAAGAAAAAGAGAAAAATGGCTTAGAACCTTTTGAAACTTGCCAAAGATGCGATAGAAATGGCCAAAAATGGCTTGAAATGAGTTTCAAATGGGCACAAAGGGGATTGAAAAGGCAAAAATTGCTTAGAAATAGCCAAACACGGCTTGAAAGCATTGAGAAATGGACAAAAATGGTTCAGAAAAGGAAATGAAAAAAAGGCTTCAAACGACTTAGAGATGGGAAAAAAAGGGTTAGAAAAGGAAAAAACTTCTAAAAAATGGTTAGAAATTGACAAAAAATGGTCACAAAAGAAAAAAAAAGCCTTACAAAGGGCTGGAATTTGACAAAAACGGCTTAGAAAAGGAATGAATGGCTTTAAAAGGGTTAGAAATTGAGAAAAATGGGTTAGAAAAGGTAAAAAAAAACTGCTTAAAAAAGATAGAAATTGAGAAAATGGGTTAGAAAAGTTAAATAAAGCAAGCATTCAAACGACTTAGAAATGGGGCAAAATGGGTTGGAAAAGGGAATAAAACTCCTAAAAAATAGTTAGAGAAGGACAAAAATGGGTTAGAAAAGGAAAAAAATGTCTTGCAAAGGGCTGGAATTTGACAAAAAAAGGTTAGAAAAGGGGAAAATGGGTTAAAATGCGTTAGAAATTGTTAGAAATTCACAAAAACGGGTCACAAAAGAAAAAAAGCCTTACAAAGGGTTGGAATTTGACAAAAACGGCTTAGAAAAGGAAAGAATGGCTTTAAAAGGGTTAGAAATTGAGAAAAATGGGTTAGAAAAGGAAAAAAACTGCTTAAAAAAGATAGAAATTGAGAAAATAGGTTAGAAAAGTTAAACAAAGCAAGCATTCAAACGACTTAGAAAAGGACAAAAATGGGTTAGAAAAGGAAAAAAATGTCTTCCAAAGGGCTGGAATTTGACAAAATAAAGGGTTAGAAAAGGGGAAAATGGCTTAAACCGGGTTAGAAATGCACAAAAATGGGTTAGAAATGGCCAAAAATGACTGAAAACAGGAAAAAATGGGGCAAAACCCAGTTAGAAAAAGAGAAAAATGGCTTAGAACCTTTTGAAACTTGCCAAAGATGCGATAGAAATGGCCAAAAATGGCTTGAAATGAGTTTCAAATGGGCACAAAGGGGATTGAAAAGGCAAAAATTGCTTAGAAATAGCCAAACACGGCTTGAAAGCATTGAGAAATGGACAAAAATGGTTTAGAAAAGGAAATGAAAAAAAGGCTTCAAACGACTTAGAGATGGGCAAAAAAGGGTTAGAAAAGGAAAAAACTTCTAAAAAATGGTTAGAAATTCACAAAAAATGGTCACAAAAGAAAAAAAAGCCTTACAAAGGGTTGGAATTTGACAAAAACGGCTTAGAAAAGGAATGAATGGCTTTAAAAGGGTTAGAAATTGAGAAAAATGGGTTAGAAAAGGAAAAAAAAACTGCTTAAAAAAGATAGAAATTGAGAAAATGGGTGAGAAAAGTTAAATAAAGCAAGCATTCAAACGACTTAGAAATGGGGCAAAATGGGTTGGAAAAGGGAATAAAAATCCTAAAAAATAGTTAGAAAAGGACAAAAAATGGGTTAGAAAAGGAAAAAAATGCCTTGCAAAGGGCTGGAATTTGACAAAAAAGGGTTAGAAAAGGGGAAAATGGCTTAAAATGCGTTAGAAATTGTTAGAAATTCACAAAAAAGGGTCACAAAAGAAAAAAAAGCATTACAAAGGGTTGGAATTTGGCAAAAACGGCTTAGAAAAGGAAAGAATGGCTTTAAAAGGGTTAGAAATTGAGAAAAATGGGTTAGAAAAGGAAAAAAACTGCTTAAAAAAGATTGAAATTGAGAAAATGGGTTAGAAAAGTTAAACAAAGCAAGCATTCAAACGACTTAGAAAAGGACAAAAATGGGTTGGAAAAGGAAAAAAATGTCTTCCAAAGGGCTGGAATTTGACAAAAAAGGGTTAGAAAAGGGGAAAATGGCTTAAAATGCGTTAGAAATGCACAAAAATGGGTTAGAAATGGCCAAAAATGACTGAAAACAGGAAAAAATGGGGCAAAACCCAGTAAGAAAAAGAGAAAAATGGCTTAGAACCTTTTGAAACTTGCCAAAGATGCGATAGAAATGGCCAAAAATGGCTTGAAATGAGTTTCAAATGGGCACAAAGGGGATTGAAAAGGCAAAAATTGCTTAGAAATAGCCAAACACGGCTTGAAAGCATTGAGAAATGGACAAAAATGGTTTAGAAAAGGAAATGAAAAAAAGGCTTCAAACGACTTAGAGATGGGCAAAAAAGGGTTAGAAAAGGAAAAAACTTCTAAAAAATGGTTAGAAATTCACAAAAAATGGTCACAAAAGAAAAAAAAGCCTTACAAAGGGTTGGAATTTGACAAAAACGGCTTAGAAAAGGAATGAATGGCTTTAAAAGGGTTAGAAATTGAGAAAAATGGGTTAGAAAAGGAAAAAAAACTGCTTAAAAAAGATAGAAATTGAGAAAATGGGTTAGAAAAGTTAAATAAAGCAAGCATTCAAACGACTTAGAAATGGGGCAAAATGGGTTGGAAAAGGGAATAAAACTCCTAAAAAATAGTTAGAAAAGGACAAAAATGGGTTAGAAAAGGAAAAAAATGTCTTGCAAAGGGCTGGAATTTGACAAAAAAGGGTTAGAAAAGGGGAAAATGGGTTAAAATGCTTTAGAAATTGTTAGAAATTGACAAAAAAGGGTCACAAAAGAAAAAAAAGCCTTACAAAGGGTTGGGATTTCACAAAAACGGCTTAGAAAAGGAATGAATGGCTTTAAAAGGGTTAGAAATTGAGAAAAATGGGTTAGAAAAGGAAAAAAACTGCTTAAAAAAGATAGAAATTGAGAAAATGGGTTAGAAAAGTTAAACAAAGCACGCATTCAAACGACTTAGAAAAGGACAAAAATGGGTTAGAAAAGGAAAAAAATGTCTTCCAAAGGGCTGGAATTTGACAAAAAAGGGTTAGAAAAGGGGAAAATGGCTTAAACCGGGTTAGAAATGCACAAAAATGGGTTAGAAATGGCCAAAAATGACTGAAAACAGGAAAAAATGAGGCAAAACCCAGTAAGAAAAAGAGAAAAATGGCTTAGAACCTTTTGAAACTTGCCAAAGATGCGATAGAAATGGCCAAAAATGGCTTTAAATGAGTTTCAAATGGGCACAAAGGGGATTGAAAAGGCAAAAATTGCTTAGAAATAGCCAAACACGGCTTGAAAGCATTGAGAAATGGACAAAAATGGTTTAGAAAAGGAAATGAAAAAAAGGCTTCAAACGACTTAGAGATGGGCAATAAAGGGTTAGAAAAGGAAAAAAACTTCTCAAAAATGGTTAGAAATTCACAAAAAAGGGTCACAAAAGAAAAAAAGCATTACCAAGGGTTGGAATTTGTCAAAAACAGCTTAGAAAAGGAAAGCATGGCTTTTAAAGGGTTAGAAATTGAGAAAAATGGGTTAGAAAAGGAAAAAAAAATTCTGCTTAAAAAAGATAGAAATTGAGAAAATGGGTTAGAAAAGTTAAATAAAGCAAGCATTCAAACGACTTTGAAATGGGCAAAAATGGGTTGGAAAAGGGAATAAAACTCCTAAAAAATAGTTAGAAAAGGACAAAAATGGGTTAGAAAAGGAAAAAAATGTCTTCCAAAGGGCTGGAATTTGACAAAAAAGGGTTAGAAAAGGGGGAAATGGCTTAAAATGTGTTAGAAATTGTTAGAAATTCACAAAAAAGGGTCACAAAAGAAAAAAAAGCCTTACAAAGGGTTGTAATTTGACAAAAACGGCTTAGAAAAGGAAAGAATGGCTTTAAAAGGGTTAGAAATTGAGAAAAATGGGTTAGAAAAGGAAAAAAAACTGCTTAAAAAAGATAGAAATTGAGAAAATGGGTTAGAAAAGTTAAACAAAGCAAGCATTCAAACGACTTAGAAAAGGACAAAAATGGGTTAGAAAAGGAAAAAAATGTCTTCCAAAGGGCTGGAATTTGACAAAAAAGGGTTAGAAAAGGGGAAAATGGCTTAAAATGTGTTAGAAATGCACAAAAATGGGTTAGAAATGGCCAAAAATGACTGAAAACAGGAAAAAAATGGGGCAAAAACTAATAAGAAAAGGAAAAAACTGGCTTAAAACCCTTCGAAATTTGCCAAAGATACGATAGAAATGTCCAAAAATGGCTTTAAATTAGTTTCAAAGGGGATTGAAAAGGCAAAAATTGCTTAGAAATAGCCAAACACTGCTTAAAAGCGTTGAGAAATGGACAAAAATGGTTCAGAAAAGGAAATCAAAAAAGGCTTCAAAAGAATTAGAGATGAGCAAAAAAGGGGTTACAAAAGGAAAAAAACTTCTAAAAAATGGTTAGAAATTCACAAAAAATGGTCACAAAAGAAAAAAAAGCCTTCCAAAGGGATGGGATTTCACAAAAACGGCTTAGGAAAGGAATGAATGGCTTTAAAAGGGTTAGAAATTGAGAAAAATGGGTTAGAAAAGGAAAAAAAACTGCTTAAAAAAGATTGAAATTGAGAAAATGGGTTAGAAAAGTTAAATAAAGCAAGCATTCAAACGACTTAGAAATGGGGCAAAATGGGTTGGAAAAGGGAATAAAACTCCTAAAAAATAGTTAGAAAAGGACAAAAATGGGTTAGAAAAGGAAAAAAATGTCTTCCAAAGGGCTGGAAATTGACAAAAAAGGGTTAGAAAAGGGGAAAATGGCTTAAAATGCGTTAGAAATGCACAAAAATGGGTTAGAAATGGCCAAAAATGACTGAAAACAGGAAAAAATGAGGCAAAACCCAGTAAGAAAAAGAGAAAAATGGCTTAGAACCTTTTGAAACTTGCCAAAGATGCGATAGAAATGGCCAAAAATGGCTTGAAATGAGTTTCAAATTGGCACAAAGGGGATTGAAAAGGCAAAAATTGCTTAGAAATAGCCAAACACGGCTTGAAAGCATTGAGAAATGGACAAAAATGGTTTAGAAAAGGAAATGAAAAAAAGGCTTCAAACGACTTAGAGATGGGCAAAAAAGGGTTAGAAAAGGAAAAAACTTCTAAAAAATGGTTAGAAATTCACAAAAAATGGTCACAAAAGAAAAAAAAGCCTTACAAAGGGTTGGAATTTGACAAAAACGGCTTAGAAAAGGAATGAATGGCTTTAAAAGGGTTAGAAATTGAGAAAAATGGGTTAGAAAAGGAAAAAAAAACTGCTTAAAAAAGATAGAAATTGAGAAAATGGGTTAGAAAAGTTAAATAAAGCAAGCATTCAAACGACTTAGAAATGGGGCAAAATGGGTTGGAAAAGGGAATAAAAATCCTAAAAAATAGTTAGAAAAGGACAAAAATGGGTTAGAAAAGGAAAAAAATGTCTTGCAAAGGGCTGGAATTTGACAAAAAAGGGTTAGAAAAGGGGAAAATGGCTTAAAATGCTTTAGAAATTGTTAGAAATTGACAAAAAAGGGTCACAAAAGAAAAAAAAGCCTTACAAAGGGTTGGGATTTTGCAAAAACGGCTTAGAAAAGGAATGAATGGCTTTAAAAGGGTTAGAAATTGAGAAAAATGGGTTAGAAAAGGAAAAAAACTGCTTAAAAAAGATAGAAATTGAGAAAATGGGTTAGAAAAGTTAAATTAAGCAAGCATTCAAATGAGTTAGAAATGGGGAAAATGGGATGGAAAAGGGAATAAAACTCCTAAAAAATAGTTAGAAAAGGACAAAAATGGGTTAGAAAAGGAAAAAAATGTCTTCCAAAGGGCTGGAAATTGACAAAAAAGGGTTAGAAAAGGGGAAAATGGCTTAAACCGGGTTAGAAATGCACAAAAATGGGTTAGAAATGGCCAAAAATGACTGAAAACAGGAAAAAATGAGGCAAAACCCAGTAAGAAAAAGAGAAAAATGGCTTAGAACCTTTTGAAACTTGCCAAAGATGCGATAGAAATGGCCAAAAATGGCTTTAAATGAGTTTCAAATGGGCACAAAGGGGATTGAAAAGGCAAAAATTGCTTAGAAATAGCCAAACACGGCTTGAAAGCATTGAGAAATGGACAAAAATGGTTTAGAAAAGGAAATGAAGAAAAGGCTTCAAATGACTTAGAGATGAGCAAAAAAGGGGTTACAAAAACAAAAAACTTCTAAAAAATGGTTAGAAATTCACAAAAAATGGTCACAAAAGAAAAAAAGCCTTACAAAGGGTTGGAATTTGACAAAAACGGCTTAGAAAAGGAATGAATGGCTTTAAAAGGGTTAGAAATTGAGAAAAATGGGTTAGAAAAGGAAAAAAAAAACTGCTTAAAAAAGATAGAAATTGAGAAAATGGGTTAGAAAAGTTAAATAACGCAAGCATTCAAACGACTTTGAAATGGGCAAAAATGGGTTGGAAAAGGGAATAAAACTCCTAAAAAATTGTTAGAAAAGGACAAAAATGGGTTAGAAAAGGAAAAAAATGTCTTCCAAAGGGCTGGAATTTGACAAAAAAGGGTTAGAAAAGGGGAAAATGGCTTAAAATGTGTTAGAAATGCACAAAAATGGGTTAGAAATGGCCAAAAATGACTGAAAACAGGAAAAAAATTGGGCAAAAACTAATAAGAAAAGGAAAAAACTGGCTTAAAACCCTTCGAAATTTGCCAAAGATACGATAGAAATGTCCAAAAATGGCTTTAAATTAGTTTCAAAGGAGATTGAAAAGGCAAAAATTGCTTAGAAATAGCCAAACACTGCTTAAAAGCGTTGAGAAATGGACAAAAATGGTTCAGAAAAGGAAATCAAAAAAGGCTTCAAACGAATTAGAGATGAGCAAAAAAGGGGTTACAAAAGGAAAAAAACTTCTAAAAAATGGTTAGAAATTCACAAAAAATGGTCACAAAAGAAAAAAAAGCCTTCCAAAGAGATGGGATTTCACAAAAACGGCTTAGGAAAGGAATGAATGGCTTTAAAAGGGTTAGAAATTGAGAAAAATGGGTTAGAAAAGGAAAAAAAACTGCTTAAAAAAGATAGAAATTGAGAAAATGGGTTAGAAAAGTTAAATAAAGCAAGCATTCAAACGACTTAGAAACGGGGCAAAATGGGTTGGAAAAGGGAATAAAACTCCTAAAAAATAGTTAGAAAAGGACAAAAATAGGTTAGAAAAGGAAAAAAATGTCTTGCAAAGGGCTGGAATTTGACAAAAAAGGGTTAGAAAAGGGGAAAATGGCTTAAAATGCGTTAGAAATGCACAAAAATGGGTTAGAAATGGCCAAAAATGACTGAAAACAGGAAAAAATGGGGCAAAACCCAGTAAGAAAAAGAGAAAAATGGCTTAGAACCTTTTGAAACTTGCCAAAGATGCGATAGAAATGGCCAAAAATGGCTTTAAATGAGTTTCAAATGGGCACAAAGGGGATTGAAAAGGCAAAAATTGCTTAGAAATAGCCAAACACGGCTTGAAAGCATTGAGAAATGTACAAAAATGGTTCAGAAAAGGAAATGAAAAAAAGGCTTCAAACGACTTAGAGATGGGAAAAAAAGGGTTAGAAAAGGAAAAAACTTCTAAAAAATGGTTAGAAATTGACAAAAAATGGTCACAAAAGAAAAAAAAAAGCCTTACAAAGGGCTGGAATTTGACAAAAACGGCTTAGAAAAGGAATGAATGGCTTTAAAAGGGTTAGAAATTGTGAAAAATGGGTTAGAAAAGGAAAAAAAAAACTGCTTAAAAAAGATAGAAATTGAGAAAATGGGTTAGAAATGTTAAATAAAGCAAGCATTCAAACGACTTAGAAATGGGGCAAAATGGGTTGGAAAAGGGAATAAAACTCCTAAAAAATAGTTAGAAAAGGACAAAAATGGGTTAGAAAAGGAAAAAAATGTCTTGCAAAGGGCTGGAATTTGACAAAAAAAGGTTAGAAAAGGGGAAAATGGGTTAAAATGCGTTAGAAATTGTTAGAAATTCACAAAAAAGGGTCACAAAAGAAAAAAAGCCTTACAAAGGGTTGGAATTTGACAAAAACGGCTTAGAAAAGGAATGAATGGCTTTAAAAGGGTTAGAAATTGAGAAAAATGGGTTAGAAAAGGAAAAAAACTGCTTAAAAAAGATAGAAATTGAGAAAATGGGTTAGAAAAGTTAAACAAAGCAAGCATTCAAACGACTTAGAAAAGGACAAAAATGGGTTAGAAAAGGAAAAAAATGTCTTCCAAAGGGCTGGAATTTGACAAAATAAAGGGTTAGAAAAGGGGAAAATGGCTTAAACCGGGTTAGAAATGCACAAAAATGGGTTAGAAATGGCCAAAAATGACTGAAAACAGGAAAAAATGGGGCAAAACCCAGTTAGAAAAAGAGAAAAATGGCTTAGAACCTTTTGAAACTTGCCAAAGATGCGATAGAAATGGCCAAAAATGGCTTGAAATGAGTTTCAAATTGGCACAAAGGGGATTGAAAAGGCAAAAATTGCTTAGAAATAGCCAAACACGGCTTGAAAGCATTGAGAAATGGACAAAAATGGTTTAGAAAAGGAAATGAAAAAAAGGCTTCAAACGACTTAGAGATGGGAAAAAAAGGGTTAGAAAAGGAAAAAACTTCTAAAAAATGGTTAGAAATTCACAAAAAATGGTCACAAAAGAAAAAAAAGCCTTACAAAGGGTTGGAATTTGACAAAAACGGCTTAGAAAAGGAATGAATGGCTTTAAAAGGGTTAGAAATTGAGAAAAATGGGTTAGAAAAGGAAAAAAAAACTGCTTAAAAAAGATAGAAATTGAGAAAATGGGTTAGAAAAGTTAAATAAAGCAAGCATTCAAACGACTTAGAAATGGGGCAAAATGGGTTGGAAAAGGGAATAAAAATCCTAAAAAATAGTTAGAAAAGGACAAAAATGGGTTAGAAAAGGAAAAAAATGTCTTGCAAAGGGCTGGAATTTGACAAAAAAGGGTTAGAAAAGGGGAAAATGGCTTAAAATGCTTTAGAAATTGTTAGAAATTGACAAAAAAGGGTCACAAAAGAAAAAAAAGCCTTACAAAGGGTTGGGATTTCGCAAAAACGGCTTAGAAAAGGAATGAATGGCTTTAAAAGGGTTAGAAATTGAGAAAAATGGGTTAGAAAAGGAAAAAAACTGCTTAAAAAAGATAGAAATTGAGAAAATGGGTTAGAAAAGTTAAACAAAGCAAGCATTCAAACGACTTAGAAAAGGACAAAAATGGGTTAGAAAAGGAAAAAAATGTCTTCCAAAGGGCTGGAATTTGACAAAAAAGGGTTAGAAAAGGGAAAAATGGCTTAAACCGGGTTAGAAATGCACAAAAATGGGTTAGAAATGGCCAAAAATGACTGAAAACAGGAAAAAATGAGGCAAAACCCAGTAAGAAAAAGAGAAAAATGGCTTAGAACCTTTTGAAACTTGCCAAAGATGCGATAGAAATGGCCAAAAATGGCTTTAAATGAGTTTCAAATGGGCACAAAGGGGATTGAAAAGGCAAAAATTGCTTAGAAATAGCCAAACACGGCTTGAAAGCATTGAGAAATGGACAAAAATGGTTTAGAAAAGGAAATGAAAAAAAGGCGTCAAACGACTTAGAGATGGGCAATAAAGGGTTAGAAAAGGAAAAAAACTTCTCAAAAATGGTTAGAAATTCACAAAAAAGGGTCACAAAAGAAAAAAAGCATTACCAAGGGTTGGAATTTGTCAAAAACAGCATAGAAAAGGAAAGCATGGCTTTTAAAGGGTTAGAAATTGAGAAAAATGGGTTAGAAAAGGAAAAAAAAATTCTGCTTAAAAAAGATAGAAATTGAGAAAATGGGTTAGAAAAGTTAAATAAAGCAAGCATTCAAACGACTTTGAAATGGGCAAAAATGGGTTGGAAAAGGGAAAAAACTGCTAAAAAATAGTTAGAAAAGGACAAAAATGGGTTAGAAAAGGAAAAAAATGTCTTCCAAAGGGCTGGAATTTGACAAAAAAGGGTTAGAAAAGGGGAAAATGGCTTAAAATGTGTTAGAAATGCACAAAAATGGGTTAGAAATGGCCAAAAATGACTGAAAACAGGAAAAAATGAGGCAAAACCCAGTAAGAAAAAGAGAAAAATGGCTTAGAACCTTTTGAAACTTGCCAAAGATGCGATAGAAATGGCCAAAAATGGCTTGAAATGAGTTTCAAATGGGCACAAAGGGGATTGAAAAGGCAAAAATTGCTTAGAAATAGCCAAACACGGCTTGAAAGCATTGAGAAATGGACAAAAATGGTTTAGAAAAGGAAATGAAAAAAAGGCTTCAAACGACTTAGAGATGGGCAAAAAAGGGTTAGAAAAGGAAAAAACTTCTAAAAAATGGTTAGAAATTCACAAAAAATGGTCACAAAAGAAAAAAAAGCATTACAAAGGGTTGGAATTTGACAAAAACGGCTTAGAAAAGGAATGTATGGCTTTAAAAGGGTTAGAAATTGAGAAAAATGGGTTAGAAAAGGAAAAAAACTGCTTAAAAAAGATAGAAATTGAGAAAATGGGTTAGAAAAGTTAAATAAAGCAAGCATTCAAACGACTTAGAAATGGGGCAAAATGGGTTGGAAAAGGGAATAAAACTCCTAAAAAAATAGTTAGAAAAGGACAAAAATGGGTTAGAAAAGGAAAAAAATGTCTTGCAAAGGGCTGGAATTTGACAAAAAAGGGTTAGAAAAGGGGAAAATGGGTTAAAATGCTTTAGAAATTGTTAGAAATTGACAAAAAAGGGTCACAAAAGAAAAAAAAGCCTTACAAAGGGTTGGGATTTCACAAAAACGGCTTAGAAAAGGAAAGAATGGCTTTAAAAGGGTTAGAAATTGAGAAAAATGGGTTAGAAAAGGAAAAAAACTGCTTAAAAAAGATAGAAATTGAGAAAATGGGTTAGAAAAGTTAAACAAAGCAAGCATTCAAACGACTTAGAAAAGGACAAAAATGGGTTAGAAAAGGAAAAAAATGTCTTCCAAAGGGCTGGAAATTGACAAAAAAGGGTTAGAAAAGGGGAAAATGGCTTAAAATGCGTTAGAAATGCACTAAAATGGGTTAGAAATGGCCAAAAATGACTGAAAACAGGAAAAAATGGGGCAAAACCCAGTAAGAAAAAGAGAAAAATGGCTTAGAACCTTTTGAAACTTGCCAAAGATGCGATAGAAATGGCCAAAAATGGCTTTAAATGAGTTTCAAATGGGCACAAAGGGGATTGAAAAGGCAAAAATTGCTTAGAAATAGCCAAACACGGCTTGAAAGCATTGAGAAATGGACAAAAATGGTTTAGAAAAGGAAATGAAAAAAAGGCTTCAAACGACTTAGAGATGGGCAAAAAAGGGTTAGAAAAGGAAAAAACTTCTAAAAAATGGTTAGAAATTCACAAAAAATGGTCACAAAAGAAAAAAAAGCCTTACAAAGGGTTGGAATTTGACAAAAACGGCTTAGAAAAGGAATGAATGGCTTTAAAAGGGTTAGAAATTGAGAAAAATGGGTTAGAAAAGGAAAAAAAACTGCTTAAAAAAGATAGAAATTGAGAAAATGGGTTAGAAAAGTTAAATAAAGCAAGCATTCAAACGACTTAGAAATGGGGCAAAATGGGTTGGAAAAGGGAAAAAAACTGCTAAAAAATAGTTAGAAAAGGACAAAAATGGGTTAGAAAAGGAAAAAAATGTCTTGCAAAGGGCTGGAATTTGACAAAAAAAGGGTTAGAAAAGGGGAAAATGGCTTAAAATGTGTTAGAAATGCACAAAAATGGGTTAGAAATGGCCAAAAATGACTGAAAACAGGAAAAAAAATGGGGCAAAAACTAATAAGGAAAGGAAAAAACTGGCTTAAAACCCTTCGAAATTTGCCAAAGATACGATAGAAATGTCCAAAAATGGCTTTAAATTAGTTTCAAAGGGGATTGAAAAGGCAAAAATTGCTTAGAAATAGCCAAACACTGCTTAAAAGCGTTGAGAAATGGACAAAAATGGTTCAGAAAAGGAAATCAAAAAAGGCTTCAAACGACTTAGAGATGGGCAAAAAGGGGTTACAAAAGAAAAAAACTTCTAAAAAATGGTTAGAAAATCACAAAAAATGGTCACAAAAGAAAAAAAAGCCTTACAAAGGGTTGGAATTTGACAAAAACGGCTTAGAAAATGAATGAATGGCTTTAAAAGGGTTAGAAATTGAGAAAAATGGGTTAGAAAAGGAAAAAAACTGCTTAAAAAAGATAGAAATTGAGAAAATGGGTTAGAAAAATTAAATAAAGCATGCATTCAAACGACTTAGAAAAGGACAAAAATGGGTTAGAAAAGGAAAAAAATGTCTTCCAAAGGGCTGGAATTTGACAAAAAAAGGGTTAGAAAAGGGGAAAATGGCTTAAAATGCGTTAGAAATTGTTAGAAATTCACAAAAAAGGGTCACAAAAGAAAAAAAAGCATTACAAAGGGTTGGAATTTGACAAAAACGGCTTAGAAAAGGAAAGAATGGCTTTAAAAGGGTTAGAAATTGAGAAAAATGGGTTAGAAAAGGAAAAAAACTGCTTAAAAAAGATAGAAATTGAGAAAATGGGTTAGAAAAGTTAAACAAAGCAAGCATTCAAACGACTTAGAAAAGGACAAAAATGGGTTAGAAAAGGAAAAAAATGTCTTCCAAAGGGCTGGAATTTGACAAAAAAGGGTTAGAAAAGGGGAAAATGGCTTAAACCGGGTTAGAAATGCACAAAAATGGGTTAGAAATGGCCAAAAATGACTGAAAACAGGAAAAAATGAGGCAAAACCCAGTAAGAAAAAGAGAAAAATGGCTTAGAACCTTTTGAAACTTGCCAAAGATGCGATAGAAATGGCCAAAAATGGCTTGAAATGAGTTTCAAATGGGCACAAAGGGGATTGAAAAGGCAAAAATTGCTTAGAAATAGCCAAACACGGCTTGAAAGCATTGAGAAATGGACAAAAATGGTTTAGAAAAGGAAATGAAAAAAAGGCTTCAAACGACTTAGAGATGGGCAAAAAAGGGTTAGAAAAGGAAAAAACTTCTAAAAAATGGTTAGAAATTCACAAAAAATGGTCACAAAAGAAAAAAAAGCATTACAAAGGGTTGGAATTTGACAAAAACGGCTTAGAAAAGGAATGTATGGCTTTAAAAGGGTTAGAAATTGAGAAAAATGGGTTAGAAAAGGAAAAAAAACTGCTTAAAAAAGATAGAAATTGAGAAAATGGGTTAGAAAAGTTAAATAAAGCAAGCATTCAAACGACTTAGAAATGGGGCAAAATGGGTTGGAAAAGGGAATAAAACTAAAAAAAAAATAGTTAGAAAAGGACAAAAATGGGTTAGAAAAGGAAAAAAATGTCTTGCAAAAGGCTGGAATTTGACAAAAAAGGGTTAGAAAAGGGGAAAATGGCTTAAAATGCGTTAGAAATTGTTAGAAATTCACAAAAAAGGGTCACAAAAGAAAAAAAGGCCTTACAAAGGGTTGGAATTTGACAAAAACGGCTTAGAAAAGGAAAGAATGGCTTTAAAAGGGTTAGAAATTGAGAAAAATGGGTTAGAAAAGGAAAAAAAAACTGCTTAAAAAAGGTAGAAATTGAGAAAATGGGTTAGAAAAGTTAAACAAAGCAAGCATTCAAACGACTTAGAAAAGGACAAAAATGGGTTAGAAAAGGAAAAAAATGTCTTCCAAAGGGCTGGAATTTGACAAAAAAGGGTTAGAAAAGGGAAAAATGGCTTAAACCGGGTTAGAAATGCACAAAAATGGGTTAGAAATGGCCAAAAATGACTGAAAACAGGAAAAAATGAGGCAAAACCCAGTAAGAAAAAGAGAAAAATGGCTTAGAACCTTTTGAAACTTGCCAAAGATGCGATAGAAATGGCCAAAAATGGCTTGAAATGAGTTTCAAATGGGCACAAAGGGGATTGAAAAGGCAAAAATTGCTTAGAAATAGCCAAACACGGCTTGAAAGCATTGAGAAATGGACAAAAATGGTTTAGAAAAGGAAATGAAAAAAAGGCTTCAAACGACTTAGAGATGGGCAATAAAGGGTTAGAAAAGGAAAAAAACTTCTCAAAAATGGTTAGAAATTCACAAAAAAGGGTCACAAAAGAAAAAAAGCATTACCAAGGGTTGGAATTTGTCAAAAACAGCTTAGAAAAGGAAAGCATGGCTTTTAAAGGGTTAGAAATTGAGAAAAATGGGTTAGAAAAGGAAAAAAAAATTCTGCTTAAAAAAGATAGAAATTGAGAAAATGGGTTAGAAAAGTTAAATAAAGCAAGCATTCAAACGACTTTGTAATGGGCAAAAATGGGTTGGAAAAGGGAAAAAACTGCTAAAAAATAGTTAGAAAAGGACAAAAATGGGTTAGAAAAGGAAAAAAATGTCTTCCAAAGGGCTGGAATTTGACAAAAAAGGGTTAGAAAAGGGGAAAATGGCTTAAAATGTGTTAGAAATGCACAAAAATGGGTTAGAAATGGCCAAAAATGACTGAAAACAGGAAAAAATGAGGCAAAACCCAGTAAGAAAAAGAGAAAAATGGCTTAGAACCTTTTGAAACTTGCCAAAGATGCGATAGAAATGGCCAAAAATGGCTTGAAATGAGTTTCAAATGGGCGCAAAGGGGATTGAAAAGGCAAAAATTGCTTAGAAATAGCCAAACACGGCTTGAAAGCATTGAGAAATGGACAAAAATGGTTTAGAAAAGGAAATGAAAAAAAGGCTTCAAACGACTTAGAGATGGGCAAAAAAGGGTTAGAAAAGGAAAAAACTTCTAAAAAATGGTTAGAAATTCACAAAAAATGGTCACAAAAGAAAAAAAAGCATTACAAAGGGTTGGAATTTGACAAAAACGGCTTAGAAAAGGAATGTATGGCTTTAAAAGGGTTAGAAATTGAGAAAAATGGGTTAGAAAAGGAAAAAAACTGCTTAAAAAAGATAGAAATTGAGAAAATGGGTTAGAAAAGTTAAATAAAGCAAGCATTCAAACGACTTAGAAATGGGGCAAAATGGGTTGGAAAAGGGAATAAAACTGCTAAAAAATAGTTAGAAAAGGACAAAAATGGGTTAGAAAAGGAAAAAAATGTCTTGCAAAGGGCTGGAATTTGACAAAAAAGGGTTAGAAAAGGGGAAAATGGCTTAAAATGCGTTAGAAATTGTTAGAAATTCACAAAAAAGGGTCACAAAAGAAAAAAAAGCCTTACAAAGGGTTGGAATCTGACAAAAACGGCTTAGAAAAAGAAAGAATGGCTTTAAAAGGGTTAGAAATTGAGAAAAATGGGTTAGAAAAGGAAAAAAACTGCTTAAAAAAGATAGAAATTGAGAAAATGGGTTAGAAAAGTTAAACAAAGCAAGCCTTCAAACGACTTAGAAAAGGACAAAAATGGGTTAGAAAAGGAAAAAAATGTCTTCCAAAGGGCTGGAATTTGACAAAAAAGGGTTAGAAAAGGGGAAAATGGCTTAAAATGCGTTAGAAATGCACAAAAATGGGTTAGAAATGGCCAAAAATGACTGAAAACAGGAAAAAATGAGGCAAAACCCAGTAAGAAAAAGAGAAAAATGGCTTAGAACCTTTTGAAACTTGCCAAAGATGCGATAGAAATGGCCAAAAATGGCTTTAAATGAGTTTCAAATGGGCACAAAGGGGATTGAAAAGGCAAAAATTGCTTAGAAATAGCCAAACAAGGCTTGAAAGCATTGAGAAATGGACAAAAATGGTTTAGAAAAGGAAATGAAAAAAAGGCTTCAAACGACTTAGAGATGGGCAAAAAAGGGTTAGAAAAGGAAAAAACTTCTAAGAAATGGTTAGAAATTCACAAAAAATGGTCACAAAAGAAAAAAAAGCCTTACAAAGGGTTGGAATTTGACAAAAACGGCTTAGAAAAGGAATGAATGGCTTTAAAAGGGTTAGAAATTGAGAAAAATGGGTTAGAAAAGGAAAAAAAAACTGCTTAAAAAAGATAGAAATTGAGAAAATGGGTTAGAAAAGTTAAATAAAGCAAGCATTCAAACGACTTAGAAATGGGGCAAAATGGGTTGGAAAAGGGAAAAAAACTGCTAAAAAATAGTTAGAAAAGGACAAAAATGGGTTAGAAAAGGAAAAAAATGTCTTGCAAAGGGCTGGAATTTGACAAAAAAAGGGTTAGAAAAGGGGAAAATGGCTTAAAATGTGTTAGAAATGCACAAAAATGGGTTAGAAATGGCCAAAAATGACTGAAAACAGGAAAAAAAATGGGGCAAAAACTAATAAGGAAAGGAAAAAACTGGCTTAAAACCCTTCGAAATTTGCCAAAGATACGATAGAAATGTCCAAAAATGGCTTTAAATTAGTTTCAAAGGGGATTGAAAAGGCAAAAATTGCTTAGAAATAGCCAAACACTGCTTAAAAGCGTTGAGAAATGGACAAAAATGGTTCAGAAAAGGAAATCAAAAAAGGCTTCAAACGACTTAGAGATGGGCAAAAAGGGGTTACAAAAGAAAAAAACTTCTAAAAAATGGTTAGAAAATCACAAAAAATGGTCACAAAAGAAAAAAAAGCCTTACAAAGGGTTGGAATTTGACAAAAACGGCTTAGAAAATGAATGAATGGCTTTAAAAGGGTTAGAAATTGAGAAAAATGGGTTAGAAAAGGAAAAAAACTGCTTAAAAAAGATAGAAATTGAGAAAATGGGTTAGAAAAATTAAATAAAGCATGCATTCAAACGACTTAGAAAAGGACAAAAATGGGTTAGAAAAGGAAAAAAATGTCTTCCAAAGGGCTGGAATTTGACAAAAAAGGGTTAGAAAAGGGGAAAATGGCTTAAACCGGGTTAGAAATGCACAAAAATGGGTTAGAAATGGCCAAAAATGACTGAAAACAGGAAAAAATGAGGCAAAACCCAGTAAGAAAAAGAGAAAAATGGCTTAGAACCTTTTGAAACTTGCCAAAGATGCGATAGAAATGGCCAAAAATGGCTTTTAATGAGTTTCAAATGGGCACAAAGGGGATTGAAAAGGCAAAAATTGCTTAGAAATAGCCAAACACGGCTTGAAAGCATTGAGAAATGGACAAAAATGGTTTAGAAAAGGAAATGAAAAAAAGGCTTCAAACGACTTAGAGATGGGCAAAAAAGGGTTAGAAAAGGAAAAAACTTCTAAAAAATGGTTAGAAATTCACAAAAAATGGTCACAAAAGAAAAAAAAGCATTACAAAGGGTTGGAATTTGACAAAAACGGCTTAGAAAAGGAATGTATGGCTTTAAAAGGGTTAGAAATTGAGAAAAATGGGTTAGAAAAGGAAAAAAAACTGCTTAAAAAAGATAGAAATTGAGAAAATGGGTTAGAAAAGTTAAATAAAGCAAGCATTCAAACGACTTAGAAATGGGGCAAAATGGGTTGGAAAAGGGAATAAAACTAAAAAAAAAATAGTTAGAAAAGGACAAAAATGGGTTAGAAAAGGAAAAAAATGTCTTGCAAAAGGCTGGAATTTGACAAAAAAGGGTTAGAAAAGGGGAAAATGGCTTAAAATGCGTTAGAAATTGTTAGAAATTCACAAAAAAGGGTCACAAAAGAAAAAAAGGCCTTACAAAGGGTTGGAATTTGACAAAAACGGCTTAGAAAAGGAAAGAATGGCTTTAAAAGGGTTAGAAATTGAGAAAAATGGGTTAGAAAAGGAAAAAAAAACTGCTTAAAAAAGATAGAAATTGAGAAAATGGGTTAGAAAAGTTAAATAAAGCAAGCATTCAAACGACTTAGAAATGGGGCAAAATGGGTTGGAAAAGGGAAAAAAACTGCTAAAAAATAGTTAGAAAAGGACAAAAATGGGTTAGAAAAGGAAAAAAATGTCTTGCAAAGGGCTGGAATTTGACAAAAAAAGGGTTAGAAAAGGGGAAAATGGCTTAAAATGTGTTAGAAATGCACAAAAATGGGTTAGAAATGGCCAAAAATGACTGAAAACAGGAAAAAAAATGGGGCAAAAACTAATAAGGAAAGGAAAAAACTGGCTTAAAACCCTTCGAAATTTGCCAAAGATACGATAGAAATGTCCAAAAATGGCTTTAAATTAGTTTCAAAGGGGATTGAAAAGGCAAAAATTGCTTAGAAATAGCCAAACACTGCTTAAAAGCGTTGAGAAATGGACAAAAATGGTTCAGAAAAGGAAATCAAAAAAGGCTTCAAACGACTTAGAGATGGGCAAAAAGGGGTTACAAAAGAAAAAAACTTCTAAAAAATGGTTAGAAAATCACAAAAAATGGTCACAAAAGAAAAAAAAGCCTTACAAAGGGTTGGAATTTGACAAAAACGGCTTAGAAAATGAATGAATGGCTTTAAAAGGGTTAGAAATTGAGAAAAATGGGTTAGAAAAGGAAAAAAACTGCTTAAAAAAGATAGAAATTGAGAAAATGGGTTAGAAAAATTAAATAAAGCATGCATTCAAACGACTTAGAAAAGGACAAAAATGGGTTAGAAAAGGAAAAAAATGTCTTCCAAAGGGCTGGAATTTGACAAAAAAGGGTTAGAAAAGGGGAAAATGGCTTAAACCGGGTTAGAAATGCACAAAAATGGGTTAGAAATGGCCAAAAATGACTGAAAACAGGAAAAAATGAGGCAAAACCCAGTAAGAAAAAGAGAAAAATGGCTTAGAACCTTTTGAAACTTGCCAAAGATGCGATAGAAATGGCCAAAAATGGCTTTTAATGAGTTTCAAATGGGCACAAAGGGGATTGAAAAGGCAAAAATTGCTTAGAAATAGCCAAACACGGCTTGAAAGCATTGAGAAATGGACAAAAATGGTTTAGAAAAGGAAATGAAAAAAAGGCTTCAAACGACTTAGAGATGGGCAAAAAAGGGTTAGAAAAGGAAAAAACTTCTAAAAAATGGTTAGAAATTCACAAAAAATGGTCACAAAAGAAAAAAAAGCATTACAAAGGGTTGGAATTTGACAAAAACGGCTTAGAAAAGGAATGTATGGCTTTAAAAGGGTTAGAAATTGAGAAAAATGGGTTAGAAAAGGAAAAAAAACTGCTTAAAAAAGATAGAAATTGAGAAAATGGGTTAGAAAAGTTAAATAAAGCAAGCATTCAAACGACTTAGAAATGGGGCAAAATGGGTTGGAAAAGGGAATAAAACTAAAAAAAAAATAGTTAGAAAAGGACAAAAATGGGTTAGAAAAGGAAAAAAATGTCTTGCAAAAGGCTGGAATTTGACAAAAAAGGGTTAGAAAAGGGGAAAATGGCTTAAAATGCGTTAGAAATTGTTAGAAATTCACAAAAAAGGGTCACAAAAGAAAAAAAGGCCTTACAAAGGGTTGGAATTTGACAAAAACGGCTTAGAAAAGGAAAGAATGGCTTTAAAAGGGTTAGAAATTGAGAAAAATGGGTTAGAAAAGGAAAAAAAAACTGCTTAAAAAAGGTAGAAATTGAGAAAATGGGTTAGAAAAGTTAAACAAAGCAAGCATTCAAACGACTTAGAAAAGGACAAAAATGGGTTAGAAAAGGAAAAAAATGTCTTCCAAAGGGCTGGAATTTGACAAAAAAGGGTTAGAAAAGGGAAAAATGGCTTAAACCGGGTTAGAAATGCACAAAAATGGGTTAGAAATGGCCAAAAATGACTGAAAACAGGAAAAAATGAGGCAAAACCCAGTAAGAAAAAGAGAAAAATGGCTTAGAACCTTTTGAAACTTGCCAAAGATGCGATAGAAATGGCCAAAAATGGCTTTAAATGAGTTTCAAATGGGCACAAAGGGGATTGAAAAGGCAAAAATTGCTTAGAAATAGCCAAACACGGCTTGAAAGCATTGAGAAATGGACAAAAATGGTTTAGAAAAGGAAATGAAAAAAAGGCTTCAAACGACTTAGAGATGGGCAATAAAGGGTTAGAAAAGGAAAAAAACTTCTCAAAAATGGTTAGAAATTCACAAAAAAGGGTCACAAAAGAAAAAAAGCATTACCAAGGGTTGGAATTTGTCAAAAACAGCTTAGAAAAGGAAAGCATGGCTTTTAAAGGGTTAGAAATTGAGAAAAATGGGTTAGAAAAGGAAAAAAAAATTCTGCTTAAAAAAGATAGAAATTGAGAAAATGGGTTAGAAAAGTTAAATAAAGCAAGCATTCAAGCGACTTTGAAATGGGCAAAAATGGGTTGGAAAAGGGAAAAAACTGCTAAAAAATAGTTAGAAAAGGACAAAAATGGGTTAGAAAAGGAAAAAAAAGTCTTCCAAAGGGCTGGAATTTGACAAAAAAGGGTTAGAAAAGGGGAAAATGGCTTAAAATGTGTTAGAATGCACAAAAATGGGTTAGAAATGGCCAAAAATGACTGAAAACAGGAAAAAATGAGGCAAAACCCAGTAAGAAAAAGAGAAAAATGGCTTAGAACCTTTTGAAACTTGCCAAAGATGCGATAGAAATGGCCAAAAATGGCTTGAAATGAGTTTCAAATGGGCACAAAGGGGATTGAAAAGGCAAAAATTGCTTAGAAATAGCCAAACACGGCTTGAAAGCATTGAGAAATGGACAAAAATGGTTTAGAAAAGGAAATGAAAAAAAGGCTTCAAACGACTTAGAGATGGGCAAAAAAGGGTTAGAAAAGGAAAAAACTTCTAAAAAATGGTTAGAAATTCACAAAAAATGGTCACAAAAGAAAAAAAAGCATTACAAAGGGTTGGAATTTGACAAAAACGGCTTAGAAAAGGAATGTATGGCTTTAAAAGGGTTAGAAATTGAGAAAAATGGGTTAGAAAAGGAAAAAAACTGCTTAAAAAAGATAGAAATTGAGAAAATGGGTTAGAAAAGTTAAATAAAGCAAGCATTCAAACGACTTAGAAATGGGGCAAAATGGGTTGGAAAAGGGAATAAAACTCCTAAAAAAATAGTTAGAAAAGGACAAAAATGGGTTAGAAAAGGAAAAAAATGTCTTGCAAAGGGCTGGAATTTGACAAAAAAGGGTTAGAAAAGGGGAAAATGGGTTAAAATGCTTTAGAAATTGTTAGAAATTGACAAAAAAGGGTCACAAAAGAAAAAAAAGCCTTACAAAGGGTTGGGATTTCACAAAAACGGCTTAGAAAAGGAAAGAATGGCTTTAAAAGGGTTAGAAATTGAGAAAAATGGGTTAGAAAAGGAAAAAAACTGCTTAAAAAAGATAGAAATTGAGAAAATGGGTTAGAAAAGTTAAACAAAGCAAGCATTCAAACGACTTAGAAAAGGACAAAAATGGGTTAGAAAAGGAAAAAAATGTCTTCCAAAGGGCTGGAAATTGACAAAAAAGGGTTAGAAAAGGGGAAAATGGCTTAAAATGCGTTAGAAATGCACTAAAATGGGTTAGAAATGGCCAAAAATGACTGAAAACAGGAAAAAATGGGGCAAAACCCAGTAAGAAAAAGAGAAAAATGGCTTAGAACCTTTTGAAACTTGCCAAAGATGCGATAGAAATGGCCAAAAATGGCTTTAAATGAGTTTCAAATGGGCACAAAGGGGATTGAAAAGGCAAAAATTGCTTAGAAATAGCCAAACACGGCTTGAAAGCATTGAGAAATGGACAAAAATGGTTTAGAAAAGGAAATGAAAAAAAGGCTTCAAACGACTTAGAGATGGGCAAAAAAGGGTTAGAAAAGGAAAAAACTTCTAAAAAATGGTTAGAAATTCACAAAAAATGGTCACAAAAGAAAAAAAAGCCTTACAAAGGGTTGGAATTTGACAAAAACGGCTTAGAAAAGGAATGAATGGCTTTAAAAGGGTTAGAAATTGAGAAAAATGGGTTAGAAAAGGAAAAAAAACTGCTTAAAAAAGATAGAAATTGAGAAAATGGGTTAGAAAAGTTAAATAAAGCAAGCATTCAAACGACTTAGAAATGGGGCAAAATGGGTTGGAAAAGGGAAAAAAACTGCTAAAAAATAGTTAGAAAAGGACAAAAATGGGTTAGAAAAGGAAAAAAATGTCTTGCAAAGGGCTGGAATTTGACAAAAAAAGGGTTAGAAAAGGGGAAAATGGCTTAAAATGTGTTAGAAATGCACAAAAATGGGTTAGAAATGGCCAAAAATGACTGAAAACAGGAAAAAAAATGGGGCAAAAACTAATAAGGAAAGGAAAAAACTGGCTTAAAACCCTTCGAAATTTGCCAAAGATACGATAGAAATGTCCAAAAATGGCTTTAAATTAGTTTCAAAGGGGATTGAAAAGGCAAAAATTGCTTAGAAATAGCCAAACACTGCTTAAAAGCGTTGAGAAATGGACAAAAATGGTTCAGAAAAGGAAATCAAAAAAGGCTTCAAACGACTTAGAGATGGGCAAAAAGGGGTTACAAAAGAAAAAAACTTCTAAAAAATGGTTAGAAAATCACAAAAAATGGTCACAAAAGAAAAAAAAGCCTTACAAAGGGTTGGAATTTGACAAAAACGGCTTAGAAAATGAATGAATGGCTTTAAAAGGGTTAGAAATTGAGAAAAATGGGTTAGAAAAGGAAAAAAACTGCTTAAAAAAGATAGAAATTGAGAAAATGGGTTAGAAAAATTAAATAAAGCATGCATTCAAACGACTTAGAAAAGGACAAAAATGGGTTAGAAAAGGAAAAAAATGTCTTCCAAAGGGCTGGAATTTGACAAAAAAAGGGTTAGAAAAGGGGAAAATGGCTTAAAATGTGTTAGAAATGCACAAAAATGGGTTAGAAATGGCCAAAAATGACTGAAAACAGGAAAAAATGAGGCAAAACCCAGTAAGAAAAAGAGAAAAATGGCTTAGAACCTTTTGAAACTTGCCAAAGATGCGATAGAAATGGCCAAAAATGGCTTGAAATGAGTTTCAAATGGGCACAAAGGGGATTGAAAAGGCAAAAATTGCTTAGAAATAGCCAAACACGGCTTGAAAGCATTGAGAAATGGACAAAAATGGTTTAGAAAAGGAAATGAAAAAAAGGCTTCAAACGACTTAGAGATGGGCAAAAAAGGGTTAGAAAAGGAAAAAACTTCTAAAAAATGGTTAGAAAATCACAAAAAATGGTCACAAAAGAAAAAAAAGCCTTACAAAGGGTTGGAATTTGACAAAAACGGCTTAGAAAAGGAATGAATGGCTTTAAAAGGGTTAGAAATTGAGAAAAATGGGTTAGAAAAGGAAAAAAACTGCTTAAAAAAGATAGAAATTGAGAAAATGGGTTAGAAAAATTAAATAAAGCATGCATTCAAACGACTTAGAAAAGGACAAAAATGGGTTAGAAAAGGAAAAAAATGTCTTCCAAAAGGCTGGAATTTGACAAAAAAAGGGTTAGAAAAGGGGAAAATGGCTTAAAATGCGTTAGAAATTGTTAGAAATTCACAAAAAAGGGTCACAAAAGAAAAAAAAGCATTACAAAGGGTTGGAATTTGACAAAAACGGCTTAGAAAAGGAAAGAATGGCTTTAAAAGGGTTAGAAATTGAGAAAAATGGGTTAGAAAAGGAAAAAAACTGCTTAAAAAAGATAGAAATTGAGAAAATGGGTTAGAAAAGTTAAACAAAGCAAGCATTCAAACGACTTAGAAAAGGACAAAAATGGGTTAGAAAAGGAAAAAAATGTCTTCCAAAGGGCTGGAATTTGACAAAAAAGGGTTAGAAAAGGGGAAAATGGCTTAAACCGGGTTAGAAATGCACAAAAATGGGTTAGAAATGGCCAAAAATGACTGAAAACAGGAAAAAATGAGGCAAAACCCAGTAAGAAAAAGAGAAAAATGGCTTAGAACCTTTTGAAACTTGCCAAAGATGCGATAGAAATGGCCAAAAATGGCTTGAAATGAGTTTCAAATGGGCACAAAGGGGATTGAAAAGGCAAAAATTGCTTAGAAATAGCCAAACACGGCTTGAAAGCATTGAGAAATGGACAAAAATGGTTTAGAAAAGGAAATGAAAAAAAGGCTTCAAACGACTTAGAGATGGGCAAAAAAGGGTTAGAAAAGGAAAAAACTTCTAAAAAATGGTTAGAAATTCACAAAAAATGGTCACAAAAGAAAAAAAAGCATTACAAAGGGTTGGAATTTGACAAAAACGGCTTAGAAAAGGAATGTATGGCTTTAAAAGGGTTAGAAATTGAGAAAAATGGGTTAGAAAAGGAAAAAAAACTGCTTAAAAAAGATAGAAATTGAGAAAATGGGTTAGAAAAGTTAAATAAAGCAAGCATTCAAACGACTTAGAAATGGGGCAAAATGGGTTGGAAAAGGGAATAAAACTAAAAAAAAAATAGTTAGAAAAGGACAAAAATGGGTTAGAAAAGGAAAAAAATGTCTTGCAAAAGGCTGGAATTTGACAAAAAAGGGTTAGAAAAGGGGAAAATGGCTTAAAATGCGTTAGAAATTGTTAGAAATTCACAAAAAAGGGTCACAAAAGAAAAAAAGGCCTTACAAAGGGTTGGAATTTGACAAAAACGGCTTAGAAAAGGAAAGAATGGCTTTAAAAGGGTTAGAAATTGAGAAAAATGGGTTAGAAAAGGAAAAAAAAACTGCTTAAAAAAGGTAGAAATTGAGAAAATGGGTTAGAAAAGTTAAACAAAGCAAGCATTCAAACGACTTAGAAAAGGACAAAAATGGGTTAGAAAAGGAAAAAAATGTCTTCCAAAGGGCTGGAATTTGACAAAAAAGGGTTAGAAAAGGGAAAAATGGCTTAAACCGGGTTAGAAATGCACAAAAATGGGTTAGAAATGGCCAAAAATGACTGAAAACAGGAAAAAATGAGGCAAAACCCAGTAAGAAAAAGAGAAAAATGGCTTAGAACCTTTTGAAACTTGCCAAAGATGCGATAGAAATGGCCAAAAATGGCTTTAAATGAGTTTCAAATGGGCACAAAGGGGATTGAAAAGGCAAAAATTGCTTAGAAATAGCCAAACACGGCTTGAAAGCATTGAGAAATGGACAAAAATGGTTTAGAAAAGGAAATGAAAAAAAGGCTTCAAACGACTTAGAGATGGGCAATAAAGGGTTAGAAAAGGAAAAAAACTTCTCAAAAATGGTTAGAAATTCACAAAAAAGGGTCACAAAAGAAAAAAAGCATTACCAAGGGTTGGAATTTGTCAAAAACAGCTTAGAAAAGGAAAGCATGGCTTTTAAAGGGTTAGAAATTGAGAAAAATGGGTTAGAAAAGGAAAAAAAAATTCTGCTTAAAAAAGATAGAAATTGAGAAAATGGGTTAGAAAAGTTAAATAAAGCAAGCATTCAAACGACTTTGAAATGGGCAAAAATGGGTTGGAAAAGGGAAAAAACTGCTTAAAAAAGATAGAAATTGAGAAAATGGGTTAGAAAAGGAAAAAAATGTCTTCCAAAGGGCTGGAATTTGACAAAAAAGGGTTAGAAAAGGGGAAAATGGCTTAAAATGTGTTAGAAATGCACAAAAATGGGTTAGAAATGGCCAAAAATGACTGAAAACAGGAAAAAATGAGGCAAAACCCAGTAAGAAAAAGAGAAAAATGGCTTAGAACCTTTTGAAACTTGCCAAAGATGCGATAGAAATGGCCAAAAATGGCTTTTAATGAGTTTCAAATGGGCACAAAGGGGATTGAAAAGGCAAAAATTGCTTAGAAATAGCCAAACACGGCTTGAAAGCATTGAGAAATGGACAAAAATGGTTTAGAAAAGGAAATGAAAAAAAGGCTTCAAACGACTTAGAGATGGGCAAAAAAGGGTTAGAAAAGGAAAAAACTTCTAAAAAATGGTTAGAAATTCACAAAAAATGGTCACAAAAGAAAAAAAAGCATTACAAAGGGTTGGAATTTGACAAAAACGGCTTAGAAAAGGAATGTATGGCTTTAAAAGGGTTAGAAATTGAGAAAAATGGGTTAGAAAAGGAAAAAAACTGCTTAAAAAAGATAGAAATTGAGAAAATGGGTTAGAAAAGTTAAATAAAGCAAGCATTCAAACGACTTAGAAATGGGGCAAAATGGGTTGGAAAAGGGAATAAAACTCCTAAAAAAATAGTTAGAAAAGGACAAAAATGGGTTAGAAAAGGAAAAAAATGTCTTGCAAAGGGCTGGAATTTGACAAAAAAGGGTTAGAAAAGGGGAAAATGGGTTAAAATGCTTTAGAAATTGTTAGAAATTGACAAAAAAGGGTCACAAAAGAAAAAAAAGCCTTACAAAGGGTTGGGATTTCACAAAAACGGCTTAGAAAAGGAAAGAATGGCTTTAAAAGGGTTAGAAATTGAGAAAAATGGGTTAGAAAAGGAAAAAAACTGCTTAAAAAAGATAGAAATTGAGAAAATGGGTTAGAAAAGTTAAACAAAGCAAGCATTCAAACGACTTAGAAAAGGACAAAAATGGGTTAGAAAAGGAAAAAAATGTCTTCCAAAGGGCTGGAAATTGACAAAAAAGGGTTAGAAAAGGGGAAAATGGCTTAAAATGCGTTAGAAATGCACTAAAATGGGTTAGAAATGGCCAAAAATGACTGAAAACAGGAAAAAATGGGGCAAAACCCAGTAAGAAAAAGAGAAAAATGGCTTAGAACCTTTTGAAACTTGCCAAAGATGCGATAGAAATGGCCAAAAATGGCTTTAAATGAGTTTCAAATGGGCACAAAGGGGATTGAAAAGGCAAAAATTGCTTAGAAATAGCCAAACACGGCTTGAAAGCATTGAGAAATGGACAAAAATGGTTTAGAAAAGGAAATGAAAAAAAGGCTTCAAACGACTTAGAGATGGGCAATAAAGGGTTAGAAAAGGAAAAAACTTCTAAAAAAGTTGTTAGAAATTGACAAAAAAAGGTCACAAAAGAAAAAAAGCATTACCAAGGGTTGGAATTTGACAAAAACGGCTTAGAAAAGGAAAGAATGGCTTTAAAAGGGTTAGAAATTGAGAAAAATGGGTTAGAAAAGGAAAAAAACTGCTTAAAAAAGATAGAAATTGAGAAAATGGGTTAGAAAAGTTAAACAAAGCAAGCATTCAAACGACTTAGAAAAGGACAAAAATGGGTTAGAAAAGGAAAAAAATGTCTTCCAAAGGGCTGGAATTTGACAAAAAAGGGTTAGAAAAGGGGAAAATGGCTTAAACCGGGTTAGAAATGCACAAAAATGGGTTAGAAATGGCCAAAAATGACTGAAAACAGGAAAAAATGAGGCAAAACCCAGTAAGAAAAAGAGAAAAATGGCTTAGAACCTTTTGAAACTTGCCAAAGATGCGATAGAAATGGCCAAAAATGGCTTGAAATGAGTTTCAAATGGGCACAAAGGGGATTGAAAAGGCAAAAATTGCTTAGAAATAGCCAAACACGGCTTGAAAGCATTGAGAAATGGACAAAAATGGTTTAGAAAAGGAAATGAAAAAAAGGCTTCAAACGACTTAGAGATGGGCAAAAAAGGGTTAGAAAAGGAAAAAACTTCTAAAAAATGGTTAGAAATTCACAAAAAATGGTCACAAAAGAAAAAAAAGCATTACAAAGGGTTGGAATTTGACAAAAACGGCTTAGAAAAGGAATGTATGGCTTTAAAAGGGTTAGAAATTGAGAAAAATGGGTTAGAAAAGGAAAAAAAACTGCTTAAAAAAGATAGAAATTGAGAAAATGGGTTAGAAAAGTTAAATAAAGCAAGCATTCAAACGACTTAGAAATGGGGCAAAATGGGTTGGAAAAGGGAATAAAACTAAAAAAAAATAGTTAGAAAAGGACAAAAATGGGTTAGAAAAGGAAAAAAATGTCTTGCAAAAGGCTGGAATTTGACAAAAAAGGGTTAGAAAAGGGGAAAATGGCTTAAAATGCGTTAGAAATTGTTAGAAATTCACAAAAAAGGGTCACAAAAGAAAAAAAGGCCTTACAAAGGGTTGGAATTTGACAAAAACGGCTTAGAAAAGGAAAGAATGGCTTTAAAAGGGTTAGAAATTGAGAAAAATGGGTTAGAAAAGGAAAAAAAAACTGCTTAAAAAAGGTAGAAATTGAGAAAATGGGTTAGAAAAGTTAAACAAAGCAAGCATTCAAACGACTTAGAAAAGGACAAAAATGGGTTAGAAAAGGAAAAAAATGTCTTCCAAAGGGCTGGATTTTGACAAAAAAGGGTTAGAAAAGGGGAAAATGGCTTAAACCGGGTTAGAAATGCACAAAAATGGGTTAGAAATGGCCAAAAATGACTGAAAACAGGAAAAAATGAGGCAAAACCCAGTAAGAAAAAGAGAAAAATGGCTTAGAACCTTTTGAAACTTGCCAAAGATGCGATAGAAATGGCCAAAAATGGCTTTAAATGAGTTTCAAATGGGCACAAAGGGGATTGAAAAGGCAAAAATTGCTTAGAAATAGCCAAACACGGCTTGAAAGCATTGAGAAATGGACAAAAATGGTTTAGAAAAGGAAATGAAAAAAAGGCTTCAAACGACTTAGAGATGGGCAATAAAGGGTTAGAAAAGGAAAAAAACTTCTCAAAAATGGTTAGAAATTCACAAAAAAGGGTCACAAAAGAAAAAAAGCATTACCAAGGGTTGGAATTTGTCAAAAACAGCTTAGAAAAGGAAAGCATGGCTTTTAAAGGGTTAGAAATTGAGAAAAATGGGTTAGAAAAGGAAAAAAAAATTCTGCTTAAAAAAGATAGAAATTGAGAAAATGGGTTAGAAAAGTTAAATAAAGCAAGCATTCAAACGACTTTGAAATGGGCAAAAATGGGTTGGAAAAGGGAAAAAACTGCTAAAAAATAGTTAGAAAAGGACAAAAATGGGTTAGAAAAGGAAAAAAATGTCTTCCAAAGGGCTGGAATTTGACAAAAAAGGGTTAGAAAAGGGGAAAATGGCTTAAAATGTGTTAGAATGCACAAAAATGGGTTAGAAATGGCCAAAAATGACTGAAAACAGGAAAAAATGAGGCAAAACCCAGTAAGAAAAAGAGAAAAATGGCTTAGAACCTTTTGAAACTTGCCAAAGATGCGATAGAAATGGCCAAAAATGGCTTGAAATGAGTTTCAAATGGGCACAAAGGGGATTGAAAAGGCAAAAATTGCTTAGAAATAGCCAAACACGGCTTGAAAGCATTGAGAAATGGACAAAAATGGTTTAGAAAAGGAAATGAAAAAAAGGCTTCAAACGACTTAGAGATGGGCAAAAAAGGGTTAGAAAAGGAAAAAACTTCTAAAAAATGGTTAGAAATTCACAAAAAATGGTCACAAAAGAAAAAAAAGCATTACAAAGGGTTGGAATTTGACAAAAACGGCTTAGAAAAGGAATGTATGGCTTTAAAAGGGTTAGAAATTGAGAAAAATGGGTTAGAAAAGGAAAAAAACTGCTTAAAAAAGATAGAAATTGAGAAAATGGGTTAGAAAAGTTAAATAAAGCAAGCATTCAAACGACTTAGAAATGGGGCAAAATGGGTTGGAAAAGGGAATAAAACTCCTAAAAAAATAGTTAGAAAAGGACAAAAATGGGTTAGAAAAGGAAAAAAATGTCTTGCAAAGGGCTGGAATTTGACAAAAAAGGGTTAGAAAAGGGGAAAATGGGTTAAAATGCTTTAGAAATTGTTAGAAATTGACAAAAAAGGGTCACAAAAGAAAAAAAAGCCTTACAAAGGGTTGGGATTTCACAAAAACGGCTTAGAAAAGGAAAGAATGGCTTTAAAAGGGTTAGAAATTGAGAAAAATGGGTTAGAAAAGGAAAAAAACTGCTTAAAAAAGATAGAAATTGAGAAAATGGGTTAGAAAAGTTAAACAAAGCAAGCATTCAAACGACTTAGAAAAGGACAAAAATGGGTTAGAAAAGGAAAAAAATGTCTTCCAAAGGGCTGGAAATTGACAAAAAAGGGTTAGAAAAGGGGAAAATGGCTTAAAATGCGTTAGAAATGCACAAAAATGGGTTAGAAATGGCCAAAAATGACTGAAAACAGGAAAAAATGAGGCAAAACCCAGTAAGAAAAAGAGAAAAATGGCTTAGAACCTTTTGAAACTTGCCAAAGATGCGATAGAAATGGCCAAAAATGGCTTTAAATGAGTTTCAAATGGGCACAAAGGGGATTGAAAAGGCAAAAATTGCTTAGAAATAGCCAAACACGGCTTGAAAGCATTGAGAAATGGACAAAAATGGTTTAGAAAAGGAAATGAAAAAAAGGCTTCAAACGACTTAGAGATGGGCAATAAAGGGTTAGAAAAGGAAAAAAACTTCTCAAAAATGGTTAGAAATTCACAAAAAAGGGTCACAAAAGAAAAAAAGCATTACCAAGGGTTGGAATTTGTCAAAAACAGCTTAGAAAAGGAAAGCATGGCTTTTAAAGGGTTAGAAATTGAGAAAAATGGGTTAGAAAAGGAAAAAAAAATTCTGCTTAAAAAAGATAGAAATTGAGAAAATGGGTTAGAAAAGTTAAATAAAGCAAGCATTCAAACGACTTTGAAATGGGCAAAAATGGGTTGGAAAAGGGAAAAAACTGCTAAAAAATAGTTAGAAAAGGACAAAAATGGGTTAGAAAAGGAAAAAAATGTCTTCCAAAGGGCTGGAATTTGACAAAAAAGGGTTAGAAAAGGGGAAAATGGCTTAAAATGTGTTAGAATGCACAAAAATGGGTTAGAAATGGCCAAAAATGACTGAAAACAGGAAAAAATGAGGCAAAACCCAGTAAGAAAAAGAGAAAAATGGCTTAGAACCTTTTGAAACTTGCCAAAGATGCGATAGAAATGGCCAAAAATGGCTTGAAATGAGTTTCAAATGGGCACAAAGGGGATTGAAAAGGCAAAAATTGCTTAGAAATAGCCAAACACGGCTTGAAAGCATTGAGAAATGGACAAAAATGGTTTAGAAAAGGAAATGAAAAAAAGGCTTCAAACGACTTAGAGATGGGCAAAAAAGGGTTAGAAAAGGAAAAAACTTCTAAAAAATGGTTAGAAATTCACAAAAAATGGTCACAAAAGAAAAAAAAGCATTACAAAGGGTTGGAATTTGACAAAAACGGCTTAGAAAAGGAATGTATGGCTTTAAAAGGGTTAGAAATTGAGAAAAATGGGTTAGAAAAGGAAAAAAACTGCTTAAAAAAGATAGAAATTGAGAAAATGGGTTAGAAAAGTTAAATAAAGCAAGCATTCAAACGACTTAGAAATGGGGCAAAATGGGTTGGAAAAGGGAATAAAACTCCTAAAAAAATAGTTAGAAAAGGACAAAAATGGGTTAGAAAAGGAAAAAAATGTCTTGCAAAGGGCTGGAATTTGACAAAAAAGGGTTAGAAAAGGGGAAAATGGGTTAAAATGCTTTAGAAATTGTTAGAAATTGACAAAAAAGGGTCACAAAAGAAAAAAAAGCCTTACAAAGGGTTGGGATTTCACAAAAACGGCTTAGAAAAGGAAAGAATGGCTTTAAAAGGGTTAGAAATTGAGAAAAATGGGTTAGAAAAGGAAAAAAACTGCTTAAAAAAGATAGAAATTGAGAAAATGGGTTAGAAAAGTTAAACAAAGCAAGCATTCAAACGACTTAGAAAAGGACAAAAATGGGTTAGAAAAGGAAAAAAATGTCTTCCAAAGGGCTGGAAATTGACAAAAAAGGGTTAGAAAAGGGGAAAATGGCTTAAAATGCGTTAGAAATGCACAAAAATGGGTTAGAAATGGCCAAAAATGACTGAAAACAGGAAAAAATGAGGCAAAACCCAGTAAGAAAAAGAGAAAAATGGCTTAGAACCTTTTGAAACTTGCCAAAGATGCGATAGAAATGGCCAAAAATGGCTTTAAATGAGTTTCAAATGGGCACAAAGGGGATTGAAAAGGCAAAAATTGCTTAGAAATAGCCAAACACGGCTTGAAAGCATTGAGAAATGGACAAAAATGGTTTAGAAAAGGAAATGAAAAAAAGGCTTCAAACGACTTAGAGATGGGCAATAAAGGGTTAGAAAAGGAAAAAAACTTCTCAAAAATGGTTAGAAATTCACAAAAAAGGGTCACAAAAGAAAAAAAGCATTACCAAGGGTTGGAATTTGTCAAAAACAGCTTAGAAAAGGAAAGCATGGCTTTTAAAGGGTTAGAAATTGAGAAAAATGGGTTAGAAAAGGAAAAAAAAATTCTGCTTAAAAAAGATAGAAATTGAGAAAATGGGTTAGAAAAGTTAAATAAAGCAAGCATTCAAACGACTTTGAAATGGGCAAAAATGGGTTGGAAAAGGGAAAAAACTGCTAAAAAATAGTTAGAAAAGGACAAAAATGGGTTAGAAAAGGAAAAAAATGTCTTCCAAAGGGCTGGAATTTGACAAAAAAGGGTTAGAAAAGGGGAAAATGGCTTAAAATGTGTTAGAATGCACAAAAATGGGTTAGAAATGGCCAAAAATGACTGAAAACAGGAAAAAATGAGGCAAAACCCAGTAAGAAAAAGAGAAAAATGGCTTAGAACCTTTTGAAACTTGCCAAAGATGCGATAGAAATGGCCAAAAATGGCTTGAAATGAGTTTCAAATGGGCACAAAGGGGATTGAAAAGGCAAAAATTGCTTAGAAATAGCCAAACACGGCTTGAAAGCATTGAGAAATGGACAAAAATGGTTTAGAAAAGGAAATGAAAAAAAGGCTTCAAACGACTTAGAGATGGGCAAAAAAGGGTTAGAAAAGGAAAAAACTTCTAAAAAATGGTTAGAAATTCACAAAAAATGGTCACAAAAGAAAAAAAAGCATTACAAAGGGTTGGAATTTGACAAAAACGGCTTAGAAAAGGAATGTATGGCTTTAAAAGGGTTAGAAATTGAGAAAAATGGGTTAGAAAAGGAAAAAAACTGCTTAAAAAAGATAGAAATTGAGAAAATGGGTTAGAAAAGTTAAATAAAGCAAGCATTCAAACGACTTAGAAATGGGGCAAAATGGGTTGGAAAAGGGAATAAAACTCCTAAAAAAATAGTTAGAAAAGGACAAAAATGGGTTAGAAAAGGAAAAAAATGTCTTGCAAAGGGCTGGAATTTGACAAAAAAGGGTTAGAAAAGGGGAAAATGGGTTAAAATGCTTTAGAAATTGTTAGAAATTGACAAAAAAGGGTCACAAAAGAAAAAAAAGCCTTACAAAGGGTTGGGATTTCACAAAAACGGCTTAGAAAAGGAAAGAATGGCTTTAAAAGGGTTAGAAATTGAGAAAAATGGGTTAGAAAAGGAAAAAAACTGCTTAAAAAAGATAGAAATTGAGAAAATGGGTTAGAAAAGTTAAACAAAGCAAGCATTCAAACGACTTAGAAAAGGACAAAAATGGGTTAGAAAAGGAAAAAAATGTCTTCCAAAGGGCTGGAAATTGACAAAAAAGGGTTAGAAAAGGGGAAAATGGCTTAAAATGCGTTAGAAATGCACAAAAATGGGTTAGAAATGGCCAAAAATGACTGAAAACAGGAAAAAATGAGGCAAAACCCAGTAAGAAAAAGAGAAAAATGGCTTAGAACCTTTTGAAACTTGCCAAAGATGCGATAGAAATGGCCAAAAATGGCTTTAAATGAGTTTCAAATGGGCACAAAGGGGATTGAAAAGGCAAAAATTGCTTAGAAATAGCCAAACACGGCTTGAAAGCATTGAGAAATGGACAAAAATGGTTTAGAAAAGGAAATGAAAAAAAGGCTTCAAACGACTTAGAGATGGGCAATAAAGGGTTAGAAAAGGAAAAAAACTTCTCAAAAATGGTTAGAAATTCACAAAAAAGGGTCACAAAAGAAAAAAAGCATTACCAAGGGTTGGAATTTGTCAAAAACAGCTTAGAAAAGGAAAGCATGGCTTTTAAAGGGTTAGAAATTGAGAAAAATGGGTTAGAAAAGGAAAAAAAAATTCTGCTTAAAAAAGATAGAAATTGAGAAAATGGGTTAGAAAAGTTAAATAAAGCAAGCATTCAAACGACTTTGAAATGGGCAAAAATGGGTTGGAAAAGGGAAAAAACTGCTAAAAAATAGTTAGAAAAGGACAAAAATGGGTTAGAAAAGGAAAAAAATGTCTTCCAAAGGGCTGGAATTTGACAAAAAAGGGTTAGAAAAGGGGAAAATGGCTTAAAATGTGTTAGAATGCACAAAAATGGGTTAGAAATGGCCAAAAATGACTGAAAACAGGAAAAAATGAGGCAAAACCCAGTAAGAAAAAGAGAAAAATGGCTTAGAACCTTTTGAAACTTGCCAAAGATGCGATAGAAATGGCCAAAAATGGCTTGAAATGAGTTTCAAATGGGCACAAAGGGGATTGAAAAGGCAAAAATTGCTTAGAAATAGCCAAACACGGCTTGAAAGCATTGAGAAATGGACAAAAATGGTTTAGAAAAGGAAATGAAAAAAAGGCTTCAAACGACTTAGAGATGGGCAAAAAAGGGTTAGAAAAGGAAAAAACTTCTAAAAAATGGTTAGAAATTCACAAAAAATGGTCACAAAAGAAAAAAAAGCATTACAAAGGGTTGGAATTTGACAAAAACGGCTTAGAAAAGGAATGTATGGCTTTAAAAGGGTTAGAAATTGAGAAAAATGGGTTAGAAAAGGAAAAAAACTGCTTAAAAAAGATAGAAATTGAGAAAATGGGTTAGAAAAGTTAAATAAAGCAAGCATTCAAACGACTTAGAAATGGGGCAAAATGGGTTGGAAAAGGGAATAAAACTCCTAAAAAAATAGTTAGAAAAGGACAAAAATGGGTTAGAAAAGGAAAAAAATGTCTTGCAAAGGGCTGGAATTTGACAAAAAAGGGTTAGAAAAGGGGAAAATGGGTTAAAATGCTTTAGAAATTGTTAGAAATTGACAAAAAAGGGTCACAAAAGAAAAAAAAGCCTTACAAAGGGTTGGGATTTCACAAAAACGGCTTAGAAAAGGAAAGAATGGCTTTAAAAGGGTTAGAAATTGAGAAAAATGGGTTAGAAAAGGAAAAAAACTGCTTAAAAAAGATAGAAATTGAGAAAATGGGTTAGAAAAGTTAAACAAAGCAAGCATTCAAACGACTTAGAAAAGGACAAAAATGGGTTAGAAAAGGAAAAAAATGTCTTCCAAAGGGCTGGAAATTGACAAAAAAGGGTTAGAAAAGGGGAAAATGGCTTAAAATGCGTTAGAAATGCACAAAAATGGGTTAGAAATGGCCAAAAATGACTGAAAACAGGAAAAAATGAGGCAAAACCCAGTAAGAAAAAGAGAAAAATGGCTTAGAACCTTTTGAAACTTGCCAAAGATGCGATAGAAATGGCCAAAAATGGCTTTAAATGAGTTTCAAATGGGCACAAAGGGGATTGAAAAGGCAAAAATTGCTTAGAAATAGCCAAACACGGCTTGAAAGCATTGAGAAATGGACAAAAATGGTTTAGAAAAGGAAATGAAAAAAAGGCTTCAAACGACTTAGAGATGGGCAAAAAAGGGTTAGAAAAGGAAAAAACTTCTAAAAAATGGTTAGAAATTGACAAAAAATGGTCACAAAAGAAAAAAAAGCCTTACAAAGGGTTGGAATTTGACAAAAACGGCTTAGAAAAGGAATGAATGGCTTTAAAAGGGTTAGAAATTGAGAAAAATGGGTTAGAAAAGGAAAAAAACTGCTTAAAAAAGATAGAAATTGAGAAAATGGGTTAGAAAAGTTAAATAAAGCAAGCATTCAAACGACTTAGAAATGGGGCAAAATGGGTTGGAAAAGGGAATAAAACTCCTAAAAAAATAGTTAGAAAAGGACAAAAATGGGTTATAAAAGGAAAAAAATGTCTTGCAAAGGGCTGGAATTTGACAAAAAAGGGTTAGAAAAGGGGAAAATGGGTTAAAATGCTTTAGAAATTGTTAGAAATTGACAAAAAAGGGTCACAAAAGAAAAAAAAGCCTTACAAAGGGTTGGGATTTCACAAAAACGGCTTAGAAAAGGAAAGAATGGCTTTAAAAGGGTTAGAAATTGAGAAAAATGGGTTAGAAAAGGAAAAAAACTGCTTAAAAAAGATAGAAATTGAGAAAATGGGTTAGAAAAGTTAAACAAAGCAAGCATTCAAACGACTTAGAAAAGGACAAAAATGGGTTAGAAAAGGAAAAAAATGTCTTCCAAAGGGCTGGAAATTGACAAAAAAGGGTTAGAAAAGGGGAAAATGGCTTAAAATGCGTTAGAAATGCACAAAAATGGGTTAGAAATGGCCAAAAATGACTGAAAACAGGAAAAAATGAGGCAAAACCCAGTAAGAAAAAGAGAAAAATGGCTTAGAACCTTTTGAAACTTGCCAAAGATGCGATAGAAATGGCCAAAAATGGCTTTAAATGAGTTTCAAATGGGCACAAAGGGGATTGAAAAGGCAAAAATTGCTTAGAAATAGCCAAACACGGCTTGAAAGCATTGAGAAATGGACAAAAATGGTTTAGAAAAGGAAATGAAAAAAAGGCTTCAAACGACTTAGAGATGGGCAATAAAGGGTTAGAAAAGGAAAAAAACTTCTCAAAAATGGTTAGAAATTCACAAAAAAGGGTCACAAAAGAAAAAAAGCATTACCAAGGGTTGGAATTTGTCAAAAACAGCTTAGAAAAGGAAAGCATGGCTTTTAAAGGGTTAGAAATTGAGAAAAATGGGTTAGAAAAGGAAAAAAAAATTCTGCTTAAAAAAGATAGAAATTGAGAAAATGGGTTAGAAAAGTTAAATAAAGCAAGCATTCAAACGACTTTGAAATGGGCAAAAATGGGTTGGAAAAGGGAAAAAACTGCTAAAAAATAGTTAGAAAAGGACAAAAATGGGTTAGAAAAGGAAAAAAATGTCTTCCAAAGGGCTGGAATTTGACAAAAAAGGGTTAGAAAAGGGGAAAATGGCTTAAAATGTGTTAGAATGCACAAAAATGGGTTAGAAATGGCCAAAAATGACTGAAAACAGGAAAAAATGAGGCAAAACCCAGTAAGAAAAAGAGAAAAATGGCTTAGAACCTTTTGAAACTTGCCAAAGATGCGATAGAAATGGCCAAAAATGGCTTGAAATGAGTTTCAAATGGGCACAAAGGGGATTGAAAAGGCAAAAATTGCTTAGAAATAGCCAAACACGGCTTGAAAGCATTGAGAAATGGACAAAAATGGTTTAGAAAAGGAAATGAAAAAAAGGCTTCAAACGACTTAGAGATGGGCAAAAAAGGGTTAGAAAAGGAAAAAAACTTCTAAAAAATGGTTAGAAATTCACAAAAAATGGTCACAAAAGAAAAAAAAGCATTACAAAGGGTTGGAATTTGACAAAAACGGCTTAGAAAAGGAATGTATGGCTTTAAAAGGGTTAGAAATTGAGAAAAATGGGTTAGAAAAGGAAAAAAACTGCTTAAAAAAGATAGAAATTGAGAAAATGGGTTAGAAAAGTTAAATAAAGCAAGCATTCAAACGACTTAGAAATGGGGCAAAATGGGTTGGAAAAGGGAATAAAACTCCTAAAAAAATAGTTAGAAAAGGACAAAAATGGGTTAGAAAAGGAAAAAAATGTCTTGCAAAGGGCTGGAATTTGACAAAAAAGGGTTAGAAAAGGGGAAAATGGGTTAAAATGCTTTAGAAATTGTTAGAAATTGACAAAAAAGGGTCACAAAAGAAAAAAAAGCCTTACAAAGGGTTGGGATTTCACAAAAACGGCTTAGAAAAGGAAAGAATGGCTTTAAAAGGGTTAGAAATTGAGAAAAATGGGTTAGAAAAGGAAAAAAACTGCTTAAAAAAGATAGAAATTGAGAAAATGGGTTAGAAAAGTTAAACAAAGCAAGCATTCAAACGACTTAGAAAAGGACAAAAATGGGTTAGAAAAGGAAAAAAATGTCTTCCAAAGGGCTGGAAATTGACAAAAAAGGGTTAGAAAAGGGGAAAATGGCTTAAAATGCGTTAGAAATGCACAAAAATGGGTTAGAAATGGCCAAAAATGACTGAAAACAGGAAAAAATGAGGCAAAACCCAGTAAGAAAAAGAGAAAAATGGCTTAGAACCTTTTGAAACTTGCCAAAGATGCGATAGAAATGGCCAAAAATGGCTTGAAATGAGTTTCAAATGGGCACAAAGGGGATTGAAAAGGCAAAAATTGCTTAGAAATAGCCAAACACGGCTTGAAAGCATTGAGAAATGGACAAAAATGGTTTAGAAAAGGAAATGAAAAAAAGGCTTCAAACGACTTAGAGATGGGCAAAAAAGGGTTAGAAAAGGAAAAAACTTCTAAAAAATGGTTAGAAATTCACAAAAAATGGTCACAAAAGAAAAAAAAGCCTTACAAAGGGTTGGAATTTGACAAAAACGGCTTAGAAAAGGAATGAATGGCTTTAAAAGGGTTAGAAATTGAGAAAAATGGGTTAGAAAAGGAAAAAAAACTGCTTAAAAAAGATAGAAATTGAGAAAATGGGTTAGAAAAGTTAAATAAAGCAAGCATTCAAACGACTTAGAAATGGGGCAAAATGGGTTGGAAAAGGGAAAAAAACTGCTAAAAAATAGTTAGAAAAGGACAAAAATGGGTTAGAAAAGGAAAAAAATGTCTTGCAAAGGGCTGGAATTTGACAAAAAAAGGGTTAGAAAAGGGGAAAATGGCTTAAAATGTGTTAGAAATGCACAAAAATGGGTTAGAAATGGCCAAAAATGACTGAAAACAGGAAAAAAAATGGGGCAAAAACTAATAAGGAAAGGAAAAAACTGGCTTAAAACCCTTCGAAATTTGCCAAAGATACGATAGAAATGTCCAAAAATGGCTTTAAATTAGTTTCAAAGGGGATTGAAAAGGCAAAAATTGCTTAGAAATAGCCAAACACTGCTTAAAAGCGTTGAGAAATGGACAAAAATGGTTCAGAAAAGGAAATCAAAAAAGGCTTCAAACGACTTAGAGATGGGCAAAAAGGGGTTACAAAAGAAAAAAACTTCTAAAAAATGGTAAGAAAATCACAAAAAATGGTCACAAAAGAAAAAAAAGCCTTACAAAGGGTTGGAATTTGACAAAAACGGCTTAGAAAAGGAATGAATGGCTTTAAAAGGGTTAGAAATTGAGAAAAATGGGTTAGAAAAGGAAAAAAACTGCTTAAAAAAGATAGAAATTGAGAAAATGGGTTAGAAAAATTAAATAAAGCATGCATTCAAACGACTTAGAAAAGGACAAAAATGGGTTAGAAAAGGAAAAAAATGTCTTCCAAAGGGCTGGAATTTGACAAAAAAAGGGTTAGAAAAGGGGAAAATGGCTTAAAATGCGTTAGAAATTGTTAGAAATTCACATAAAAGGGTCACAAAAGAAAAAAAAGCATTACAAAGGGTTGGAATTTGACAAAAACGGCTTAGAAAAGGAAAGAATGGCTTTAAAAGGGTTAGAAATTGAGAAAAATGGGTTAGAAAAGGAAAAAAACTGCTTAAAAAAGATAGAAATTGAGAAAATGGGTTAGAAAAGTTAAACAAAGCAAGCATTCAAACGACTTAGAAAAGGACAAAAATGGGTTAGAAAAGGAAAAAAATGTCTTCCAAAGGGCTGGAATTTGACAAAAAAGGGTTAGAAAAGGGGAAAATGGCTTAAAATGTGTTAGAAATACACAAAAATGGGTTAGAAATGGCCAAAAATGACTGAAAACAGGAAAAAAAGGGGCAAAAACTAATAAGAAAAGGAAAAAACTGGCTTAAAACCCTTCGAAATTTGCCAAAGATACGATAGAAATGTCCAAAAATGGCTTTAAATTAGTTTCAAAGGGGATTGAAAGGCAAAAATTGCTTAGAAATAGCCAAACACGGCTTAAAAGCGTTGAGAAATGGACAAAAATGGTTTAGAAAAGGAAATGAAAAAAAGGCTTCAAACGACTTAGAGATGGGCAAAAAAGGGTTAGAAAAGGAAAAAACTTCTAAAAAATGGTTAGAAATTGACAAAAAAGGGTCACAAAAGAAAAAAAAGCCTTACAAAGGGTTGGAATTTGACAAAAACGGCTTAGAAAAGGAATGAATGGCTTTAAAAGGGTTAGAAATTGAGAAAAATGGGTTAGAAAAGGAAAAAAACTGCTTAAAAAAGATAGAAATTGAGAAAATGGGTTAGAAAAGTTAAATAAAGCAAGCATTCAAACGACTTAGAAATGGGGCAAAATGGGTTGGAAAAGGGAATAAAACTGCTAAAAAATAGTTAGAAAAGGACAAAAATGGGTTAGAAAAGGAAAAAAAAAGTCTTGCAAAAGGTTGGAATTTGACAAAAAAGGGTTAGAAAAGGGGAAAATGGCTTAAAATGCGTTACAAATGCACAAAAATGGGTTAGAAATGGCCAAAAATGACTGAAAACAGGAAAAAATGAGGCAAAACCCAGTAAGAAAAAGAGAAAAATGGCTTAGAACCTTTTGAAACTTGCCAAAGATGCGATAGAAATGGCCAAAAATGGCTTTAAATGAGTTTCAAATGGGCACAAAGGGGATTGAAAAGGCAAAAATTGCTTAGAAATAGCCAAACACGGCTTGAAAGCATTGAGAAATGGACAAAAATGGTTTAGAAAAGGAAATGAAAAAAAGGCTTCAAACGACTTAGAGATGGGCAATAAAGGGTTAGAAAAGGAAAAAAACTTCTCAAAAATGGTTAGAAATTCACAAAAAAGGGTCACAAAAGAAAAAAAGCATTACCAAGGGTTGGAATTTGTCAAAAACAGCTTAGAAAAGGAAAGCATGGCTTTTAAAGGGTTAGAAATTGAGAAAAATGGGTTAGAAAAGGAAAAAAAAATTCTGCTTAAAAAAGATAGAAATTGAGAAAATGGGTTAGAAAAGTTAAATAAAGCAAGCATTCAAACGACTTTGAAATGGGCAAAAATGGGTTGGAAAAGGGAAAAAACTGCTAAAAAATAGTTAGAAAAGGACAAAAATGGGTTAGAAAAGGAAAAAAATGTCTTCCAAAGGGCTGGAATTTGACAAAAAAGGGTTAGAAAAGGGGAAAATGGCTTAAAATGTGTTAGAATGCACAAAAATGGGTTAGAAATGGCCAAAAATGACTGAAAACAGGAAAAAATGAGGCAAAACCCAGTAAGAAAAAGAGAAAAATGGCTTAGAACCTTTTGAAACTTGCCAAAGATGCGATAGAAATGGCCAAAAATGGCTTGAAATGAGTTTCAAATGGGCACAAAGGGGATTGAAAAGGCAAAAATTGCTTAGAAATAGCCAAACACGGCTTGAAAGCATTGAGAAATGGACAAAAATGGTTTAGAAAAGGAAATGAAAAAAAGGCTTCAAACGACTTAGAGATGGGCAAAAAAGGGTTAGAAAAGGAAAAAACTTCTAAAAAATGGTTAGAAATTCACAAAAAATGGTCACAAAAGAAAAAAAAGCATTACAAAGGGTTGGAATTTGACAAAAACGGCTTAGAAAAGGAATGTATGGCTTTAAAAGGGTTAGAAATTGAGAAAAATGGGTTAGAAAAGGAAAAAAACTGCTTAAAAAAGATAGAAATTGAGAAAATGGGTTAGAAAAGTTAAATAAAGCAAGCATTCAAACGACTTAGAAATGGGGCAAAATGGGTTGGAAAAGGGAATAAAACTCCTAAAAAAATAGTTAGAAAAGGACAAAAATGGGTTAGAAAAGGAAAAAAATGTCTTGCAAAGGGCTGGAATTTGACAAAAAAGGGTTAGAAAAGGGGAAAATGGGTTAAAATGCTTTAGAAATTGTTAGAAATTGACAAAAAAGGGTCACAAAAGAAAAAAAAGCCTTACAAAGGGTTGGGATTTCACAAAAACGGCTTAGAAAAGGAAAGAATGGCTTTAAAAGGGTTAGAAATTGAGAAAAATGGGTTAGAAAAGGAAAAAAACTGCTTAAAAAAGATAGAAATTGAGAAAATGGGTTAGAAAAGTTAAACAAAGCAAGCATTCAAACGACTTAGAAAAGGACAAAAATGGGTTAGAAAAGGAAAAAAATGTCTTCCAAAGGGCTGGAAATTGACAAAAAAGGGTTAGAAAAGGGGAAAATGGCTTAAAATGCGTTAGAAATGCACAAAAATGGGTTAGAAATGGCCAAAAATGACTGAAAACAGGAAAAAATGAGGCAAAACCCAGTAAGAAAAAGAGAAAAATGGCTTAGAACCTTTTGAAACTTGCCAAAGATGCGATAGAAATGGCCAAAAATGGCTTTAAATGAGTTTCAAATGGGCACAAAGGGGATTGAAAAGGCAAAAATTGCTTAGAAATAGCCAAACACGGCTTGAAAGCATTGAGAAATGGACAAAAATGGTTTAGAAAAGGAAATGAAAAAAAGGCTTCAAACGACTTAGAGATGGGCAAAAAAGGGTTAGAAAAGGAAAAAACTTCTAAAAAATGGTTAGAAATTCACAAAAAATGGTCACAAAAGAAAAAAAAGCCTTACAAAGGGTTGGAATTTGACAAAAACGGCTTAGAAAAGGAATGAATGGCTTTAAAAGGGTTAGAAATTGAGAAAAATGGGTTAGAAAAGGAAAAAAAACTGCTTAAAAAAGATAGAAATTGAGAAAATGGGTTAGAAAAGTTAAATAAAGCAAGCATTCAAACGACTTAGAAATGGGGCAAAATGGGTTGGAAAAGGGAAAAAAACTGCTAAAAAATAGTTAGAAAAGGACAAAAATGGGTTAGAAAAGGAAAAAAATGTCTTGCAAAGGGCTGGAATTTGACAAAAAAAGGGTTAGAAAAGGGGAAAATGGCTTAAAATGTGTTAGAAATGCACAAAAATGGGTTAGAAATGGCCAAAAATGACTGAAAACAGGAAAAAAAATGGGGCAAAAACTAATAAGGAAAGGAAAAAACTGGCTTAAAACCCTTCGAAATTTGCCAAAGATACGATAGAAATGTCCAAAAATGGCTTTAAATTAGTTTCAAAGGGGATTGAAAAGGCAAAAATTGCTTAGAAATAGCCAAACACTGCTTAAAAGCGTTGAGAAATGGACAAAAATGGTTCAGAAAAGGAAATCAAAAAAGGCTTCAAACGACTTAGAGATGGGCAAAAAGGGGTTACAAAAGAAAAAAACTTCTAAAAAATGGTTAGAAAATCACAAAAAATGGTCACAAAAGAAAAAAAAGCCTTACAAAGGGTTGGAATTTGACAAAAACGGCTTAGAAAAGGAATGAATGGCTTTAAAAGGGTTAGAAATTGAGAAAAATGGGTTAGAAAAGGAAAAAAACTGCTTAAAAAAGATAGAAATTGAGAAAATGGGTTAGAAAAATTAAATAAAGCATGCATTCAAACGACTTAGAAAAGGACAAAAATGGGTTAGAAAAGGAAAAAAATGTCTTCCAAAGGGCTGGAATTTGACAAAAAAAGGGTTAGAAAAGGGGAAAATGGCTTAAAATGCGTTAGAAATTGTTAGAAATTCACATAAAAGGGTCACAAAAGAAAAAAAAGCATTACAAAGGGTTGGAATTTGACAAAAAAGGGTTAGAAAAGGGAAAAATGGCTTAAACCGGGTTAGAAATGCACAAAAATGGGTTAGAAATGGCCAAAAATGACTGAAAACAGGAAAAAATGAGGCAAAACCCAGTAAGACAAAGAGAAAAATGGCTTAGAACCTTTTGAAACTTGCCAAAGATGCGATAGAAATGGCCAAAAATGGCTTTAAATGAGTTTCAAATGGGCACAAAGGGGATTGAAAAGGCAAAAATTGCTTAGAAATAGCCAAACACGGCTTGAAAGCATTGAGAAATGTACAAAAATGGTTCAGAAAAGGAAATGAAAAAAAGGCTTCAAACGACTTAGAGATGGGAAAAAAAGGGTTAGAAAAGGAAAAAACTTCTAAAAAATGGTTAGAAATTGACAAAAAATGGTCACAAAAGAAAAAAAAAAGCCTTACAAAGGGCTGGAATTTGACAAAAACGGCTTAGAAAAGGAATGAATGGCTTTAAAAGGGTTAGAAATTGTGAAAAATGGGTTAGAAAAGGAAAAAAAAAACTGCTTAAAAAAGATAGAAATTGAGAAAATGGGTTAGAAATGTTAAATAAAGCAAGCATTCAAACGACTTAGAAATGGGGCAAAATGGGTTGGAAAAGGGAATAAAACTCCTAAAAAATAGTTAGAAAAGGACAAAAATGGGTTAGAAAAGGAAAAAAATGTCTTGCAAAGGGCTGGAATTTGACAAAAAAAGGTTAGAAAAGGGGAAAATGGGTTAAAATGCGTTAGAAATTGTTAGAAATTCACAAAAAAGGGTCACAAAAGAAAAAAAGCCTTACAAAGGGTTGGAATTTGACAAAAACGGCTTAGAAAAGGAATGAATGGCTTTAAAAGGGTTAGAAATTGAGAAAAATGGGTTAGAAAAGGAAAAAAACTGCTTAAAAAAGATAGAAATTGAGAAAATGGGTTAGAAAAGTTAAACAAAGCAAGCATTCAAACGACTTAGAAAAGGACAAAAATGGGTTAGAAAAGGAAAAAAATGTCTTCCAAAGGGCTGGAATTTGACAAAATAAAGGGTTAGAAAAGGGGAAAATGGCTTAAACCGGGTTAGAAATGCACAAAAATGGGTTAGAAATGGCCAAAAATGACTGAAAACAGGAAAAAATGGGGCAAAACCCAGTTAGAAAAAGAGAAAAATGGCTTAGAACCTTTTGAAACTTGCCAAAGATGCGATAGAAATGGCCAAAAATGGCTTTAAATGAGTTTCAAATGGGCACAAAGGGGATTGAAAAGGCAAAAATTGCTTAGAAATAGCCAAACACGGCTTGAAAGCATTGAGAAATGGACAAAAATGGTTTAGAAAAGGAAATGAAAAAAAGGCTTCAAACGACTTAGAGATGGGCAAAAAAGGGTTAGAAAAGGAAAAAACTTCTAAAAAATGGTTAGAAATTCACAAAAAATGGTCACAAAAGAAAAAAAAGCCTTACAAAGGGTTGGAATTTGACAAAAACGGCTTAGAAAAGGAATGAATGGCTTTAAAAGGGTTAGAAATTGAGAAAAATGGGTTAGAAAAGGAAAAAAAAACTGCTTAAAAAAGATAGAAATTGAGAAAATGGGTTAGAAAAGTTAAATAAAGCAAGCATTCAAACGACTTAGAAATGGGGCAAAATGGGTTGGAAAAGGGAATAAAAATCCTAAAAAATAGTTAGAAAAGGACAAAAATGGGTTAGAAAAGGAAAAAAATGTCTTGCAAAGGGCTGGAATTTGACAAAAAAGGGTTAGAAAAGGGGAAAATGGCTTAAAATGCTTTAGAAATTGTTAGAAATTGACAAAAAAGGGTCACAAAAGAAAAAAAAGCCTTACAAAGGGTTGGGATTTCGCAAAAACGGCTTAGAAAAGGAATGAATGGCTTTAAAAGGGTTAGAAATTGAGAAAAATGGGTTAGAAAAGGAAAAAAACTGCTTAAAAAAGATAGAAATTGAGAAAATGGGTTAGAAAAGTTAAACAAAGCAAGCATTCAAACGACTTAGAAAAGGACAAAAATAGGTTAGAAAAGGAAAAAAATGTCTTGCAAAGGGCTGGAATTTGACAAAATGGTTAGAAAAGGGGAAAATGGCTTAAAATGTGTTAGAAATGCACAAAAATGGGTTAGAAATGGCCAAAAATGACTGAAAACAGGAAAAAAATGGGGCAAAAACTAATAAGAAAAGGAAAAAACTGGCTTAAAACCCTTCGAAATTTGCCAAAGATACGATAGAAATGTCCAAAAATGGCTTTAAATTAGTTTCAAAGGGGATTGAAACGGCAAAAAATGCTTAGAAATAGCCAAACACTGCTTAAAAGAGTTGAGAAATGGACAAAAATGGTTCAGAAAAGGAAATCAAAAAAGGCTTCAAACGACTTAGAGATGAGCAAAAAAGGGGTTACAAAAGGAAAAAAACTTCTAAAAAATGGTTAGAAATTTACAAAAAATGGTCACAAAAGAAAAAAAAAGCATTACAAAGGGTTGGAATTTGACAAAAACGGCTTAGAAAAGGAATGAATGGCTTTAAAAGGGTTAGAAATTGAGAAAAATGGGTTAGAAAAGGAAAAAAAACTGCTTAAAAAAGATAGAAATTGAGAAAATGGGTTAGAAAAGTTAAATAAAGCAAGCATTCAAACGACTTAGAAATGGGGCAAAATGGGTTGGAAAAGGGAATAAAACTCCTAAAAAATAGTTAGAAAAGGACAAAAATGGGTTAGAAAAGGAAAAAAATGTCTTGCAAAGGGCTGGAATTTGACAAAAAAGGGTTAGAAAAGGGGAAAATGGCTTAAAATGCGTTAGAAATTGTTAGAAATTCACAAAAAAGGGTCACAAAAGAAAAAAAGCCTTACAAAGGGTTGGAATTTGACAAAAACGGCTTAGAAAAGGAAAGAATGGCTTTAAAAGGGTTAGAAATTGAGAAAAATGGGTTAGAAAAGGAAAAAAAAACTGCTTAAAAAAGATAGAAATTGAGAAAATGGGTTAGAAAAGTTAAAAAAAGCAAGCATTCAAACGACTTAGAAAAGGACAAAAATGGGTTAGAAAAGGAAAAAAATGTCTTGCAAAGGGCTGGAATTTGACAAAAAAGGGTTAGAAAAGGGGAAAATGGCTTAAACCGGGTTAGAAATGCACAAAAATGGGTTAGAAATGGCCAAAAATGACTGAAAACAGGAAAAAATGGGGCAAAACCCAGTAAGAAAAAGAAAAATGGCTTAGAACCTTTTGAAACTTGCCAAAGATGCGATAGAAATGGCCAAAAATGGCCTTAAATGAGTTTCAAATGGGCACAAAGGGGATTGAAAAGGCAAAAATTGCTTAGAAATAGCCAAACACGGCTTGAAATCATTGAGAAATGGACAAAAATGGTTTAGAAAAGGAAATGAAAAAAAGGCTTCAAACGACTTAGAGATGGGCAAAAAAGGGTTAGAAAAGGAAAAAACTTCTAAAAAATGGTTAGAAATTGACAAAAAAGGGTCACAAAAGAAAAAAAAAAGCCTTACAAAGGGTTGGGATTTCACAAAAACGGCTTAGAAAAGGAATGAATGGCTTTAAAAGGGTTAGAAATTGAGAAAAATGGGTTAGAAAAGGAAAAAAAACTGCTTAAAAAAGATAGAAATTGAGAAAATGGGTTAGAAAAGTTAAATAAAGCAAGCATTCAAACGACTTAGAAATGGGGCAAAATGGGTTGGAAAAGGGAATAAAACTTTTAAAAAATAGTTAGAAAAGGACAAAAATGGGTTAGAAAAGGAAAAAAATGTCTTGCAAAGGGCTGGAATTTGACAAAAAAGGGTTAGAAATGGGGAAAATGGCTTAAAATGTGTTAGAAATGCACAAAAATGGGTTAGAAATGGCCAAAAATGACTGAAAACAGGAAAAAATGAGGCAAAACCCAGTAAGAAAAAGAGAAAAATGGCTTAGAACCTTTTGAAACTTGCCAAAGATGCGATAGAAATGGCCAAAAATGGCTTTAAATGAGTTTCAAATGGGCACAAAGGGGATTGAAAAGGCAAAAATTGCTTAGAAATAGCCAAACACGGCTTGAAAGCATTGAGAAATGGACAAAAATGGTTTAGAAAAGGAAATGAAAAAAAGGCTTCAAACGACTTAGAGATAGGCAAAAAAGGGTTAGAAAAGGAAAAAACTTCTAAAAAATGGTTAGAAATTGACAAAAAAGGGTCACAAAAGAAAAAAAAAGCCTTACAAAGGGTTGGGATTTCACAAAAACGGCTTAGAAAAGGAATGAATGGCTTTAAAAGGGTTAGAAATTGAGAAAAATGGGTTAGAAAAGGAAAAAAACTGCTTAAAAAAGATAGAAATTGAGAAAATGGGTTAGAAAGGTTAAATAAAGCAAGCATTCAAACGACTTAGAAATGGGGCAAAATGGGTTGGAAAAGGGAATAAAACTCCTAAAAAATAGTTAGAAAAGGACAAAAATGGGTTAGAAAAGGAAAAAAATGTCTTGCAAAGGGCTGGAATTTGACAAAAAAGGGTTAGAAAAGGGGAAAATGGCTTAAAATGCGTTAGAAATTGTTAGAAATTCACAAAAAAGGGTCACAAAAGAAAAAAAAGCATTACAAAGGGTTGGAATTTGACAAAAACGGCTTAGAAAAGGAAAGAATGGCTTTAAAAGGGTTAGAAATTGAGAAAAATGGGTTAGAAAAGGAAAAAAACTGCTTAAAAAAGATAGAAATTGAGAAAATGGGTTAGAAAAGTTAAACAAAGCAAGCATTCAAACGACTTAGAAAAGGACAAAAATAGGTTAGAAAAGGAAAAAAATGTCTTGCAAAGGGCTGGAAATTGACAAAAAAGGGTTAGAAAAGGGGAAAATGGCTTAAAATGTGTTAGAAATGCACAAAAATGGGTTAGAAATGGCCAAAAATGACTGAAAACAAGAAAAAAATGGGCCAAAAACTAATAAGAAAAGGAAAAAACTGGCTTAAAACCCTTCGAAATTTGCCAAAGATACGATAGAAATGTCCAAAAATGGCTTTAAATTAGTTTCAAAGGGGATTGAAACGGCAAAAAATGCTTAGAAATAGCCAAACACTGCTTAAAAGCGTTGAGAAATGGACAAAAATGGTTCAGAAAAGGAAATCAAAAAAGGCTTCAAACGACTTAGAGATGAGCAAAAAAGGGGTTACAAAAGGAAAAAAACTACTAAAAAATGGTTAGAAATTCACAAAAAAGGGTCACAAAAGAAAAAAAAAGCATTACAAAGGGTTGGAATTTGACAAAAACGGCTTAGAAAAGGAATGAATGGCTTTAAAAGGGTTAGAAATTGAGAAAAATGGGTTAGAAAAGGAAAAAAAACTGCTTAAAAAAGATAGAAATTGAGAAAATGGGTTAGAAAAGTTAAATAAAGCAAGCATTCAAACGACTTAGAAATGGGGCAAAATGGGTTGGAAAAGGGAATAAAACTCCTAAAAAATAGTTAGAAAAGGACAAAAATGGGTTAGAAAAGGAAAAAAATGTCTTGCAAAGGGCTGGAATTTGACAAAAAAGGGTTAGAAAAGGGGAAAATGGCTTAAAATGCGTTAGAAATTGTTAGAAATTCACAAAAAAGGGTCACAAAAGAAAAAAAGCCTTACAAAGGGTTGGAATTTGACAAAAACGGCTTAGAAAAGGAAAGAATGGCTTTAAAAGGGTTAGAAATTGAGAAAAATGGGTTAGAAAAGGAAAAAAAACTGCTTAAAAAAGATAGAAATTGAGAAAATGGGTTAGAAAAGTTAAACAAAGCAAGCATTCAAACGACTTAGAAAAGGACAAAAATGGGTTAGAAAAGGAAAAAAATGTCTTCCAAAGGGCTGGAAATTGACAAAAAAGGGTTAGAAAAGGGGAAAATGGCTTAAACCGGGTTAGAAATGCACAAAAATGGGTTAGAAATGGCCAAAAATGACTGAAAACAGGAAAAAATGAGGCAAAACCCAGTAAGAAAAAGAGAAAAATGGCTTAGAACCTTTTGAAACTTGCCAAAGATGCGATAGAAATGGCCAAAAATGGCTTTAAATGAGTTTCAAATGGGCACAAAGGGGATTGAAAAGGCAAAAATTGCTTAGAAATAGCCAAACACGGCTTAAAAGCGTTGAGAAATGGACAAAAATGGTTTAGAAAAGGAAATGAAAAAAAGGCTTCAAACGACTTAGAGATGGGCAAAAAAGGGTTAGAAAAGGAAAAAACTTCTAAAAAATGGTTAGAAATTGACAAAAAAGGGTCACAAAAGAAAAAAAAGCCTTACAAAGGGTTGGAATTTGACAAAAACGGCTTAGAAAACGAATGAATGGCTTTAAAAGGGTTAGAAATTGAGAAAAATGGGTTAGAAAAGGAAAAAAAAACTGCTTAAAAAAGATAGAAATTGAGAAAATGGGTTAGAAAAGTTAAATAACGCAAGCATTCAAACGACTTTGAAATGGGCAAAAATGGGTTGGAAAAGGGAAAAAACTGCTAAAAAATAGTTAGAAAAGGACAAAAATAGGTTAGAAAAGGAAAAAAATGTCTTGCAAAGGGCTGGAATTTGACAAAAAAGGGTTAGAAAAGGGGAAAATGGCTTAAAATGCGTTAGAAATGCACAAAAATGGGTTAGAAATGGCCAAAAATGACTGAAAACAGGAAAAAATGGGGCAAAACCCAGTAAGAAAAAGAGAAAAATGGCTTAGAACCTTTTGAAACTTGCCAAAGATGCGATAGAAATGGCCAAAAATGGCTTTAAATGAGTTTCAAATGGGCACAAAGGGGATTGAAAAGGCAAAAATTGCTTAGAAATAGCAAAACACGGCTTGAAAGCATTGAGAAATGGACAAAAATGGTTTAGAAAAGGAAATGAAAAAAAGGCTTCAAACGACTTAGAGATGGGCAAAAAAGGGTTAGAAAAGGAAAAAACTTCTAAAAAATGGTTAGAAATTGACAAAAAAGGGTCACAAAAGAAAAAAAAAAGCCTTACAAAGGGTTGGGATTTCACAAAAACGGCTTAGAAAAGGAATGAATGGCTTTAAAAGGGTTAGAAATTGAGAAAAATGCGTTAGAAAAGGAAAAAAAAACTGCTTAAAAAAGATAGAAATTGAGAAAATGGGTTTGAAAAGTTAAATAACGCAAGCATTCAAACGACTTTGAAATGGGCAAAAATGGGTTGGAAAAGGGAATAAAACTCCTAAAAAATTGTTAGAAAAGGACAAAAATGGGTTAGAAAAGGAAAAAAATGTCTTGCAAAGGGCTGGAATTTGACAAAAAAGGGTTAGAAAAGGGGAAAATGGCTTAAAATGCGTTAGAAATTGTTAGAAATTCACAAAAAAGGGTCACAAAAGAAAAAAAAGCATTACAAAGGGTTGGAATTTGACAAAAACGGCTTAGAAAAGGAAAGAATGGCTTTAAAAGGGTTAGAAATTGAGAAAAATGGGTTAGAAAAGGAAAAAAAAACTGCTTAAAAAAGATAGAAATTGAGAAAATGGGTTAGAAAAGTTAAACAAAGCAAGCATTCAAACGACTTAGAAAAGGACAAAAATGGGTTAGAAAAGGAAAAAAATGTCTTCCAAAGGGCTGGAATTTGACAAAAAAGGGTTAGAAAAGGGGAAAATGGCTTAAACCGGGTTAGAAATGCACAAAAATGGGTTAGAAATGGCCAAAAATGACTGAAAACAGGAAAAAATGAGGCAAAACCCAGTAAGAAAAAGAGAAAAATGGCTTAGAACCTTTTGAAACTTGCCATAGATGCGATAGAAATGGCCAAAAATGGCTTTAAATGAGTTTCAAATGGGCACAAAGGGGATTGAAAAGGCAAAAATTGCTAAGAAATAGCCAAACACGGCTTAAAAGCGTTGAGAAATGGACAAAAATGGTTTAGAAAAGGAAATGAAAAAAAGGCTTCAAACGACTTAGAGATGGGCAAAAAAGGGTTAGAAAAGGAAAAAACTTCTAAAAAATGGTTAGAAATTCACAAAAAATGGTCACAAAAGAAAAAAAAGCCTTACAAAGGGTTGGAATTTGACAAAAACGGCTTAGAAAAGGAATGAATGGCTTTAAAAGGGTTAGAAATTGAGAAAAATGGGTTAGAAAAGGAAAAAAAACTGCTTAAAAAAGATAGAAATTGAGAAAATGGGTTAGAAAAGTTAAATAACGCAAGCATTCAAACGACTTTGAAATGGGCAAAAATGGGTTGGAAAAGGGAATAAAACTCCTAAAAAATTGTTAGAAAAGGACAAAAATGGGTTAGAAAAGAAAAAAATGTCTTCCAAAGGGCTGGAATTTGACAAAAAAGGGTTAGAAAAGGGGAAAATGGCTTAAACCGGGTTAGAAATGCACAAAAATGGGTTAGAAATTGCCAAAAATGACTGAAAACAGGAAAAAAATGGGGCAAAAACTAATAAGAAAAGGAAAAAACTGGCTTAAAACCCTTCGAAATTTGCCAAAGATACGATAGAAATGTCCAAAAATGGCTTTAAATTAGTTTCAAAGGGGATTGAAAAGGCAAAAATTGCTTAGAAATAGCCAAACACTGCTTAAAAGCGTTGAGAAATGGACAAAAATGGTTCAGAAAAGGAAATCAAAAAAGGCTTCAAACGACTTAGAGATGGGCAAAAAGGGGTTACAAAAGAAAAAAACTTCTAAAAAATGGTTAGAAAATCACAAAAAATGGTCACAAAAGAAAAAAAAGCCTTACAAAGGGTTGGAATTTGACAAAAACGGCTTAGAAAAGGAATGAATGGCTTTAAAAGGGTTAGAAATTGAGAAAAATGGGTTAGAAAAGGAAAAAAACTGCTTAAAAAAGATAGAAATTGAGAAAATGGGTTAGACAAATTAAATAAAGCAAGCATTCAAACGACTTAGAAAAGGACAAAAATGGGTTAGAAAAGGAAAAAAATGTCTTGCAAAGGGCTGGAATTTGACAAAAAAGGGTTAGAAAAGGGGAAAATGGCTTAAAATGCGTTAGAAATTGTTAGAAATTCACAAAAAAAGGGGCACAAAAGAAAAAAAAGCATTACAAAGGGTTGGAATTTGACAAAAACGGCTTAGAAAAGGAAAGAATGGCTTTGAAAGGGTTAGAAATTGAGAAAAATGGGTTAGAAAAGGAAAAAAACTGCTTAAAAAAGATAGAAATTGAGAAAATGGGTTAGAAAAGTTAAACAAAGCAAGCATTCAAACGACTTAGAAAAGGACAAAAATGGGTTGGAAAAGGAAAAAAATGTCTTCCAAAGGGCTGGAATTTGACAAAAAAGGGTTAGAAAAGGGGAAAATGGCTTAAAATGCGTTAGAAATTGTTAGAAATTCACAAAAATGGGTTAGAAATGGCCAAAAATGACTGAAAACAGGAAAAAAAAGGGGCAAAAACTAATAAGAAAAGGAAAAAACTGGCTTAAAACCCTTCGAAATTTGCCAAAGATACGATAGAAATGTCCAAAAATGGCTTTAAATTAGTTTCAAAGGGGATTGAAAGGCAAAAAATGCTTAGAAATAGCCAAACACTGCTTAAAAGCGTTGAGAAATGGACAAAAATGGTTCAGAAAAGGGAATCAAAAAAGGCTTCAAACGACTTAGAGATGAGCAAAAAAGGGGTTACAAAAGAAAAAAACTTCTAAAAAATGGTTAGAAAATCACAAAAAAGGGTCACAAAAGAAAAAAAAGCATTACAAAGGGTTGGAATTTGACAAAAACGGCTTAGAAAAGGAATGAATGGCTTTAAAAGGGTTAGAAATTGAGAAAAATGGGTTAGAAAAGGAAAAAAACTGCTTAAAAAAGATAGAAATTGAGAAAATGGGTTAGAAAAATTAAATAAAGCAAGCATTCAAACGACTTAGAAAAGGACAAAAATGGGTTAGAAAAGGAAAAAAATGTCTTCCAAAGGGCTGGAAATTGACAAAAAAGGGTTAGAAATGGGGAAAATGGCTTAAAATGCGTTAGAAATGCACAAAAATGGGTTAGAAATGGCCATAAATGACTGAAAACAGGAAAAAATGGGGCAAAACCCAGTAAGAAAAAGAGAAAAATGGCTTAGAACCTTTTGAAACTTGCCAAAGATGCGATAGAAATGGCCAAAAATGGCTTGAAATGAGTTTCAAATGGGCACAAAGGGGATTGAACAGGCAAAAATTGCTTAGAAATAGCCAAACACGGCTTGAAAGCATTGAGAAATGGACAAAAATGGTTTAGAAAAGGAAATGAAAAAAAGGCTTCAAACGACTTAGAGATGGGCAAAAAAGGGTTAGAAAAGGAAAAAACTTCTAAAAAATGGTTAGAAATTGACAAAAAAGGGTCACAAAAGAAAAAAAAGCCTTACAAAGGGTTGGGATTTCACAAAAACGGCTTAGAAAAGGAAAGAATGGCTTTAAAAGGGTTAGAAATTGAGAAAAATGGGTTAGAAAAGGAAAAAAAACTGCTTAAAAAAGATAGAAATTGAGAAAATGGGTTAGAAAAGTTAAATAAAGCAAGCAATCAAACGACTTAGAAATGGGGCAAAATGGGTTGGAAAAGGGAATAAAACTCCTAAAAAATAGTTAGAAAAGGACAAAAATGGGTTAGAAAAGGAAAAAAATGTCTTGCAAAGGGCTGGAATTTGACAAAAAAGGGTTAGAAAAGGGGAAAATGGCTTAAAATGCGTTAGAAATTCTTAGAAATTCACAGAAAAAGGTCACAAAAGAAAAAAAAGCATTACAAAGTGTTGGAATTTGACAAAAACGGCTTAGAAAAGGAAAGAATGGCTTTAAAAGGGTTAGAAATTGAGAAAAATGGGTTAGAAAAGGAAAAAAAACTGCTTAAAAAAGATAGAAATTGAGAAAATGGGTTAGAAAAGTTAAATAAAGCAAGCATTCAAACGACTTAGAAAAGGACAAAAATGGGTTAGAAAAGGAAAAAAATGTCTTCCAAAGGGCTGGAATTTGACAAAAAAGGGTTAGAAAAGGGGAAAATGGCTTAAACCGGGTTAGAAATGCACAAAAATGGGTTAGAAATGGCCAAAAATGACTAAAAACAGGAAAAAAATGGGGCAAAAACTAATAAGAAAAGGAAAAAACTGGCTTAAAACCCTTCGAAATTTGCCAAAGATACGATAGAAATGTCCAAAAATGGCTTTAAATTAGTTTCAAAGGGGATTGAAAAGGCAAAAAATGCTTAGAAATAGCCAAACACTGCTTAAAAGCGTTGAGAAATGGACAAAAATGGTTCAGAAAAGGAAATCAAAAAAGGCTTCAAACGACTTAGAGATGGGCAAAAAGGGGTTACAAAAGAAAAAAACTTCTAAAAAATGGTTAGAAAATCGCAAAAAATGGTCACAAAAGAAAAAAAAGCCTTACAAAGGGTTGGAATTTGACAAAAACGGCTTAGAAAAGGAATGAATGGCTTTAAAAGGGTTAGAAATTGAGAAAAATGGGTTAGAAAAGGAAAAAAACTGCTTAAAAAAGATAGAAATTGAGAAAATGGGTTAGAAAAATTAAATAAAGCATGCATTCAAACGACTTAGAAAAGGACAAAAATGGGTTAGAAAAGGAAAAAAATGTCTTCCAAAGGGCTGGAATTTGACAAAAAAGGATTAGAAAAGGGGAAAATGGCTTAAAATGCGTTAGAAATTGTTAGAAATTCACAAAAAAGGGTCACAAAAGAAAAAAAAGCATTACAAAGGGTTGGAATTTGACAAAAACGGCTTAGAAAAGGAAAGAATGGCTTTAAAAGGGTTAGAAATTGAGAAAAATGGGTTAGAAAAGGAAAAAAACTGCTTAAAAAAGATAGAAATTGAGAAAATGGGTTAGAAAAGTTAAACAAAGCAAGCATTCAAACGACTTAGAAAAGGACAAAAATGGGTTAGAAAAGGAAAAAAATGTCTTCCAAAGGGCTGGAATTTGACAAAAAAGGGTTAGAAAAGGGGAAAATGGCTTAAACCGGGTTAGAAATGCACAAAAATGGGTTAGAAATGGCCAAAAATGACTGAAAACAGGAAAAAATGAGGCAAAACCCAGTAAGAAAAAGAGAAAAATGGCTTAGAACCTTTTGAAACTTGCCAAAGATGCGATAGAAATGGCCAAAAATGGCTTGAAATGAGTTTCAAATGGGCACAAAGGGGATTGAAAAGGCAAAAATTGCTTAGAAATAGCCAAACACGGCTTGAAAGCATTGAGAAATGGACAAAAATGGTTTAGAAAAGGAAATGAAAAAAAGGCTTCAAACGACTTAGAGATGGGCAAAAAAGGGTTAGAAAAGGAAAAAACTTCTAAAAAATGGTTAGAAATTCACAAAAAATGGTCACAAAAGAAAAAAAAGCCTTACAAAGGGTTGGGATTTCACAAAAACGGCTTAGAAAAGGAATGTATGGCTTTAAAAGGGTTAGAAATTGAGAAAAATGGGTTAGAAAAGGAAAAAAAACTGCTTAAAAAAGATAGAAATTGAGAAAATGGGTTAGAAAAGTTAAATAAAGCAAGCATTCAAACGACTTAGAAATGGGGCAAAATGGGTTGGAAAAGGGAATAAAACTCCTAAAAAATAGTTAGAAAAGGACAAAAATGGGTTAGAAAAGGAAAAAAATGTCTTGCAAAGGGCTGGAATTTGACAAAAAAGGGTTAGAAAAGGGGAAAATGGGTTAAAATGCTTTAGAAATTGTTAGAAATTGACAAAAAAGGGTCACAAAAGAAAAAAAAGCCTTACAAAGGGTTGGGATTTCACAAAAACGGCTTAGAAAAGGAATGAATGGCTTTAAAAGGGTTAGAAATTGAGAAAAATGGGTTAGAAAAGGAAAAAAAACTGCTTAAAAAAGATAGAAATTGAGAAAATGGGTTAGAAAAGTTAAACAAAGCAAGCATTCAAACGACTTAGAAAAGGACAAAAATGGGTTAGAAAAGGAAAAAAATGTCTTCCAAAGGGCTGGAAATTGACAAAAAAGGGTTAGAAAAGGGGTAAATGGCTTAAAATGCGTTAGAAATGCACTAAAATGGGTTAGAAATGGCCAAAAATGACTGAAAACAGGAAAAAATGGGGCAAAACCCAGTAAGAAAAAGAGAAAAATGGCTTAGAACCTTTTGAAACTTGCCAAAGATGCGATAGAAATGGCCAAAAATGGCTTTAAATGAGTTTCAAATGGGCACAAAGGGGATTGAAAAGGCAAAAATTGCTTAGAAATAGCCAAACACGGCTTGAAAGCATTGAGAAATGGACAAAAATGGTTTAGAAAAGGAAATGAAAAAAAGGCTTCAAACGACTTAGAGATGGGCAAAAAAGGGTTAGAAAAGGAAAAAACTTCTAAAAAATGGTTAGAAATTCACAAAAAATGGTCACAAAAGAAAAAAAGCCTTACAAAGGGTTGGAATTTGACAAAAACGGCTTAGAAAAGGAATGAATGGCTTTAAAAGGGTTAGAAATTGAGAAAAATGGGTTAGAAAAGGAAAAAAAAACTGCTTAAAAAAGATAGAAATTGAGAAAATGGGTTAGAAAAGTTAAATAAAGCAAGCATTCAAACGACTTAGAAATGGGGCAAAATGGGTTGGAAAAGGGAAAAAAACTGCTAAAAAATAGTTAGAAAAGGAAAAAAATGTCTTGCAAAGGGCTGGAATTTGACAAAAAAGGGTTAGAAAAGGGGAAAATGGCTTAAAATGCGTTAGAAATTGTTAGAAATTCACAAAAAAGGGTCACAAAAGAAAAAAAAGCATTACAAAGGGTTGGAATTTGACAAAAACGGCTTAGAAAAAGAAAGAATGGCTTTAAAAGGGTTAGAAATTGAGAAAAATGGGTTAGAAAAGGAAAAAAACTGCTTAAAAAAGATAGAAATTGAGAAAATGGGTTAGAAAAGTTAAACAAAGCAAGCATTCAAACGACTTAGAAAAGGACAAAAATGGGTTAGAAAAGGAAAAAAATGTCTTCCAAAGGGCTGGAATTTGACAAAAAAGGGTTAGAAAAGGGGAAAATGGCTTAAAATGCGTTAGAAATGCACAAAAATGGGTTAGAAATGGCCAAAAACGACTGAAAACAGGAAAAAATGAGGCAAAACCCAGTAAGAAAAAGAGAAAAATGGCTTAGAACCTTTTGAAACTTGCCAAAGATGCGATAGAAATGGCCAAAAATGGCTTTAAATGAGTTTCAAATGGGCACAAAGGGGATTGAAAAGGCAAAAATTGCTTAGAAATAGCCAAACACGGCTTGAAAGCATTGAGAAATGGACAAAAATGGTTTAGAAAAGGAAATGAAAAAAAGGCTTCAAACGACTTAGAGATGGGCAATAAAGGGTTAGAAAAGGAAAAAAACTTCTAAAAAATGGTTAGAAATTCACAAAAAAGGGTCACAAAAGAAAAAAAGCATTACCAAGGGTTGGAATTTGTCAAAAACAGCTTAGAAAAGGAAAGCATGGCTTTTAAAGGGTTAGAAATTGAGAAAAAAGGGTTAGAAAAGGAAAAAAAAACTGCTTAAAAAAGATAGAAATTGAGAAAATGGGTTAGAAAAGTTAAATAAAGCAAGCATTCAAACGACTTTGAAATGGGCAAAAATGGGTTGGAAAAGGGAAAAAACTGCTAAAAAATAGTTAGAAAAGGACAAAAATGGGTTAGAAAAGGAAAAAAATGTCTTCCAAAGGGCTGGAATTTGACAAAAAAGGGTTAGAAAAGGGGAAAATGGCTTAAAATGTGTTAGAAATGCACAAAAATGGGTTAGAAATGGCCAAAAATGACTGAAAACAGGAAAAAAAGAGGCAAAAACTAATAAGAAAAGGAAAAAACTGGCTTAAAACCCTTCGAAATTTGCCAAAGATACGATAGAAATGTCCAAAAATGGCTTTAAATTAGTTTGAAAGGGGATTGAAAAGGCAAAAATTGCTTAGAAATAGCCAAACACTGCTTAAAAGCGTTGAGAAATGGACAAAAATGGTTCAGAAAAGGAAATCAAAAAAGGCTTCAAACGAATTAGAGATGAGCAAAAAAGGGGTTACAAAAGAAAAAAACTTCTAAAAAATGGTTAGAAATTCACAAAAAATGGTCACAAAAGAAAAAAAAGCATTACAAAGGGTTGGAATTTGACAAAAACGGCTTAGAAAAGGAATGAATGGCTTTAAAAGGGTTAGAAATTGAGAAAAATGGGTTAGAAAAGGAAAAAAAACTGCTTAAAAAAGATAGAAATTGAGAAAATGGGTTAGAAAAGTTAAATAAAGCAAGCATTCAAACGACTTAGAAATGGGGCAAAATGGGTTGGAAAAGGGAATAAAACTCCTAAAAAAATAGTTAGAAAAGGACAAAAATGGGTTAGAAAAGGAAAAAAATGTCTTTCAAAGGGCTGGAATTTGACAAAAAAGGGTTAGAAAAGGGGAAAATGGCTTAAAATGCGTTAGAAATTGTTAGAAATTCACAAAAAATGGTCACAAAAGAAAAAAAAGCCTTACAAAGGGTTGGGATTTCACAAAAACGGCTTAGAAAAGGAATGTATGGCTTTAAAAGGGTTAGAAATTGAGAAAAATGGGTTAGAAAAGGAAAAAAAACTGCTTAAAAAAAGATAGAAATTGAGAAAATGGGTTAGAAAAGTTAAATAAAGCAAGCATTCAAACGACTTAGAAATGGGGCAAAATGGGTTGGAAAAGGGAATAAAACTCCTAAAAAATAGTTAGAAAAGGACAAAAATGGGTTAGAAAAGGAAAAAAATGTCTTGCAAAGGGCTGGAATTTCACAAAAAAGCGTTAGAAAAGGGGAAAATGGGTTAAAATGCTTTAGAAATTGTTAGAAATTGACAAAAAAGGGTCACAAAAGAAAAAAAAGCCTTACAAAGGGTTGGGATTTCACAAAAACGGCTTAGAAAAGGAAAGAATGGCTTTAAAAGGGTTAGAAATTGAGAAAAATGGGTTAGAAAAGGAAAAAAACTGCTTAAAAAAGATAGAAATTGAGAAAATGGGTTAGAAAAGTTAAACAAAGCAAGCATTCAAACGACTTAGAAAAGGACAAAAATGGGTTAGAAAAGGAAAAAAATGTCTTCCAAAGGGCTGGAAATTGACAAAAAAGGGTTAGAAAAGGGGAAAATGGCTTAAAATGCGTTAGAAATGCACTAAAATGGGTTAGAAATGGCCAAAAATGACTGAAAACAGGAAAAAATGGGGCAAAACCCAGTAAGAAAAAGAGAAAAATGGCTTAGAACCTTTTGAAACTTGCCAAAGATGCGATAGAAATGGCCAAAAATGGCTTTAAATGAGTTTCAAATGGGCACAAAGGGGATTGAAAAGGCAAAAATTGCTTAGAAATAGCCAAACACGGCTTGAAAGCATTGAGAAATGGACAAAAATGGTTTAGAAAAGGAAATGAAAAAAAGGCTTCAAACGACTTAGAGATGGGCAAAAAAGGGTTAGAAAAGGAAAAAACTTCTAAAAAATGGTTAGAAATTCACAAAAAATGGTCACAAAAGAAAAAAAAGCCTTACAAAGGGTTGGAATTTGACAAAAACGGCTTAGAAAAGGAATGAATGGCTTTAAAAGGGTTAGAAATTGAGAAAAATGGGTTAGAAAAGGAAAAAAAACTGCTTAAAAAAGATAGAAATTGAGAAAATGGGTTAGAAAAGTTAAATAAAGCAAGCATTCAAACGACTTAGAAATGGGGCAAAATGGGTTGGAAAAGGGAAAAAAACTGCTAAAAAATAGTTAGAAAAGGACAAAAATGGGTTAGAAAAGGAAAAAAATGTCTTGCAAAGGGCTGGAATTTGACAAAAAAAGGGTTAGAAAAGGGGAAAATGGCTTAAAATGTGTTAGAAATGCACAAAAATGGGTTAGAAATGGCCAAAAATGACTGAAAACAGGAAAAAAAATGGGGCAAAAACTAATAAGGAAAGGAAAAAACTGGCTTAAAACCCTTCGAAATTTGCCAAAGATACGATAGAAATGTCCAAAAATGGCTTTAAATTAGTTTCAAAGGGGATTGAAAAGGCAAAAATTGCTTAGAAATAGCCAAACACTGCTTAAAAGCGTTGAGAAATGGACAAAAATGGTTCAGAAAAGGAAATCAAAAAAGGCTTCAAACGACTTAGAGATGGGCAAAAAGGGGTTACAAAAGAAAAAAACTTCTAAAAAATGGTTAGAAAATCACAAAAAATGGTCACAAAAGAAAAAAAAGCCTTACAAAGGGTTGGAATTTGACAAAAACGGCTTAGAAAATGAATGAATGGCTTTAAAAGGGTTAGAAATTGAGAAAAATGGGTTAGAAAAGGAAAAAAACTGCTTAAAAAAGATAGAAATTGAGAAAATGGGTTAGAAAAATTAAATAAAGCATGCATTCAAACGACTTAGAAAAGGACAAAAATGGGTTAGAAAAGGAAAAAAATGTCTTCCAAAGGGCTGGAATTTGACAAAAAAAGGGTTAGAAAAGGGGAAAATGGCTTAAAATGTGTTAGAAATGCACAAAAATGGGTTAGAAATGGCCAAAAATGACTGAAAACAGGAAAAAATGAGGCAAAACCCAGTAAGAAAAAGAGAAAAATGGCTTAGAACCTTTTGAAACTTGCCAAAGATGCGATAGAAATGGCCAAAAATGGCTTGAAATGAGTTTCAAATGGGCACAAAGGGGATTGAAAAGGCAAAAATTGCTTAGAAATAGCCAAACACGGCTTGAAAGCATTGAGAAATGGACAAAAATGGTTTAGAAAAGGAAATGAAAAAAAGGGTTCAAACGACTTAGAGATGGGCAAAAAAGGGTTAGAAAAGGAAAAAACTTCTAAAAAATGGTTAGAAAATCACAAAAAATGGTCACAAAAGAAAAAAAAGCCTTACAAAGGGTTGGAATTTGACAAAAACGGCTTAGAAAAGGAATGAATGGCTTTAAAAGGGTTAGAAATTGAGAAAAATGGGTTAGAAAAGGAAAAAAACTGCTTAAAAAAGATAGAAATTGAGAAAATGGGTTAGAAAAATTAAATAAAGCATGCATTCAAACGACTTAGAAAAGGACAAAAATGGGTTAGAAAAGGAAAAAAATGTCTTCCAAAAGGCTGGAATTTGACAAAAAAAAGGGTTAGAAAAGGGGAAAATGGCTTAAAATGCGTTAGAAATTGTTAGAAATTCACAAAAAAGGGTCACAAAAGAAAAAAAAGCATTACAAAGGGTTGGAATTTGACAAAAACGGCTTAGAAAAGGAAAGAATGGCTTTAAAAGGGTTAGAAATTGAGAAAAATGGGTTAGAAAAGGAAAAAAACTGCTTAAAAAAGATAGAAATTGAGAAAATGGGTTAGAAAAGTTAAACAAAGCAAGCATTCAAACGACTTAGAAAAGGACAAAAATGGGTTAGAAAAGGAAAAAAATGTCTTCCAAAGGGCTGGAATTTGACAAAAAAGGGTTAGAAAAGGGGAAAATGGCTTAAACCGGGTTAGAAATGCACAAAAATGGGTTAGAAATGGCCAAAAATGACTGAAAACAGGAAAAAATGAGGCAAAACCCAGTAAGAAAAAGAGAAAAATGGCTTAGAACCTTTTGAAACTTGCCAAAGATGCGATAGAAATGGCCAAAAATGGCTTGAAATGAGTTTCAAATGGGCACAAAGGGGATTGAAAAGGCAAAAATTGCTTAGAAATAGCCAAACACGGCTTGAAAGCATTGAGAAATGGACAAAAATGGTTTAGAAAAGGAAATGAAAAAAAGGCTTCAAACGACTTAGAGATGGGCAAAAAAGGGTTAGAAAAGGAAAAAACTTCTAAAAAATGGTTAGAAATTCACAAAAAATGGTCACAAAAGAAAAAAAAGCATTACAAAGGGTTGGAATTTGACAAAAACGGCTTAGAAAAGGAATGTATGGCTTTAAAAGGGTTAGAAATTGAGAAAAATGGGTTAGAAAAGGAAAAAAAACTGCTTAAAAAAGATAGAAATTGAGAAAATGGGTTAGAAAAGTTAAATAAAGCAAGCATTCAAACGACTTAGAAATGGGGCAAAATGGGTTGGAAAAGGGAATAAAACTAAAAAAAAAATAGTTAGAAAAGGACAAAAATGGGTTAGAAAAGGAAAAAAATGTCTTGCAAAAGGCTGGAATTTGACAAAAAAGGGTTAGAAAAGGGGAAAATGGCTTAAAATGCGTTAGAAATTGTTAGAAATTCACAAAAAAGGGTCACAAAAGAAAAAAAGGCCTTACAAAGGGTTGGAATTTGACAAAAACGGCTTAGAAAAGGAAAGAATGGCTTTAAAAGGGTTAGAAATTGAGAAAAATGGGTTAGAAAAGGAAAAAAAAACTGCTTAAAAAAGGTAGAAATTGAGAAAATGGGTTAGAAAAGTTAAACAAAGCAAGCATTCAAACGACTTAGAAAAGGACAAAAATGGGTTAGAAAAGGAAAAAAATGTCTTCCAAAGGGCTGGAATTTGACAAAAAAGGGTTAGAAAAGGGAAAAATAGCTTAAACCGGGTTAGAAATGCACAAAAATGGGTTAGAAATGGCCAAAAATGACTGAAAACAGGAAAAAATGAGGCAAAACCCAGTAAGAAAAAGAGAAAAATGGCTTAGAACCTTTTGAAACTTGCCAAAGATGCGATAGAAATGGCCAAAAATGGCTTTAAATGAGTTTCAAATGGGCACAAAGGGGATTGAAAAGGCAAAAATTGCTTAGAAATAGCCAAACACGGCTTGAAAGCATTGAGAAATGGACAAAAATGGTTTAGAAAAGGAAATGAAAAAAAGGCTTCAAACGACTTAGAGATGGGCAATAAAGGGTTAGAAAAGGAAAAAAACTTCTCAAAAATGGTTAGAAATTCACAAAAAAGGGTCACAAAAGAAAAAAAGCATTACCAAGGGTTGGAATTTGTCAAAAACAGCTTAGAAAAGGAAAGCATGGCTTTTAAAGGGTTAGAAATTGAGAAAAATGGGTTAGAAAAGGAAAAAAAAATTCTGCTTAAAAAAGATAGAAATTGAGAAAATGGGTTAGAAAAGTTAAATAAAGCAAGCATTCAAACGACTTTGAAATGGGCAAAAATGGGTTGGAAAAGGGAAAAAACTGCTAAAAAATAGTTAGAAAAGGACAAAAATGGGTTAGAAAAGGAAAAAAATGTCTTCCAAAGGGCTGGAATTTGACAAAAAAGGGTTAGAAAAGGGGAAAATGGCTTAAAATGTGTTAGAAATGCACAAAAATGGGTTAGAAATGGCCAAAAATGACTGAAAACAGGAAAAAATGAGGCAAAACCCAGTAAGAAAAAGAGAAAAATGGCTTAGAACCTTTTGAAACTTGCCAAAGATGCGATAGAAATGGCCAAAAATGGCTTGAAATGAGTTTCAAATGGGCACAAAGGGGATTGAAAAGGCAAAAATTGCTTAGAAATAGCCAAACACGGCTTGAAAGCATTGAGAAATGGACAAAAATGGTTTAGAAAAGGAAATGAAAAAAAGGCTTCAAACGACTTAGAGATGGGCAAAAAAGGGTTAGAAAAGGAAAAAACTTCTAAAAAATGGTTAGAAATTCACAAAAAATGGTCACAAAAGAAAAAAAAGCATTACAAAGGGTTGGAATTTGACAAAAACGGCTTAGAAAAGGAATGTATGGCTTTAAAAGGGTTAGAAATTGAGAAAAATGGGTTAGAAAAGGAAAAAAACTGCTTAAAAAAGATAGAAATTGAGAAAATGGGTTAGAAAAGTTAAATAAAGCAAGCATTCAAACGACTTAGAAATGGGGCAAAATGGGTTGGAAAAGGGAATAAAACTCCTAAAAAAATAGTTAGAAAAGGACAAAAATGGGTTAGAAAAGGAAAAAAATGTCTTGCAAAGGGCTGGAATTTGACAAAAAAGGGTTAGAAAAGGGGAAAATGGGTTAAAATGCTTTAGAAATTGTTAGAAATTGACAAAAAAGGGTCACAAAAGAAAAAAAAGCCTTACAAAGGGTTGGGATTTCACAAAAACGGCTTAGAAAAGGAAAGAATGGCTTTAAAAGGGTTAGAAATTGAGAAAAATGGGTTAGAAAAGGAAAAAAACTGCTTAAAAAAGATAGAAATTGAGAAAATGGGTTAGAAAAGTTAAACAAAGCAAGCATTCAAACGACTTAGAAAAGGACAAAAATGGGTTAGAAAAGGAAAAAAATGTCTTCCAAAGGGCTGGAAATTGACAAAAAAGGGTTAGAAAAGGGGTAAATGGCTTAAAATGCGTTAGAAATGCACTAAAATGGGTTAGAAATGGCCAAAAATGACTGAAAACAGGAAAAAATGGGGCAAAACCCAGTAAGAAAAAGAGAAAAATGGCTTAGAACCTTTTGAAACTTGCCAAAGATGCGATAGAAATGGCCAAAAATGGCTTTAAATGAGTTTCAAATGGGCACAAAGGGGATTGAAAAGGCAAAAATTGCTTAGAAATAGCCAAACACGGCTTGAAAGCATTGAGAAATGGACAAAAATGGTTTAGAAAAGGAAATGAAAAAAAGGCTTCAAACGACTTAGAGATGGGCAAAAAAGGGTTAGAAAAGGAAAAAACTTCTAAAAAATGGTTAGAAATTCACAAAAAATGGTCACAAAAGAAAAAAAGCCTTACAAAGGGTTGGAATTTGACAAAAACGGCTTAGAAAAGGAATGAATGGCTTTAAAAGGGTTAGAAATTGAGAAAAATGGGTTAGAAAAGGAAAAAAAAACTGCTTAAAAAAGATAGAAATTGAGAAAATGGGTTAGAAAAGTTAAATAAAGCAAGCATTCAAACGACTTAGAAATGGGGCAAAATGGGTTGGAAAAGGGAAAAAAACTGCTAAAAAATAGTTAGAAAAGGAAAAAAATGTCTTGCAAAGGGCTGGAATTTGACAAAAAAGGGTTAGAAAAGGGGAAAATGGCTTAAAATGCGTTAGAAATTGTTAGAAATTCACAAAAAAGGGTCACAAAAGAAAAAAAAGCATTACAAAGGGTTGGAATTTGACAAAAACGGCTTAGAAAAAGAAAGAATGGCTTTAAAAGGGTTAGAAATTGAGAAAAATGGGTTAGAAAAGGAAAAAAACTGCTTAAAAAAGATAGAAATTGAGAAAATGGGTTAGAAAAGTTAAACAAAGCAAGCATTCAAACGACTTAGAAAAGGACAAAAATGGGTTAGAAAAGGAAAAAAATGTCTTCCAAAGGGCTGGAATTTGACAAAAAAGGGTTAGAAAAGGGGAAAATGGCTTAAAATGCGTTAGAAATGCACAAAAATGGGTTAGAAATGGCCAAAAACGACTGAAAACAGGAAAAAATGAGGCAAAACCCAGTAAGAAAAAGAGAAAAATGGCTTAGAACCTTTTGAAACTTGCCAAAGATGCGATAGAAATGGCCAAAAATGGCTTTAAATGAGTTTCAAATGGGCACAAAGGGGATTGAAAAGGCAAAAATTGCTTAGAAATAGCCAAACACGGCTTGAAAGCATTGAGAAATGGACAAAAATGGTTTAGAAAAGGAAATGAAAAAAAGGCTTCAAACGACTTAGAGATGGGCAATAAAGGGTTAGAAAAGGAAAAAAACTTCTAAAAAATGGTTAGAAATTCACAAAAAAGGGTCACAAAAGAAAAAAAGCATTACCAAGGGTTGGAATTTGTCAAAAACAGCTTAGAAAAGGAAAGCATGGCTTTTAAAGGGTTAGAAATTGAGAAAAAAGGGTTAGAAAAGGAAAAAAAAACTGCTTAAAAAAGATAGAAATTGAGAAAATGGGTTAGAAAAGTTAAATAAAGCAAGCATTCAAACGACTTTGAAATGGGCAAAAATGGGTTGGAAAAGGGAAAAAACTGCTAAAAAATAGTTAGAAAAGGACAAAAATGGGTTAGAAAAGGAAAAAAATGTCTTCCAAAGGGCTGGAATTTGACAAAAAAGGGTTAGAAAAGGGGAAAATGGCTTAAAATGTGTTAGAAATGCACAAAAATGGGTTAGAAATGGCCAAAAATGACTGAAAACAGGAAAAAAAGAGGCAAAAACTAATAAGAAAAGGAAAAAACTGGCTTAAAACCCTTCGAAATTTGCCAAAGATACGATAGAAATGTCCAAAAATGGCTTTAAATTAGTTTGAAAGGGGATTGAAAAGGCAAAAATTGCTTAGAAATAGCCAAACACTGCTTAAAAGCGTTGAGAAATGGACAAAAATGGTTCAGAAAAGGAAATCAAAAAAGGCTTCAAACGAATTAGAGATGAGCAAAAAAGGGGTTACAAAAGAAAAAAACTTCTAAAAAATGGTTAGAAATTCACAAAAAATGGTCACAAAAGAAAAAAAAGCATTACAAAGGGTTGGAATTTGACAAAAACGGCTTAGAAAAGGAATGAATGGCTTTAAAAGGGTTAGAAATTGAGAAAAATGGGTTAGAAAAGGAAAAAAAACTGCTTAAAAAAGATAGAAATTGAGAAAATGGGTTAGAAAAGTTAAATAAAGCAAGCATTCAAACGACTTAGAAATGGGGCAAAATGGGTTGGAAAAGGGAATAAAACTCCTAAAAAAATAGTTAGAAAAGGACAAAAATGGGTTAGAAAAGGAAAAAAATGTCTTTCAAAGGGCTGGAATTTGACAAAAAAGGGTTAGAAAAGGGGAAAATGGCTTAAAATGCGTTAGAAATTGTTAGAAATTCACAAAAAATGGTCACAAAAGAAAAAAAAGCCTTACAAAGGGTTGGGATTTCACAAAAACGGCTTAGAAAAGGAATGTATGGCTTTAAAAGGGTTAGAAATTGAGAAAAATGGGTTAGAAAAGGAAAAAAAACTGCTTAAAAAAAGATAGAAATTGAGAAAATGGGTTAGAAAAGTTAAATAAAGCAAGCATTCAAACGACTTAGAAATGGGGCAAAATGGGTTGGAAAAGGGAATAAAACTCCTAAAAAATAGTTAGAAAAGTACAAAAATGGGTTAGAAAAGGAAAAAAATGTCTTGCAAAGGGCTGGAATTTCACAAAAAAGCGTTAGAAAAGGGGAAAATGGGTTAAAATGCTTTAGAAATTGTTAGAAATTGACAAAAAAGGGTCACAAAAGAAAAAAAAGCCTTACAAAGGGTTGGGATTTGACAAAAACGGCTTAGAAAAGGAATGAATGGCTTTAAAAGGGTTAGAAATTGAGAAAAATGGGTTAGAAAAGGAAAAAAACTGCTTAAAAAAGATAGAAATTGAGAAAATGGGTTAGAAAAGTTAAACAAAGCAAGCATTCAAACGACTTAGAAAAGGACAAAAATGGGTTAGAAAAGGAAAAAAATGTCTTCCAAAGGGCTGGAATTTGACAAAAAAGGGTTAGAAAAGGGGAAAATGGCTTAAAATGCGTTAGAAATGCACTAAAATGGGTTAGAAATGGCCAAAAATGACTGAAAACAGGAAAAAATGGGGCAAAACCCAGTAAGAAAAAGAGAAAAATGGCTTAGAACCTTTTGAAACTTGCCAAAGATGCGATAGAAATGGCCAAAAATGGCTTTAAATGAGTTTCAAATGGGCACAAAGGGGATTGAAAAGGCAAAAATTGCTTAGAAATAGCCAAACACGGCTTGAAAGCATTGAGAAATGGACAAAAATGGTTTAGAAAAGGAAATGAAAAAAAGGCTTCAAACGACTTAGAGATGGGCAAAAAAGGGTTAGAAAAGGAAAAAACTTCTAAAAAATGGTTAGAAATTCACAAAAAATGGTCACAAAAGAAAAAAAAGCCTTACAAAGGGTTGGAATTTGACAAAAACGGCTTAGAAAAGGAATGAATGGCTTTAAAAGGGTTAGAAATTGAGAAAAATGGGTTAGAAAAGGAAAAAAAACTGCTTAAAAAAGATAGAAATTGAGAAAATGGGTTAGAAAAGTTAAATAAAGCAAGCATTCAAACGACTTAGAAATGGGGCAAAATGGGTTGGAAAAGGGAAAAAAACTGCTAAAAAATAGTTAGAAAAGGACAAAAATGGGTTAGAAAAGGAAAAAAATGTCTTGCAAAGGGCTGGAATTTGACAAAAAAAGGGTTAGAAAAGGGGAAAATGGCTTAAAATGTGTTAGAAATGCACAAAAATGGGTTAGAAATGGCCAAAAATGACTGAAAACAGGAAAAAAAATGGGGCAAAAACTAATAAGGAAAGGAAAAAACTGGCTTAAAACCCTTCGAAATTTGCCAAAGATACGATAGAAATGTCCAAAAATGGCTTTAAATTAGTTTCAAAGGGGATTGAAAAGGCAAAAATTGCTTAGAAATAGCCAAACACTGCTTAAAAGCGTTGAGAAATGGACAAAAATGGTTCAGAAAAGGAAATCAAAAAAGGCTTCAAACGACTTAGAGATGGGCAAAAAGGGGTTACAAAAGAAAAAAACTTCTAAAAAATGGTTAGAAAATCACAAAAAATGGTCACAAAAGAAAAAAAAGCCTTACAAAGGGTTGGAATTTGACAAAAACGGCTTAGAAAATGAATGAATGGCTTTAAAAGGGTTAGAAATTGAGAAAAATGGGTTAGAAAAGGAAAAAAACTGCTTAAAAAAGATAGAAATTGAGAAAATGGGTTAGAAAAATTAAATAAAGCATGCATTCAAACGACTTAGAAAAGGACAAAAATGGGTTAGAAAAGGAAAAAAATGTCTTCCAAAGGGCTGGAATTTGACAAAAAAAGGGTTAGAAAAGGGGAAAATGGCTTAAAATGTGTTAGAAATGCACAAAAATGGGTTAGAAATGGCCAAAAATGACTGAAAACAGGAAAAAATGAGGCAAAACCCAGTAAGAAAAAGAGAAAAATGGCTTAGAACCTTTTGAAACTTGCCAAAGATGCGATAGAAATGGCCAAAAATGGCTTGAAATGAGTTTCAAATGGGCACAAAGGGGATTGAAAAGGCAAAAATTGCTTAGAAATAGCCAAACACGGCTTGAAAGCATTGAGAAATGGACAAAAATGGTTTAGAAAAGGAAATGAAAAAAAGGGTTCAAACGACTTAGAGATGGGCAAAAAAGGGTTAGAAAAGGAAAAAACTTCTAAAAAATGGTTAGAAAATCACAAAAAATGGTCACAAAAGAAAAAAAAGCCTTACAAAGGGTTGGAATTTGACAAAAACGGCTTAGAAAAGGAATGAATGGCTTTAAAAGGGTTAGAAATTGAGAAAAATGGGTTAGAAAAGGAAAAAAACTGCTTAAAAAAGATAGAAATTGAGAAAATGGGTTAGAAAAATTAAATAAAGCATGCATTCAAACGACTTAGAAAAGGACAAAAATGGGTTAGAAAAGGAAAAAAATGTCTTCCAAAAGGCTGGAATTTGACAAAAAAAAGGGTTAGAAAAGGGGAAAATGGCTTAAAATGCGTTAGAAATTGTTAGAAATTCACAAAAAAGGGTCACAAAAGAAAAAAAAGCATTACAAAGGGTTGGAATTTGACAAAAACGGCTTAGAAAAGGAAAGAATGGCTTTAAAAGGGTTAGAAATTGAGAAAAATGGGTTAGAAAAGGAAAAAAACTGCTTAAAAAAGATAGAAATTGAGAAAATGGGTTAGAAAAGTTAAACAAAGCAAGCATTCAAACGACTTAGAAAAGGACAAAAATGGGTTAGAAAAGGAAAAAAATGTCTTCCAAAGGGCTGGAATTTGACAAAAAAGGGTTAGAAAAGGGGAAAATGGCTTAAACCGGGTTAGAAATGCACAAAAATGGGTTAGAAATGGCCAAAAATGACTGAAAACAGGAAAAAATGAGGCAAAACCCAGTAAGAAAAAGAGAAAAATGGCTTAGAACCTTTTGAAACTTGCCAAAGATGCGATAGAAATGGCCAAAAATGGCTTGAAATGAGTTTCAAATGGGCACAAAGGGGATTGAAAAGGCAAAAATTGCTTAGAAATAGCCAAACACGGCTTGAAAGCATTGAGAAATGGACAAAAATGGTTTAGAAAAGGAAATGAAAAAAAGGCTTCAAACGACTTAGAGATGGGCAAAAAAGGGTTAGAAAAGGAAAAAACTTCTAAAAAATGGTTAGAAATTCACAAAAAATGGTCACAAAAGAAAAAAAAGCATTACAAAGGGTTGGAATTTGACAAAAACGGCTTAGAAAAGGAATGTATGGCTTTAAAAGGGTTAGAAATTGAGAAAAAAGGGTTAGAAAAGGAAAAAAAAACTGCTTAAAAAAGATAGAAATTGAGAAAATGGGTTAGAAAAGTTAAATAAAGCAAGCATTCAAACGACTTTGAAATGGGCAAAAATGGGTTGGAAAAGGGAAAAAACTGCTAAAAAATAGTTAGAAAAGGACAAAAATGGGTTAGAAAAGGAAAAAAATGTCTTCCAAAGGGCTGGAATTTGACAAAAAAGGGTTAGAAAAGGGGAAAATGGCTTAAAATGTGTTAGAAATGCACAAAAATGGGTTAGAAATGGCCAAAAATGACTGAAAACAGGAAAAAAAGAGGCAAAAACTAATAAGAAAAGGAAAAAACTGGCTTAAAACCCTTCGAAATTTGCCAAAGATACGATAGAAATGTCCAAAAATGGCTTTAAATTAGTTTGAAAGGGGATTGAAAAGGCAAAAATTGCTTAGAAATAGCCAAACACTGCTTAAAAGCGTTGAGAAATGGACAAAAATGGTTCAGAAAAGGAAATCAAAAAAGGCTTCAAACGAATTAGAGATGAGCAAAAAAGGGGTTACAAAAGAAAAAAACTTCTAAAAAATGGTTAGAAATTCACAAAAAATGGTCACAAAAGAAAAAAAAGCATTACAAAGGGTTGGAATTTGACAAAAACGGCTTAGAAAAGGAATGAATGGCTTTAAAAGGGTTAGAAATTGAGAAAAATGGGTTAGAAAAGGAAAAAAAACTGCTTAAAAAAGATAGAAATTGAGAAAATGGGTTAGAAAAGTTAAATAAAGCAAGCATTCAAACGACTTAGAAATGGGGCAAAATGGGTTGGAAAAGGGAATAAAACTCCTAAAAAAATAGTTAGAAAAGGACAAAAATGGGTTAGAAAAGGAAAAAAATGTCTTTCAAAGGGCTGGAATTTGACAAAAAAGGGTTAGAAAAGGGGAAAATGGCTTAAAATGCGTTAGAAATTGTTAGAAATTCACAAAAAATGGTCACAAAAGAAAAAAAAGCCTTACAAAGGGTTGGGATTTCACAAAAACGGCTTAGAAAAGGAATGTATGGCTTTAAAAGGGTTAGAAATTGAGAAAAATGGGTTAGAAAAGGAAAAAAAACTGCTTAAAAAAAGATAGAAATTGAGAAAATGGGTTAGAAAAGTTAAATAAAGCAAGCATTCAAACGACTTAGAAATGGGGCAAAATGGGTTGGAAAAGGGAATAAAACTCCTAAAAAATAGTTAGAAAAGTACAAAAATGGGTTAGAAAAGGAAAAAAATGTCTTGCAAAGGGCTGGAATTTCACAAAAAAGCGTTAGAAAAGGGGAAAATGGGTTAAAATGCTTTAGAAATTGTTAGAAATTGACAAAAAAGGGTCACAAAAGAAAAAAAAGCCTTACAAAGGGTTGGGATTTCACAAAAACGGCTTAGAAAAGGAAAGAATGGCTTTAAAAGGGTTAGAAATTGAGAAAAATGGGTTAGAAAAGGAAAAAAACTGCTTAAAAAAGATAGAAATTGAGAAAATGGGTTAGAAAAGTTAAACAAAGCAAGCATTCAAACGACTTAGAAAAGGACAAAAATGGGTTAGAAAAGGAAAAAAATGTCTTCCAAAGGGCTGGAAATTGACAAAAAAGGGTTAGAAAAGGGGAAAATGGCTTAAAATGCGTTAGAAATGCACTAAAATGGGTTAGAAATGGCCAAAAATGACTGAAAACAGGAAAAAATGGGGCAAAACCCAGTAAGAAAAAGAGAAAAATGGCTTAGAACCTTTTGAAACTTGCCAAAGATGCGATAGAAATGGCCAAAAATGGCTTTAAATGAGTTTCAAATGGGCACAAAGGGGATTGAAAAGGCAAAAATTGCTTAGAAATAGCCAAACACGGCTTGAAAGCATTGAGAAATGGACAAAAATGGTTTAGAAAAGGAAATGAAAAAAAGGCTTCAAACGACTTAGAGATGGGCAAAAAAGGGTTAGAAAAGGAAAAAACTTCTAAAAAATGGTTAGAAATTCACAAAAAATGGTCACAAAAGAAAAAAAAGCCTTACAAAGGGTTGGAATTTGACAAAAACGGCTTAGAAAAGGAATGAATGGCTTTAAAAGGGTTAGAAATTGAGAAAAATGGGTTAGAAAAGGAAAAAAAACTGCTTAAAAAAGATAGAAATTGAGAAAATGGGTTAGAAAAGTTAAATAAAGCAAGCATTCAAACGACTTAGAAATGGGGCAAAATGGGTTGGAAAAGGGAAAAAAACTGCTAAAAAATAGTTAGAAAAGGACAAAAATGGGTTAGAAAAGGAAAAAAATGTCTTGCAAAGGGCTGGAATTTGACAAAAAAAGGGTTAGAAAAGGGGAAAATGGCTTAAAATGTGTTAGAAATGCACAAAAATGGGTTAGAAATGGCCAAAAATGACTGAAAACAGGAAAAAAAATGGGGCAAAAACTAATAAGGAAAGGAAAAAACTGGCTTAAAACCCTTCGAAATTTGCCAAAGATACGATAGAAATGTCCAAAAATGGCTTTAAATTAGTTTCAAAGGGGATTGAAAAGGCAAAAATTGCTTAGAAATAGCCAAACACTGCTTAAAAGCGTTGAGAAATGGACAAAAATGGTTCAGAAAAGGAAATCAAAAAAGGCTTCAAACGACTTAGAGATGGGCAAAAAGGGGTTACAAAAGAAAAAAACTTCTAAAAAATGGTTAGAAAATCACAAAAAATGGTCACAAAAGAAAAAAAAGCCTTACAAAGGGTTGGAATTTGACAAAAACGGCTTAGAAAATGAATGAATGGCTTTAAAAGGGTTAGAAATTGAGAAAAATGGGTTAGAAAAGGAAAAAAACTGCTTAAAAAAGATAGAAATTGAGAAAATGGGTTAGAAAAATTAAATAAAGCATGCATTCAAACGACTTAGAAAAGGACAAAAATGGGTTAGAAAAGGAAAAAAATGTCTTCCAAAGGGCTGGAATTTGACAAAAAAAGGGTTAGAAAAGGGGAAAATGGCTTAAAATGCGTTAGAAATGCACTAAAATGGGTTAGAAATGGCCAAAAATGACTGAAAACAGGAAAAAATGGGGCAAAACCCAGTAAGAAAAAGAGAAAAATGGCTTAGAACCTTTTGAAACTTGCCAAAGATGCGATAGAAATGGCCAAAAATGGCTTGAAATGAGTTTCAAATGGGCACAAAGGGGATTGAAAAGGCAAAAATTGCTTAGAAATAGCCAAACACGGCTTGAAAGCATTGAGAAATGGACAAAAATGGTTTAGAAAAGGAAATGAAAAAAAGGGTTCAAACGACTTAGAGATGGGCAAAAAAGGGTTAGAAAAGGAAAAAACTTCTAAAAAATGGTTAGAAAATCACAAAAAATGGTCACAAAAGAAAAAAAAGCCTTACAAAGGGTTGGAATTTGACAAAAACGGCTTAGAAAAGGAATGAATGGCTTTAAAAGGGTTAGAAATTGAGAAAAATGGGTTAGAAAAGGAAAAAAACTGCTTAAAAAAGATAGAAATTGAGAAAATGGGTTAGAAAAATTAAATAAAGCATGCATTCAAACGACTTAGAAAAGGACAAAAATGGGTTAGAAAAGGAAAAAAATGTCTTCCAAAAGGCTGGAATTTGACAAAAAAAAGGGTTAGAAAAGGGGAAAATGGCTTAAAATGCGTTAGAAATTGTTAGAAATTCACAAAAAAGGGTCACAAAAGAAAAAAAAGCATTACAAAGGGTTGGAATTTGACAAAAACGGCTTAGAAAAGGAAAGAATGGCTTTAAAAGGGTTAGAAATTGAGAAAAATGGGTTAGAAAAGGAAAAAAACTGCTTAAAAAAGATAGAAATTGAGAAAATGGGTTAGAAAAGTTAAACAAAGCAAGCATTCAAACGACTTAGAAAAGGACAAAAATGGGTTAGAAAAGGAAAAAAATGTCTTCCAAAGGGCTGGAATTTGACAAAAAAGGGTTAGAAAAGGGGAAAATGGCTTAAACCGGGTTAGAAATGCACAAAAATGGGTTAGAAATGGCCAAAAATGACTGAAAACAGGAAAAAATGAGGCAAAACCCAGTAAGAAAAAGAGAAAAATGGCTTAGAACCTTTTGAAACTTGCCAAAGATGCGATAGAAATGGCCAAAAATGGCTTGAAATGAGTTTCAAATGGGCACAAAGGGGATTGAAAAGGCAAAAATTGCTTAGAAATAGCCAAACACGGCTTGAAAGCATTGAGAAATGGACAAAAATGGTTTAGAAAAGGAAATGAAAAAAAGGCTTCAAACGACTTAGAGATGGGCAAAAAAGGGTTAGAAAAGGAAAAAACTTCTAAAAAATGGTTAGAAATTCACAAAAAATGGTCACAAAAGAAAAAAAAGCATTACAAAGGGTTGGAATTTGACAAAAACGGCTTAGAAAAGGAATGTATGGCTTTAAAAGGGTTAGAAATTGAGAAAAATGGGTTAGAAAAGGAAAAAAAACTGCTTAAAAAAGATAGAAATTGAGAAAATGGGTTAGAAAAGTTAAATAAAGCAAGCATTCAAACGACTTAGAAATGGGGCAAAATGGGTTGGAAAAGGGAATAAAACTAAAAAAAAAATAGTTAGAAAAGGACAAAAATGGGTTAGAAAAGGAAAAAAATGTCTTGCAAAAGGCTGGAATTTGACAAAAAAGGGTTAGAAAAGGGGAAAATGGCTTAAAATGCGTTAGAAATTGTTAGAAATTCACAAAAAAGGGTCACAAAAGAAAAAAAGGCCTTACAAAGGGTTGGAATTTGACAAAAACGGCTTAGAAAAGGAAAGAATGGCTTTAAAAGGGTTAGAAATTGAGAAAAATGGGTTAGAAAAGGAAAAAAAAACTGCTTAAAAAAGGTAGAAATTGAGAAAATGGGTTAGAAAAGTTAAACAAAGCAAGCATTCAAACGACTTAGAAAAGGACAAAAATGGGTTAGAAAAGGAAAAAAATGTCTTCCAAAGGGCTGGAATTTGACAAAAAAGGGTTAGAAAAGGGAAAAATAGCTTAAACCGGGTTAGAAATGCACAAAAATGGGTTAGAAATGGCCAAAAATGACTGAAAACAGGAAAAAATGAGGCAAAACCCAGTAAGAAAAAGAGAAAAATGGCTTAGAACCTTTTGAAACTTGCCAAAGATGCGATAGAAATGGCCAAAAATGGCTTTAAATGAGTTTCAAATGGGCACAAAGGGGATTGAAAAGGCAAAAATTGCTTAGAAATAGCCAAACACGGCTTGAAAGCATTGAGAAATGGACAAAAATGGTTTAGAAAAGGAAATGAAAAAAAGGCTTCAAACGACTTAGAGATGGGCAATAAAGGGTTAGAAAAGGAAAAAAACTTCTCAAAAATGGTTAGAAATTCACAAAAAAGGGTCACAAAAGAAAAAAAGCATTACCAAGGGTTGGAATTTGTCAAAAACAGCTTAGAAAAGGAAAGCATGGCTTTTAAAGGGTTAGAAATTGAGAAAAATGGGTTAGAAAAGGAAAAAAAAATTCTGCTTAAAAAAGATAGAAATTGAGAAAATGGGTTAGAAAAGTTAAATAAAGCAAGCATTCAAACGACTTTGAAATGGGCAAAAATGGGTTGGAAAAGGGAAAAAACTGCTAAAAAATAGTTAGAAAAGGACAAAAATGGGTTAGAAAAGGAAAAAAATGTCTTCCAAAGGGCTGGAATTTGACAAAAAAGGGTTAGAAAAGGGGAAAATGGCTTAAAATGTGTTAGAAATGCACAAAAATGGGTTAGAAATGGCCAAAAATGACTGAAAACAGGAAAAAATGAGGCAAAACCCAGTAAGAAAAAGAGAAAAATGGCTTAGAACCTTTTGAAACTTGCCAAAGATGCGATAGAAATGGCCAAAAATGGCTTGAAATGAGTTTCAAATGGGCACAAAGGGGATTGAAAAGGCAAAAATTGCTTAGAAATAGCCAAACACGGCTTGAAAGCATTGAGAAATGGACAAAAATGGTTTAGAAAAGGAAATGAAAAAAAGGCTTCAAACGACTTAGAGATGGGCAAAAAAGGGTTAGAAAAGGAAAAAACTTCTAAAAAATGGTTAGAAATTCACAAAAAATGGTCACAAAAGAAAAAAAAGCATTACAAAGGGTTGGAATTTGACAAAAACGGCTTAGAAAAGGAATGTATGGCTTTAAAAGGGTTAGAAATTGAGAAAAATGGGTTAGAAAAGGAAAAAAACTGCTTAAAAAAGATAGAAATTGAGAAAATGGGTTAGAAAAGTTAAATAAAGCAAGCATTCAAACGACTTAGAAATGGGGCAAAATGGGTTGGAAAAGGGAATAAAACTCCTAAAAAAATAGTTAGAAAAGGACAAAAATGGGTTAGAAAAGGAAAAAAATGTCTTGCAAAGGGCTGGAATTTGACAAAAAAGGGTTAGAAAAGGGGAAAATGGGTTAAAATGCTTTAGAAATTGTTAGAAATTGACAAAAAAGGGTCACAAAAGAAAAAAAAGCCTTACAAAGGGTTGGGATTTCACAAAAACGGCTTAGAAAAGGAAAGAATGGCTTTAAAAGGGTTAGAAATTGAGAAAAATGGGTTAGAAAAGGAAAAAAACTGCTTAAAAAAGATAGAAATTGAGAAAATGGGTTAGAAAAGTTAAACAAAGCAAGCATTCAAACGACTTAGAAAAGGACAAAAATGGGTTAGAAAAGGAAAAAAATGTCTTCCAAAGGGCTGGAAATTGACAAAAAAGGGTTAGAAAAGGGGAAAATGGCTTAAAATGCGTTAGAAATGCACTAAAATGGGTTAGAAATGGCCAAAAATGACTGAAAACAGGAAAAAATGGGGCAAAACCCAGTAAGAAAAAGAGAAAAATGGCTTAGAACCTTTTGAAACTTGCCAAAGATGCGATAGAAATGGCCAAAAATGGCTTTAAATGAGTTTCAAATGGGCACAAAGGGGATTGAAAAGGCAAAAATTGCTTAGAAATAGCCAAACACGGCTTGAAAGCATTGAGAAATGGACAAAAATGGTTTAGAAAAGGAAATGAAAAAAAGGCTTCAAACGACTTAGAGATGGGCAAAAAAGGGTTAGAAAAGGAAAAAACTTCTAAAAAATGGTTAGAAATTCACAAAAAATGGTCACAAAAGAAAAAAAAGCCTTACAAAGGGTTGGAATTTGACAAAAACGGCTTAGAAAAGGAATGAATGGCTTTAAAAGGGTTAGAAATTGAGAAAAATGGGTTAGAAAAGGAAAAAAAACTGCTTAAAAAAGATAGAAATTGAGAAAATGGGTTAGAAAAGTTAAATAAAGCAAGCATTCAAACGACTTAGAAATGGGGCAAAATGGGTTGGAAAAGGGAAAAAAACTGCTAAAAAATAGTTAGAAAAGGACAAAAATGGGTTAGAAAAGGAAAAAAATGTCTTGCAAAGGGCTGGAATTTGACAAAAAAAGGGTTAGAAAAGGGGAAAATGGCTTAAAATGTGTTAGAAATGCACAAAAATGGGTTAGAAATGGCCAAAAATGACTGAAAACAGGAAAAAAAATGGGGCAAAAACTAATAAGGAAAGGAAAAAACTGGCTTAAAACCCTTCGAAATTTGCCAAAGATACGATAGAAATGTCCAAAAATGGCTTTAAATTAGTTTCAAAGGGGATTGAAAAGGCAAAAATTGCTTAGAAATAGCCAAACACTGCTTAAAAGCGTTGAGAAATGGACAAAAATGGTTCAGAAAAGGAAATCAAAAAAGGCTTCAAACGACTTAGAGATGGGCAAAAAGGGGTTACAAAAGAAAAAAACTTCTAAAAAATGGTTAGAAAATCACAAAAAATGGTCACAAAAGAAAAAAAAGCCTTACAAAGGGTTGGAATTTGACAAAAACGGCTTAGAAAATGAATGAATGGCTTTAAAAGGGTTAGAAATTGAGAAAAATGGGTTAGAAAAGGAAAAAAACTGCTTAAAAAAGATAGAAATTGAGAAAATGGGTTAGAAAAATTAAATAAAGCATGCATTCAAACGACTTAGAAAAGGACAAAAATGGGTTAGAAAAGGAAAAAAATGTCTTCCAAAGGGCTGGAATTTGACAAAAAAAGGGTTAGAAAAGGGGAAAATGCACAAAAATGCGTTAGAAATTGTTAGAAATTCACAAAAAAGGGTCACAAAAGAAAAAAAAGCATTACAAAGGGTTGGAATTTGACAAAAACGGCTTAGAAAAGGAAAGAATGGCTTTAAAAGGGTTAGAAATTGAGAAAAATGGGTTAGAAAAGGAAAAAAACTGCTTAAAAAAGATAGAAATTGAGAAAATGGGTTAGAAAAGTTAAACAAAGCAAGCATTCAAACGACTTAGAAAAGGACAAAAATGGGTTAGAAAAGGAAAAAAATGTCTTCCAAAGGGCTGGAATTTGACAAAAAAGGGTTAGAAAAGGGGAAAATGGCTTAAACCGGGTTAGAAATGCACAAAAATGGGTTAGAAATGGCCAAAAATGACTGAAAACAGGAAAAAATGAGGCAAAACCCAGTAAGAAAAAGAGAAAAATGGCTTAGAACCTTTTGAAACTTGCCAAAGATGCGATAGAAATGGCCAAAAATGGCTTGAAATGAGTTTCAAATGGGCACAAAGGGGATTGAAAAGGCAAAAATTGCTTAGAAATAGCCAAACACGGCTTGAAAGCATTGAGAAATGGACAAAAATGGTTTAGAAAAGGAAATGAAAAAAAGGCTTCAAACGACTTAGAGATGGGCAAAAAAGGGTTAGAAAAGGAAAAAACTTCTAAAAAATGGTTAGAAATTCACAAAAAATGGTCACAAAAGAAAAAAAAGCATTACAAAGGGTTGGAATTTGACAAAAACGGCTTAGAAAAGGAATGTATGGCTTTAAAAGGGTTAGAAATTGAGAAAAATGGGTTAGAAAAGGAAAAAAAACTGCTTAAAAAAGATAGAAATTGAGAAAATGGGTTAGAAAAGTTAAATAAAGCAAGCATTCAAACGACTTAGAAATGGGGCAAAATGAATTGGAAAAGGGAATAAAACTAAAAAAAAAATAGTTAGAAAAGGACAAAAATGGGTTAGAAAAGGAAAAAAATGTCTTGCAAAGGGCTGGAATTTGACAAAAAAGGGTTAGAAAAGGGGAAAATGGCTTAAAATGCGTTAGAAATTGTTAGAAATTCACAAAAAAGGGTCACAAAAGAAAAAAAGGCCTTACAAAGGGTTGGAATTTGACAAAAACGGCTTAGAAAAGGAAAGAATGGCTTTAAAAGGGTTAGAAATTGAGAAAAATGGGTTAGAAAAGGAAAAAAAAACTGCTTAAAAAAGGTAGAAATTGAGAAAATGGGTTAGAAAAGTTAAACAAAGCAAGCATTCAAACGACTTAGAAAAGGACAAAAATGGGTTAGAAAAGGAAAAAAATGTCTTCCAAAGGGCTGGAATTTGACAAAAAAGGGTTAGAAAAGGGAAAAATGGCTTAAACCGGGTTAGAAATGCACAAAAATGGGTTAGAAATGGCCAAAAATGACTGAAAACAGGAAAAAATGAGGCAAAACCCAGTAAGAAAAAGAGAAAAATGGCTTAGAACCTTTTGAAACTTGCCAAAGATGCGATAGAAATGGCCAAAAATGGCTTTAAATGAGTTTCAAATGGGCACAAAGGGGATTGAAAAGGCAAAAATTGCTTAGAAATAGCCAAACACGGCTTGAAAGCATTGAGAAATGGACAAAAATGGTTTAGAAAAGGAAATGAAAAAAAGGCTTCAAACGACTTAGAGATGGGCAATAAAGGGTTAGAAAAGGAAAAAACTTCTAAAAAAGTTGTTAGAAATTGACAAAAAAAGGTCACAAAAGAAAAAAAGCATTACCAAGGGTTGGAATTTGACAAAAACGGCTTAGAAAAGGAAAGAATGGCTTTAAAAGGGTTAGAAATTGAGAAAAATGGGTTAGAAAAGGAAAAAAACTGCTTAAAAAAGATAGAAATTGAGAAAATGGGTTAGAAAAGTTAAACAAAGCAAGCATTCAAACGACTTAGAAAAGGACAAAAATGGGTTAGAAAAGGAAAAAAATGTCTTCCAAAGGGCTGGAATTTGACAAAAAAGGGTTAGAAAAGGGGAAAATGGCTTAAACCGGGTTAGAAATGCACAAAAATGGGTTAGAAATGGCCAAAAATGACTGAAAACAGGAAAAAATGAGGCAAAACCCAGTAAGAAAAAGAGAAAAATGGCTTAGAACCTTTTGAAACTTGCCAAAGATGCGATAGAAATGTCCAAAAATGGCTTGAAATGAGTTTCAAATGGGCACAAAGGGGATTGAAAAGGCAAAAATTGCTTAGAAATAGCCAAACACGGCTTGAAAGCATTGAGAAATGGACAAAAATGGTTTAGAAAAGGAAATGAAAAAAAGGCTTCAAACGACTTAGAGATGGGCAAAAAAGGGTTAGAAAAGGAAAAAACTTCTAAAAAATGGTTAGAAATTCACAAAAAATGGTCACAAAAGAAAAAAAAGCATTACAAAGGGTTGGAATTTGACAAAAACGGCTTAGAAAAGGAATGTATGGCTTTAAAAGGGTTAGAAATTGAGAAAAATGGGTTAGAAAAGGAAAAAAAACTGCTTAAAAAAGATAGAAATTGAGAAAATGGGTTAGAAAAGTTAAATAAAGCAAGCATTCAAACGACTTAGAAATGGGGCAAAATGGGTTGGAAAAGGGAATAAAACTAAAAAAAAAATAGTTAGAAAAGGACAAAAATGGGTTAGAAAAGGAAAAAAATGTCTTGCAAAAGGCTGGAATTTGACAAAAAAGGGTTAGAAAAGGGGAAAATGGCTTAAAATGCGTTAGAAATTGTTAGAAATTCACAAAAAAGGGTCACAAAAGAAAAAAAGGCCTTACAAAGGGTTGGAATTTGACAAAAACGGCTTAGAAAAGGAAAGAATGGCTTTAAAAGGGTTAGAAATTGAGAAAAATGGGTTAGAAAAGGAAAAAAAAACTGCTTAAAAAAGGTAGAAATTGAGAAAATGGGTTAGAAAAGTTAAACAAAGCAAGCATTCAAACGACTTAGAAAAGGACAAAAATGGGTTAGAAAAGGAAAAAAATGTCTTCCAAAGGGCTGGATTTTGACAAAAAAGGGTTAGAAAAGGGGAAAATGGCTTAAAATGCGTTAGAAATGCACAAAAATGGGTTAGAAATGGCCAAAAATGACTGAAAACAGGAAAAAATGAGGCAAAACCCAGTAAGAAAAAGAGAAAAATGGCTTAGAACCTTTTGAAACTTGCCAAAGATGCGATAGAAATGGCCAAAAATGGCTTTAAATGAGTTTCAAATGGGCACAAAGGGGATTGAAAAGGCAAAAATTGCTTAGAAATAGCCAAACACGGCTTGAAAGCATTGAGAAATGGACAAAAATGGTTTAGAAAAGGAAATGAAAAAAAGGCTTCAAACGACTTAGAGATGGGCAATAAAGGGTTAGAAAAGGAAAAAAACTTCTCAAAAATGGTTAGAAATTCACAAAAAAGGGTCACAAAAGAAAAAAAGCATTACCAAGGGTTGGAATTTGTCAAAAACAGCTTAGAAAAGGAAAGCATGGCTTTTAAAGGGTTAGAAATTGAGAAAAATGGGTTAGAAAAGGAAAAAAAAATTCTGCTTAAAAAAGATAGAAATTGAGAAAATGGGTTAGAAAAGTTAAATAAAGCAAGCATTCAAACGACTTTGAAATGGGCAAAAATGGGTTGGAAAAGGGAAAAAACTGCTAAAAAATAGTTAGAAAAGGACAAAAATGGGTTAGAAAAGGAAAAAAATGTCTTCCAAAGGGCTGGAATTTGACAAAAAAGGGTTAGAAAAGGGGAAAATGGCTTAAAATGTGTTAGAATGCACAAAAATGGGTTAGAAATGGCCAAAAATGACTGAAAACAGGAAAAAATGAGGCAAAACCCAGTAAGAAAAAGAGAAAAATGGCTTAGAACCTTTTGAAACTTGCCAAAGATGCGATAGAAATGGCCAAAAATGGCTTGAAATGAGTTTCAAATGGGCACAAAGGGGATTGAAAAGGCAAAAATTGCTTAGAAATAGCCAAACACGGCTTGAAAGCATTGAGAAATGGACAAAAATGGTTTAGAAAAGGAAATGAAAAAAAGGCTTCAAACGACTTAGAGATGGGCAAAAAAGGGTTAGAAAAGGAAAAAACTTCTAAAAAATGGTTAGAAATTCACAAAAAATGGTCACAAAAGAAAAAAAAGCATTACAAAGGGTTGGAATTTGACAAAAACGGCTTAGAAAAGGAATGTATGGCTTTAAAAGGGTTAGAAATTGAGAAAAATGGGTTAGAAAAGGAAAAAAACTGCTTAAAAAAGATAGAAATTGAGAAAATGGGTTAGAAAAGTTAAATAAAGCAAGCATTCAAACGACTTAGAAATGGGGCAAAATGGGTTGGAAAAGGGAATAAAACTCCTAAAAAAATAGTTAGAAAAGGACAAAAATGGGTTAGAAAAGGAAAAAAATGTCTTGCAAAGGGCTGGAATTTGACAAAAAAGGGTTAGAAAAGGGGAAAATGGGTTAAAATGCTTTAGAAATTGTTAGAAATTGACAAAAAAGGGTCACAAAAGAAAAAAAAGCCTTACAAAGGGTTGGGATTTCACAAAAACGGCTTAGAAAAGGAAAGAATGGCTTTAAAAGGGTTAGAAATTGAGAAAAATGGGTTAGAAAAGGAAAAAAACTGCTTAAAAAAGATAGAAATTGAGAAAATGGGTTAGAAAAGTTAAACAAAGCAAGCATTCAAACGACTTAGAAAAGGACAAAAATGGGTTAGAAAAGGAAAAAAATGTCTTCCAAAGGGCTGGAAATTGACAAAAAAGGGTTAGAAAAGGGGAAAATGGCTTAAAATGCGTTAGAAATGCACAAAAATGGGTTAGAAATGGCCAAAAATGACTGAAAACAGGAAAAAATGAGGCAAAACCCAGTAAGAAAAAGAGAAAAATGGCTTAGAACCTTTTGAAACTTGCCAAAGATGCGATAGAAATGGCCAAAAATGGCTTTAAATGAGTTTCAAATGGGCACAAAGGGGATTGAAAAGGCAAAAATTGCTTAGAAATAGCCAAACACGGCTTGAAAGCATTGAGAAATGGACAAAAATGGTTTAGAAAAGGAAATGAAAAAAAGGCTTCAAACGACTTAGAGATGGGCAATAAAGGGTTAGAAAAGGAAAAAAACTTCTCAAAAATGGTTAGAAATTCACAAAAAAGGGTCACAAAAGAAAAAAAGCATTACCAAGGGTTGGAATTTGTCAAAAACAGCTTAGAAAAGGAAAGCATGGCTTTTAAAGGGTTAGAAATTGAGAAAAATGGGTTAGAAAAGGAAAAAAAAATTCTGCTTAAAAAAGATAGAAATTGAGAAAATGGGTTAGAAAAGTTAAATAAAGCAAGCATTCAAACGACTTTGAAATGGGCAAAAATGGGTTGGAAAAGGGAAAAAACTGCTAAAAAATAGTTAGAAAAGGACAAAAATGGGTTAGAAAAGGAAAAAAATGTCTTCCAAAGGGCTGGAATTTGACAAAAAAGGGTTAGAAAAGGGGAAAATGGCTTAAAATGTGTTAGAATGCACAAAAATGGGTTAGAAATGGCCAAAAATGACTGAAAACAGGAAAAAATGAGGCAAAACCCAGTAAGAAAAAGAGAAAAATGGCTTAGAACCTTTTGAAACTTGCCAAAGATGCGATAGAAATGGCCAAAAATGGCTTGAAATGAGTTTCAAATGGGCACAAAGGGGATTGAAAAGGCAAAAATTGCTTAGAAATAGCCAAACACGGCTTGAAAGCATTGAGAAATGGACAAAAATGGTTTAGAAAAGGAAATGAAAAAAAGGCTTCAAACGACTTAGAGATGGGCAAAAAAGGGTTAGAAAAGGAAAAAACTTCTAAAAAATGGTTAGAAATTCACAAAAAATGGTCACAAAAGAAAAAAAAGCATTACAAAGGGTTGGAATTTGACAAAAACGGCTTAGAAAAGGAATGTATGGCTTTAAAAGGGTTAGAAATTGAGAAAAATGGGTTAGAAAAGGAAAAAAACTGCTTAAAAAAGATAGAAATTGAGAAAATGGGTTAGAAAAGTTAAATAAAGCAAGCATTCAAACGACTTAGAAATGGGGCAAAATGGGTTGGAAAAGGGAATAAAACTCCTAAAAAAATAGTTAGAAAAGGACAAAAATGGGTTAGAAAAGGAAAAAAATGTCTTGCAAAGGGCTGGAATTTGACAAAAAAGGGTTAGAAAAGGGGAAAATGGGTTAAAATGCTTTAGAAATTGTTAGAAATTGACAAAAAAGGGTCACAAAAGAAAAAAAAGCCTTACAAAGGGTTGGGATTTCACAAAAACGGCTTAGAAAAGGAAAGAATGGCTTTAAAAGGGTTAGAAATTGAGAAAAATGGGTTAGAAAAGGAAAAAAACTGCTTAAAAAAGATAGAAATTGAGAAAATGGGTTAGAAAAGTTAAACAAAGCAAGCATTCAAACGACTTAGAAAAGGACAAAAATGGGTTAGAAAAGGAAAAAAATGTCTTCCAAAGGGCTGGAAATTGACAAAAAAGGGTTAGAAAAGGGGAAAATGGCTTAAAATGCGTTAGAAATGCACAAAAATGGGTTAGAAATGGCCAAAAATGACTGAAAACAGGAAAAAATGAGGCAAAACCCAGTAAGAAAAAGAGAAAAATGGCTTAGAACCTTTTGAAACTTGCCAAAGATGCGATAGAAATGGCCAAAAATGGCTTTAAATGAGTTTCAAATGGGCACAAAGGGGATTGAAAAGGCAAAAATTGCTTAGAAATAGCCAAACACGGCTTGAAAGCATTGAGAAATGGACAAAAATGGTTTAGAAAAGGAAATGAAAAAAAGGCTTCAAACGACTTAGAGATGGGCAAAAAAGGGTTAGAAAAGGAAAAAACTTCTAAAAAATGGTTAGAAATTCACAAAAAATGGTCACAAAAGAAAAAAAAGCCTTACAAAGGGTTGGAATTTGACAAAAACGGCTTAGAAAAGGAATGAATGGCTTTAAAAGGGTTAGAAATTGAGAAAAATGGGTTAGAAAAGGAAAAAAACTGCTTAAAAAAGATAGAAATTGAGAAAATGGGTTAGAAAAGTTAAATAAAGCAAGCATTCAAACGACTTAGAAATGGGGCAAAATGGGTTGGAAAAGGGAAAAAAACTGCTAAAAAATAGTTAGAAAAGGACAAAAATGGGTTAGAAAAGGAAAAAAATGTCTTGCAAAGGGCTGGAATTTGACAAAAAAGGGTTAGAAAAGGGGAAAATGGCTTAAAATGTGTTAGAAATACACAAAAATGGGTTAGAAATGGCCAAAAATGACTGAAAACAGGAAAAAAAAGGGGCAAAAACTAATAAGGAAAGGAAAAAACTGGCTTAAAACCCTTCGAAATTTGCCAAAGATACGATAGAAATGTCCAAAAATGGCTTTAAATTAGTTTCAAAGGGGATTGAAAGGCAAAAATTGCTTAGAAATAGCCAAACACGGCTTAAAAGCGTTGAGAAATGGACAAAAATGGTTTAGAAAAGGAAATGAAAAAAAGGCTTCAAACGACTTAGAGATGGGCAAAAAAGGGTTAGAAAAGGAAAAAACTTCTAAAAAATGGTTAGAAATTGACAAAAAAGGGTCACAAAAGAAAAAAAAGCCTTACAAAGGGTTGGAATTTGACAAAAACGGCTTAGAAAAGGAATGAATGGCTTTAAAAGGGTTAGAAATTGAGAAAAATGGGTTAGAAAAGGAAAAAAACTGCTTAAAAAAGATAGAAATTGAGAAAATGGGTTAGAAAAGTTAAACAAAGCAAGCATTCAAACGACTTAGAAATGGGGCAAAATGGGTTGGAAAAGGGAATAAAACTGCTAAAAAATAGTTAGAAAAGGACAAAAATGGGTTAGAAAAGGAAAAAAATGTCTTGCAAAGGGCTGGAATTTGACAAAAAAGGGTTAGAAAAGGGGAAAATGGCTTAAAATGCGTTAGAAATTGTTAGAAATTCACAAAAAAGGGTCACAAAAGAAAAAAAAGCCTTACAAAGGGTTGGAATTTGACAAAAACGGCTTAGAAAAAGAAAGAATGGCTTTAAAAGGGTTAGAAATTGAGAAAAATGGGTTAGAAAAGGAAAAAAACTGCTTAAAAAAGATAGAAATTGAGAAAATGGGTTAGAAAAGTTAAACAAAGCAAGCATTCAAACGACTTAGAAAAGGACAAAAATGGGTTAGAAAAGTAAAAAAATGTCTTCCAAAGGGCTGGAATTTGACAAAAAAGGGTTAGAAAAGGGAAAAATGGCTTAAACCGGGTTAGAAATGCACAAAAATGGGTTAGAAATGGCCAAAAATGACTGAAAACAGGAAAAAATGAGGCAAAACCCAGTAAGAAAAAGAGAAAAATGGCTTAGAACCTTTTGAAACTTGCCAAAGATGCGATAGAAATGGCCAAAAATGGCTTTAAATGAGTTTCAAATGGGCACAAAGGGGATTGAAAAGGCAAAAATTGCTTAGAAATAGCCAAACACGGCTTGAAAGCATTGAGAAATGTACAAAAATGGTTCAGAAAAGGAAATGAAAAAAAGGCTTCAAACGACTTAGAGATGGGAAAAAAAGGGTTAGAAAAGGAAAAAACTTCTAAAAAATGGTTAGAAATTGACAAAAAATGGTCACAAAAGAAAAAAAAAAGCCTTACAAAGGGCTGGAATTTGACAAAAACGGCTTAGAAAAGGAATGAATGGCTTTAAAAGGGTTAGAAATTGTGAAAAATGGGTTAGAAAAGGAAAAAAAAAACTGCTTAAAAAAGATAGAAATTGAGAAAATGGGTTAGAAATGTTAAATAAAGCAAGCATTCAAACGACTTAGAAATGGGGCAAAATGGGTTGGAAAAGGGAATAAAACTCCTAAAAAATAGTTAGAAAAGGACAAAAATGGGTTAGAAAAGGAAAAAAATGTCTTGCAAAGGGCTGGAATTTGACAAAAAAAGGTTAGAAAAGGGGAAAATGGGTTAAAATGCGTTAGAAATTGTTAGAAATTCACAAAAAAGGGTCACAAAAGAAAAAAAGCCTTACAAAGGGTTGGAATTTGACAAAAACGGCTTAGAAAAGGAATGAATGGCTTTAAAAGGGTTAGAAATTGAGAAAAATGGGTTAGAAAAGGAAAAAAACTGCTTAAAAAAGATAGAAATTGAGAAAATGGGTTAGAAAAGTTAAACAAAGCAAGCATTCAAACGACTTAGAAAAGGACAAAAATGGGTTAGAAAAGGAAAAAAATGTCTTCCAAAGGGCTGGAATTTGACAAAATAAAGGGTTAGAAAAGGGGAAAATGGCTTAAACCGGGTTAGAAATTGACAAAAATGGGTTAGAAATGGCCAAAAATGACTGAAAACAGGAAAAAATGGGGCAAAACCCAGTAAGAAAAAGAGAAAAATGGCTTAGAACCTTTTGAAACTTGCCAAAGATGCGATAGAAATGGCCAAAAATGGCTTTAAATGAGTTTCAAATGGGCACAAAGGGGATTGAAAAGGCAAAAATTGCTTAGAAATAGCCAAACACGGCTTGAAAGCATTGAGAAATGGACAAAAATGGTTTAGAAAAGGAAATGAAAAAAAGGCTTCAAACGACTTAGAGATGGGCAAAAAAGGGTTAGAAAAGGAAAAAACTTCTAAAAAATGGTTAGAAATTCACAAAAAATGGTCACAAAAGAAAAAAAAGCCTTACAAAGGGTTGGAATTTGACAAAAACGGCTTAGAAAAGGAATGAATGGCTTTAAAAGGGTTAGAAATTGAGAAAAATGGGTTAGAAAAGGAAAAAAAAACTGCTTAAAAAAGATAGAAATTGAGAAAATGGGTTAGAAAAGTTAAATAAAGCAAGCATTCAAACGACTTAGAAATGGGGCAAAATGGGTTGGAAAAGGGAATAAAAATCCTAAAAAATAGTTAGAAAAGGACAAAAATGGGTTAGAAAAGGAAAAAAATGTCTTGCAAAGGGCTGGAATTTGACAAAAAAGGGTTAGAAAAGGGGAAAATGGCTTAAAATGCTTTAGAAATTGTTAGAAATTGACAAAAAAGGGTCACAAAAGAAAAAAAAGCCTTACAAAGGGTTGGGATTTCGCAAAAACGGCTTAGAAAAGGAATGAATGGCTTTAAAAGGGTTAGAAATTGAGAAAAATGGGTTAGAAAAGGAAAAAAACTGCTTAAAAAAGATAGAAATTGAGAAAATGGGTTAGAAAAGTTAAACAAAGCAAGCATTCAAACGACTTAGAAAAGGACAAAAATAGGTTAGAAAAGGAAAAAAATGTCTTGCAAAGGGCTGGAATTTGACAAAATGGTTAGAAAAGGGGAAAATGGCTTAAAATGTGTTAGAAATGCACAAAAATGGGTTAGAAATGGCCAAAAATGACTGAAAACAGGAAAAAAATGGGGCAAAAACTAATAAGAAAAGGAAAAAACTGGCTTAAAACCCTTCGAAATTTGCCAAAGATACGATAGAAATGTCCAAAAATGGCTTTAAATTAGTTTCAAAGGGGATTGAAACGGCAAAAAATGCTTAGAAATAGCCAAACACTGCTTAAAAGCGTTGAGAAATGGACAAAAATGGTTCAGAAAAGGAAATCAAAAAAGGCTTCAAACGACTTAGAGATGGGCAAAAAAGGGGTTACAAAAGGAAAAAAACTTCTAAAAAATGGTTAGAAATTTACAAAAAATGGTCACAAAAGAAAAAAAAAGCATTACAAAGGGTTGGAATTTGACAAAAACGGCTTAGAAAAGGAATGAATGGCTTTAAAAGGGTTAGAAATTGAGAAAAATGGGTTAGAAAAGGAAAAAAAACTGCTTAAAAAAGATTGAAATTGAGAAAATGGGTTAGAAAAGTTAAATAAAGCAAGCATTCAAACGACTTAGAAATGGGGCAAAATGGGTTGGAAAAGGGAATAAAACTCCTAAAAAATAGTTAGAAAAGGACAAAAATGGGTTAGAAAAGGAAAAAAATGTCTTGCAAAGGGCTGGAATTTGACAAAAAAGGGTTAGAAAAGGGGAAAATGGCTTAAAATGCGTTAGAAATTGTTAGAAATTCACAAAAAAGGGTCACAAAAGAAAAAAAGCATTACAAAGGGTTGGAATTTGACAAAAACGGCTTAGAAAAGGAAAGAATGGCTTTAAAAGGGTTAGAAATTGAGAAAAATGGGTTAGAAAAGGAAAAAAAAACTGCTTAAAAAAGATAGAAATTGAGAAAATGGGTTAGAAAAGTTAAAAAAAGCAAGCATTCAAACGACTTAGAAAAGGACAAAAATGGGTTAGAAAAGGAAAAAAATGTCTTGCAAAGGGCTGGAATTTGACAAAAAAGGGTTAGAAAAGGGGAAAATGGCTTAAACCGGGTTAGAAATGCACAAAAATGGGTTAGAAATGGCCAAAAATGACTGAAAACAGGAAAAAATGAGGCAAAACCCAGTAAGAAAAAGAGAAAAAAGGCTTAGAACCTTTTGAAACTTGCCAAAGATGCGATAGAAATGGCCAAAAATGGCTTTAAATGAGTTTCAAATGGGCACAAAGGGGATTGAAAAGGCAAAAATTGCTTAGAAATAGCCAAACACGGCTTAAAAGCATTGAGAAATGGACAAAAATGGTTTAGAAAAGGAAATGAAAAAAAGGCTTCAAACGACTTAGAGATGGGCAAAAAAGGGTTAGAAAAGGAAAAAAATTCTAAAAAATGGTTAGAAATTCACAAAAAATGGTCACAAAAGAAAAAAAGCCTTACAAAGGGTTGGAATTTGACAAAAACGGCTTAGAAAAGGAATGAATGGCTTTAAAAGGGTTAGAAATTGAGAAAAATGGGTTAGAAAAGGAAAAAAAAACTGCTTAAAAAAGATAGAAATTGAGAAAATGGGTTAGAAAAGTTAAATAACGCAAGCATTCAAACGACTTTGAAATGGGCAAAAATGGGTTGGAAAAGGGAAAAAACTGCTAAAAAATATTTAGAAAAGGACAAAAATAGGTTAGAAAAGGAAAAAAATGTCTTGCAAAGGGCTGGAAATTGACAAAAAAGGGTTAGAAAAGGGGAAAATGGCTTAAAATGCGTTAGAAATGCACAAAAATGGGTTAGAAATGGCCAAAAATGACTGAAAACAGGAAAAAATGGGGCAAAACCCAGTAAGAAAAAGAGAAAAATGGCTTAGAACCTTTTGAAACTTGCCAAAGATGCGATAGAAATGGCCAAAAATGGCCTTAAATGAGTTTCAAATGGGCACAAAGGGGATTGAAAAGGCAAAAATTGCTTAGAAATAGCCAAACACGGCTTGAAAGCATTGAGAAATGGACAAAAATGGTTTAGAAAAGGAAATGAAAAAAAGGCTTCAAACGACTTAGAGATGGGCAAAAAAGGGTTAGAAAAGGAAAAAACTTCTAAAAAATGGTTAGAAATTGACAAAAAAGGGTCACAAAAGAAAAAAAAAAGCCTTACAAAGGGTTGGGATTTCACAAAAACGGCTTAGAAAAGGAATGAATGGCTTTAAAAGGGTTAGAAATTGAGAAAAATGGGTTAGAAAAGGAAAAAAAACTGCTTAAAAAAGATAGAAATTGAGAAAATGGGTTAGAAAAGTTAAATAAAGCAAGCATTCAAACGACTTAGAAATGGGGCAAAATGGGTTGGAAAAGGGAATAAAACTTTTAAAAAATAGTTAGAAAAGGACAAAAATGGGTTAGAAAAGGAAAAAAATGTCTTGCAAAGGGCTGGAATTTGACAAAAAAGGGTTAGAAAAGGGGAAAATGGCTTAAAATGCGTTAGAAATTGTTAGAAATTGACAAAAAAGGGTCACAAAAGAAAAAAAGCATTACAAAGGGTTGGAATTTGACAAAAACGGCTTAGAAAAGGAAAGAATGGCTTTAAAAGGGTTAGAAATTGAGAAAAATGGGTTAGAAAAGGAAAAAAAAACTGCTTAAAAAAGATAGAAATTGAGAAAATGGGTTAGAAAAGTTAAAAAAAGCAAGCATTCAAACGACTTAGAAAAGGACAAAAATGGGTTAGAAAAGGAAAAAAATGTCTTGCAAAGGGCTGGAATTTGACAAAAAAGGGTTAGAAAAGGGGAAAATGGCTTAAACCGGGTTAGAAATGCACAAAAATGGGTTAGAAATGGCCAAAAATGACTGAAAACAGGAAAAAATGAGGCAAAACCCAGTAAGAAAAAGAGAAAAATGGCTTAGAACCTTTTGAAACTTGCCAAAGATGCGATAGAAATGGCCAAAAATGGCTTTAAATGAGTTTCAAATGGGCACAAAGGGGATTGAAAAGGCAAAAATTGCTTAGAAATAGCCAAACACGGCTTAAAAGCATTGAGAAATGGACAAAAATGGTTTAGAAAAGGAAATGAAAAAAAGGCTTCAAACGACTTAGAGATGGGCAAAAAAGGGTTAGAAAAGGAAAAAAATTCTAAAAAATGGTTAGAAATTCACAAAAAATGGTCACAAAAGAAAAAAAGCCTTACAAAGGGTTGGAATTTGACAAAAACGGCTTAGAAAAGGAATGAATGGCTTTAAAAGGGTTAGAAATTGAGAAAAATGGGTTAGAAAAGGAAAAAAAAACTGCTTAAAAAAGATAGAAATTGAGAAAATGGGTTAGAAAAGTTAAATAACGCAAGCATTCAAACGACTTTGAAATGGGCAAAAATGGGTTGGAAAAGGGAAAAAACTGCTAAAAAATATTTAGAAAAGGACAAAAATAGGTTAGAAAAGGAAAAAAATGTCTTGCAAAGGGCTGGAAATTGACAAAAAAGGGTTAGAAAAGGGGAAAATGGCTTAAAATGCGTTAGAAATGCACAAAAATGGGTTAGAAATGGCCAAAAATGACTGAAAACAGGAAAAAATGGGGCAAAACCCAGTAAGAAAAAGAGAAAAATGGCTTAGAACCTTTTGAAACTTGCCAAAGATGCGATAGAAATGGCCAAAAATGGCCTTAAATGAGTTTCAAATGGGCACAAAGGGGATTGAAAAGGCAAAAATTGCTTAGAAATAGCCAAACACGGCTTGAAAGCATTGAGAAATGGACAAAAATGGTTTAGAAAAGGAAATGAAAAAAAGGCTTCAAACGACTTAGAGATGGGCAAAAAAGGGTTAGAAAAGGAAAAAACTTCTAAAAAATGGTTAGAAATTGACAAAAAAGGGTCACAAAAGAAAAAAAAAAGCCTTACAAAGGGTTGGGATTTCACAAAAACGGCTTAGAAAAGGAATGAATGGCTTTAAAAGGGTTAGAAATTGAGAAAAATGGGTTAGAAAAGGAAAAAAAACTGCTTAAAAAAGATAGAAATTGAGAAAATGGGTTAGAAAAGTTAAATAAAGCAAGCATTCAAACGACTTAGAAATGGGGCAAAATGGGTTGGAAAAGGGAATAAAACTTTTAAAAAATAGTTAGAAAAGGACAAAAATGGGTTAGAAAAGGAAAAAAATGTCTTGCAAAGGGCTGGAATTTGACAAAAAAGGGTTAGAAAAGGGGAAAATGGCTTAAAATGCGTTAGAAATTGTTAGAAATTGACAAAAAAGGGTCACAAAAGAAAAAAAGCATTACAAAGGGTTGGAATTTGACAAAAACGGCTTAGAAAAGGAAAGAATGGCTTTAAAAGGGTTAGAAATTGAGAAAAATGGGTTAGAAAAGGAAAAAAAAACTGCTTAAAAAAGATAGAAATTGAGAAAATGGGTTAGAAAAGTTAAAAAAAGCAAGCATTCAAACGACTTAGAAAAGGACAAAAATGGGTTAGAAAAGGAAAAAAATGTCTTGCAAAGGGCTGGAATTTGACAAAAAAGGGTTAGAAAAGGGGAAAATGGCTTAAACCGGGTTAGAAATGCACAAAAATGGGTTAGAAATGGCCAAAAATGACTGAAAACAGGAAAAAATGAGGCAAAACCCAGTAAGAAAAAGAGAAAAATGGCTTAGAACCTTTTGAAACTTGCCAAAGATGCGATAGAAATGGCCAAAAATGGCTTTAAATGAGTTTCAAATGGGCACAAAGGGGATTGAAAAGGCAAAAATTGCTTAGAAATAGCCAAACACGGCTTAAAAGCATTGAGAAATGGACAAAAATGGTTTAGAAAAGGAAATGAAAAAAAGGCTTCAAACGACTTAGAGATGGGCAAAAAAGGGTTAGAAAAGGAAAAAAATTCTAAAAAATGGTTAGAAATTCACAAAAAATGGTCACAAAAGAAAAAAAGCCTTACAAAGGGTTGGAATTTGACAAAAACGGCTTAGAAAAGGAATGAATGGCTTTAAAAGGGTTAGAAATTGAGAAAAATGGGTTAGAAAAGGAAAAAAAAACTGCTTAAAAAAGATAGAAATTGAGAAAATGGGTTAGAAAAGTTAAATAACGCAAGCATTCAAACGACTTTGAAATGGGCAAAAATGGGTTGGAAAAGGGAAAAAACTGCTAAAAAATATTTAGAAAAGGACAAAAATAGGTTAGAAAAGGAAAAAAATGTCTTGCAAAGGGCTGGAAATTGACAAAAAAGGGTTAGAAAAGGGGAAAATGGCTTAAAATGCGTTAGAAATGCACAAAAATGGGTTAGAAATGGCCAAAAATGACTGAAAACAGGAAAAAATGGGGCAAAACCCAGTAAGAAAAAGAGAAAAATGGCTTAGAACCTTTTGAAACTTGCCAAAGATGCGATAGAAATGGCCAAAAATGGCCTTAAATGAGTTTCAAATGGGCACAAAGGGGATTGAAAAGGCAAAAATTGCTTAGAAATAGCCAAACACGGCTTGAAAGCATTGAGAAATGGACAAAAATGGTTTAGAAAAGGAAATGAAAAAAAGGCTTCAAACGACTTAGAGATGGGCAAAAAAGGGTTAGAAAAGGAAAAAACTTCTAAAAAATGGTTAGAAATTGACAAAAAAGGGTCACAAAAGAAAAAAAAAAGCCTTACAAAGGGTTGGGATTTCACAAAAACGGCTTAGAAAAGGAATGAATGGCTTTAAAAGGGTTAGAAATTGAGAAAAATGGGTTAGAAAAGGAAAAAAAACTGCTTAAAAAAGATAGAAATTGAGAAAATGGGTTAGAAAAGTTAAATAAAGCAAGCATTCAAACGACTTAGAAATGGGGCAAAATGGGTTGGAAAAGGGAATAAAACTTTTAAAAAATAGTTAGAAAAGGACAAAAATGGGTTAGAAAAGGAAAAAAATGTCTTGCAAAGGGCTGGAATTTGACAAAAAAGGGTTAGAAATGGGGAAAATGGCTTAAAATGTGTTAGAAATGCACAAAAATGGGTTAGAAATGGCCAAAAATGACTGAAAACAGGAAAAAATGGGGCAAAACCCAGTAAGAAAAAGAGAAAAATGGCTTAGAACCTTTTGAAACTTGCCAAAGATGCGATAGAAATGGCCAAAAATGGCTTTAAATGAGTTTCAAATGGGCACAAAGGGGATTGAAAAGGCAAAAATTGCTTAGAAATAGCCAAACACGGCTTGAAAGCATTGAGAAATGGACAAAAATGGTTTAGAAAAGGAAATGAAAAAAAGGCTTCAAACGACTTAGAGATAGGCAAAAAAGGGTTAGAAAAGGAAAAAACTTCTAAAAAATGGTTAGAAATTGACAAAAAAGGGTCACAAAAGAAAAAAAAAGCCTTACAAAGGGTTGGGATTTCACAAAAACGGCTTAGAAAAGGAATGAATGGCTTTAAAAGGGTTAGAAATTGAGAAAAATGGGTTAGAAAAGGAAAAAAACTGCTTAAAAAAGATAGAAATTGAGAAAATGGGTTAGAAAAGTTAAATAAAGCAAGCATTCAAACGACTTAGAAATGGGGCAAAATGGGTTGGAAAAGGGAATAAAACTCCTAAAAAATAGTTAGAAAAGGACAAAAATGGGTTAGAAAAGGAAAAAAATGTCTTGCAAAGGGCTGGAATTTGACAAAAAAGGGTTAGAAAAGGGGAAAATGGCTTAAAATGCGTTAGAAATTGTTAGAAATTCACAAAAAAGGGTCACAAAAGAAAAAAAAGCATTACAAAGGGTTGGAATTTGACAAAAACGGCTTAGAAAAGGAATGAATGGCTTTAAAAGGGTTAGAAATTGAGAAAAATGGGTTAGAAAAGGAAAAAAACTGCTTAAAAAAGATAGAAATTGAGAAAATGGGTTAGAAAAGTTAAACAAAGCAAGCATTCAAACGACTTAGAAAAGGACAAAAATAGGTTAGAAAAGGAAAAAAATGTCTTGCAAAGGGCTGGAAATTGACAAAAAAGGGTTAGAAAAGGGGAAAATGGCTTAAAATGTGTTAGAAATGCACAAAAATGGGTTAGAAATGGCCAAAAATGACTGAAAACAAGAAAAAAATGGGCCAAAAACTAATAAGAAAAGGAAAAAACTGGCTTAAAACCCTTCGAAATTTGCCAAAGATACGATAGAAATGTCCAAAAATGGCTTTAAATTAGTTTCAAAGGGGATTGAAACGGCAAAAAATGCTTAGAAATAGCCAAACACTGCTTAAAAGCGTTGAGAAATGGACAAAAATGGTTCAGAAAAGGAAATCAAAAAAGGCTTCAAACGACTTAGAGATGAGCAAAAAAGGGGTTACAAAAGGAAAAAAACTACTAAAAAATGGTTAGAAATTCACAAAAAAGGGTCACAAAAGAAAAAAAAAGCATTACAAAGGGTTGGAATTTGACAAAAACGGCTTAGAAAAGGAATGAATGGCTTTAAAAGGGTTAGAAATTGAGAAAAATGGGTTAGAAAAGAAAAAAAAACTGCTTAAAAAAGATAGAAATTGAGAAAATGGGTTAGAAAAGTTAAATAAAGCAAGCATTCAAACGACTTAGAAATGGGGCAAAATGGGTTGGAAAAGGGAATAAAAATCCTAAAAAATAGTTAGAAAAGGACAAAAATGGGTTAGAAAAGGAAAAAAATGTCTTGCAAAGGGCTGGAATTTGACAAAAAAGGGTTAGAAAAGGGGAAAATGGCTTAAAATGCGTTAGAAATTGTTAGAAATTCACAAAAAAGGGTCACAAAAGAAAAAAAGCCTTACAAAGGGTTGGAATTTGACAAAAACGGCTTAGAAAAGGAAAGAATGGCTTTAAAAGGGTTAGAAATTGAGAAAAATGGGTTAGAAAAGGAAAAAAAAACTGCTTAAAAAAGATAGAAATTGAGAAAATGGGTTAGAAAAGTTAAACAAAGCAAGCATTCAAACGACTTAGAAAAGGACAAAAATGGGTTAGAAAAGGAAAAAAATGTCTTCCAAAGGGCTGGAAATTGACAAAAAAGGGTTAGAAAAGGGGAAAATGGCTTAAACCGGGTTAGAAATGCACAAAAATGGGTTAGAAATGGCCAAAAATGACTGAAAACAGGAAAAAATGAGGCAAAACCCAGTAAGAAAAAGAGAAAAATGGCTTAGAACCTTTTGAAACTTGCCAAAGATGCGATAGAAATGGCCAAAAATGGCTTTAAATGAGTTTCAAATGGGCACAAAGGGGATTGAAAAGGCAAAAATTGCTTAGAAATAGCCAAACACGGCTTAAAAGCATTGAGAAATGGACAAAAATGGTTTAGAAAAGGAAATGAAAAAAAGGCTTCAAACGACTTAGAGATGGGCAAAAAAGGGTTAGAAAAGGAAAAAACTTCTAAAAAATGGTTAGAAATTGACAAAAAAGGGTCACAAAAGAAAAAAAAGCCTTACAAAGGGTTGGAATTTGACAAAAACGGCTTAGAAAACGAATGAATGGCTTTAAAAGGGTTAGAAATTGAGAAAAATGGGTTAGAAAAGGAAAAAAAAACTGCTTAAAAAAGATAGAAATTGAGAAAATTGGTTAGAAAAGTTAAATAACGCAAGCATTCAAACGACTTTGAAATGGGCAAAAATGGGTTGGAAAAGGGAAAAAACTGCTAAAAAATAGTTAGAAAAGGACAAAAATAGGTTAGAAAAGGAAAAAAATGTCTTGCAAAGGGCTGGAATTTGACAAAAAAGGGTTAGAAAAGGGGAAAATGGCTTAAAATGCGTTAGAAATGCACAAAAATGGGTTAGAAATGGCCAAAAATGACTGAAAACAGGAAAAAATGGGGCAAAACCCAGTAAGAAAAAGAGAAAAATGGCTTAGAACCTTTTGAAACTTGCCAAAGATGCGATAGAAATGGCCAAAAATGGCTTGAAATGAGTTTCAAATGGGCACAAAGGGGATTGAAAAGGCAAAAATTGCTTAGAAATAGCCAAACACGGCTTGAAAGCATTGAGAAATGGACAAAAATGGTTTAGAAAAGGAAATGAAAAAAAGGCTTCAAACGACTTAGAGATGGGCAAAAAAGTGTTAGAAAAGGAAAAAACTTCTAAAAAATGGTTAGAAATTGACAAAAAAGGGTCACAAAAGAAAAAAAAAAGCCTTACAAAGGGTTGGGATTTCACAAAAACGGCTTAGAAAAGGAATGAATGGCTTTAAAAGGGTTAGAAATTGAGAAAAATGCGTTAGAAAAGGAAAAAAAAACTGCTTAAAAAAGATAGAAATTGAGAAAATGGGTTTGAAAAGTTAAATAACGCAAGCATTCAAACGACTTTGAAATGGGCAAAAATGGGTTGGAAAAGGGAATAAAACTCCTAAAAAATAGTTAGAAAAGGACAAAAATGGGTTAGAAAAGGAAAAAAATGTCTTGCAAAGGGCTGGAATTTGACAAAAAAGGGTTAGAAAAGGGGAAAATGGCTTAAAATGCGTTAGAAATTGTTAGAAATTCACAAAAAAGGGTCACAAAAGAAAAAAAAGCATTACAAAGGGTTGGAATTTGACAAAAACGGCTTAGAAAAGGAAAGAATGGCTTTAAAAGGGTTAGAAATTGAGAAAAATGGGTTAGAAAAGGAAAAAAAACTGCTTAAAAAAGATAGAAATTGAGAAAATGGGTTAGAAAAGTTAAACAAAGCAAGCATTCAAACGACTTAGAAAAGGACAAAAATGGGTTAGAAAAGGAAAAAAATGTCTTCCAAAGGGCTGGAATTTGACAAAAAGGGGTTAGAAAAGGGGAAAATGGCTTAAACCGGGTTAGAAATGCACAAAAATGGGTTAGAAATGGCCAAAAATGACTGAAAACAGGAAAAAATGAGGCAAAACCCAGTAAGAAAAAGAGAAAAATGGCTTAGAACCTTTTGAAACTTGCCATAGATGCGATAGAAATGGCCAAAAATGGCTTTAAATGAGTTTCAAATGGGCACAAAGGGGATTGAAAAGGCAAAAATTGCTAAGAAATAGCCAAACACGGCTTAAAAGCGTTGAGAAATGGACAAAAATGGTTTAGAAAAGGAAATGAAAAAAAGGCTTCAAACGACTTAGAGATGGGCAAAAAAGGGTTAGAAAAGGAAAAAACTTCTAAAAAATGGTTAGAAATTCACAAAAAATGGTCACAAAAGAAAAAAAAGCCTTACAAAGGGTTGGAATTTGACAAAAACGGCTTAGAAAAGGAATGAATGGCTTTAAAAGGGTTAGAAATTGAGAAAAATGGGTTAGAAAAGGAAAAAAAACTGCTTAAAAAAGATAGAAATTGAGAAAATGGGTTAGAAAAGTTAAATAACGCAAGCATTCAAACGACCTTGAAATGGGCAAAAATGGGTTGGAAAAGGGAATAAAACTCCTAAAAAATTGTTAGAAAAGGACAAAAATGGGTTAGAAAAGAAAAAAATGTCTTCCAAAGGGCTGGAATTTGACAAAAAAGGGTTAGAAAAGGGGAAAATGGCTTAAACCGGGTTAGAAATGCACAAAAATGGGTTAGAAATTGCCAAAAATGACTGAAAACAGGAAAAAAATGGGGCAAAAACTAATAAGAAAAGGAAAAAACTGGCTTAAAACCCTTCGAAATTTGCCAAAGATACGATAGAAATGTCCAAAAATGGCTTTAAATTAGTTTCAAAGGGGATTGAAAAGGCAAAAATTGCTTAGAAATAGCCAAACACTGCTTAAAAGCGTTGAGAAATGGACAAAAATGGTTCAGAAAAGGAAATCAAAAAAGGCTTCAAACGACTTAGAGATGGGCAAAAAGGGGTTACAAAAGAAAAAAACTTCTAAAAAATGGTTAGAAAATCACAAAAAATGGTCACAAAAGAAAAAAAAGCCTTACAAAGGGTTGGAATTTGACAAAAACGGCTTAGAAAAGGAATGAATGGCTTTAAAAGGGTTAGAAATTGAGAAAAATGGGTTAGAAAAGGAAAAAAACTGCTTAAAAAAGATAGAAATTGAGAAAATGGGTTAGACAAATTAAATAAAGCAAGCATTCAAACGACTTAGAAAAGGACAAAAATGGGTTAGAAAAGGAAAAAAATGTCTTGCAAAGGGCTGGAATTTGACAAAAAAGGGTTAGAAAAGGGGAAAATGGCTTAAAATGCGTTAGAAATTGTTAGAAATTCACAAAAAAAGGGGCACAAAAGAAAAAAAAGCATTACAAAGGGTTGGAATTTGACAAAAACGGCTTAGAAAAGGAAAGAATGGCTTTGAAAGGGTTAGAAATTGAGAAAAATGGGTTAGAAAAGGAAAAAAACTGCTTAAAAAAGATAGAAATTGAGAAAATGGGTTAGAAAAGTTAAACAAAGCAAGCATTCAAACGACTTAGAAAAGGACAAAAATGGGTTGGAAAAGGAAAAAAATGTCTTCCAAAGGGCTGGAATTTGACAAAAAAGGGTTAGAAAAGGGGAAAATGGCTTAAAATGCGTTAGAAATTGTTAGAAATTCACAAAAATGGGTTAGAAATGGCCAAAAATGACTGAAAACAGGAAAAAAAAGGGGCAAAAACTAATAAGAAAAGGAAAAAACTGGCTTAAAACCCTTCGAAATTTGCCAAAGATACGATAGAAATGTCCAAAAATGGCTTTAAATTAGTTTCAAAGGGGATTGAAAGGCAAAAAATGCTTAGAAATAGCCAAACACTGCTTAAAAGCGTTGAGAAATGGACAAAAATGGTTCAGAAAAGGGAATCAAAAAAGGCTTCAAACGACTTAGAGATGAGCAAAAAAGGGGTTACAAAAGAAAAAAACTTCTAAAAAATGGTTAGAAAATCACAAAAAAGGGTCACAAAAGAAAAAAAAGCATTACAAAGGGTTGGAATTTGACAAAAACGGCTTAGAAAAGGAATGAATGGCTTTAAAAGGGTTAGAAATTGAGAAAAATGGGTTAGAAAAGGAAAAAAACTGCTTAAAAAAGATAGAAATTGAGAAAATGGGTTAGAAAAATTAAATAAAGCAAGCATTCAAACGACTTAGAAAAGGACAAAAATGGGTTAGAAAAGGAAAAAAATGTCTTCCAAAGGGCTGGAAATTGACAAAAAAGGGTTAGAAATGGGGAAAATGGCTTAAAATGCGTTAGAAATGCACAAAAATGGGATAGAAATGGCCATAAATGACTGAAAACAGGAAAAAATGGGGCAAAACCCAGTAAGAAAAAGAGAAAAATGGCTTAGAACCTTTTGAAACTTGCCAAAGATGCGATAGAAATGGACAAAAATGGCTTGAAATGAGTTTCAAATGGGCACAAAGGGGATTGAACAGGCAAAAATTGCTTAGAAATAGCCAAACACGGCTTGAAAGCATTGAGAAATGGACAAAAATGGTTTAGAAAAGGAAATGAAAAAAAGGCTTCAAACGACTTAGAGATGGGCAAAAAAGGGTTAGAAAAGGAAAAAACTTCTAAAAAATGGTTAGAAATTGACAAAAAAGGGTCACAAAAGAAAAAAAAGCCTTACAAAGGGTTGGGATTTCACAAAAACGGCTTAGAAAAGGAATGAATGGCTTTAAAAGGGTTAGAAATTGAGAAAAATGGGTTAGAAAAAAAAAAACTGCTTAAAAAAGATAGAAATTGAGAAAATGGGTTAGAAAAGTTAAATAAAGCAAGCAATCAAACGACTTAGAAATGGGGCAAATGGGTTGGAAAAGGGAATAAAACTCCTAAAAAATAGTTAGAAAAGGACAAAAATGGGTTAGAAAAGGAAAAAAATGTCTTGCAAAGGGCTGGAATTTGACAAAAAAGGGTTAAAAAAGGGGAAAATGGCTTAAAATGCGTTAGAAATTCTTAGAAATTCACAGAAAAAGGTCACAAAAGAAAAAAAAGCATTACAAAGTGTTGGAATTTGACAAAAACGGCTTAGAAAAGGAAAGAATGGCTTTAAAAGGGTTAGAAATTGAGAAAAATGGGTTAGAAAAGGAAAAAAAACTGCTTAAAAAAGATAGAAATTGAGAAAATGGGTTAGAAAAGTTAAATAAAGCAAGCATTCAAACGACTTAGAAAAGGACAAAAATGGGTTAGAAAAGGAAAAAAATGTCTTCCAAAGGGCTGGAATTTGACAAAAAAGGGTTAGAAAAGGGGAAAATGGCTTAAACCGGGTTAGAAATGCACAAAAATGGGTTAGAAATGGCCAAAAATGACTAAAAACAGGAAAAAAATGGGGCAAAAACTAATAAGAAAAGGAAAAAACTGGCTTAAAACCCTTCGAAATTTGCCAAAGATACGATAGAAATGTCCAAAAATGGCTTTAAATTAGTTTCAAAGGGGATTGAAAAGGCAAAAAATGCTTAGAAATAGCCAAACACTGCTTAAAAGCGTTGAGAAATGGACAAAAATGGTTCAGAAAAGGAAATCAAAAAAGGCTTCAAACGACTTAGAGATGGGCAAAAAGGGGTTACAAAAGAAAAAAACTTCTAAAAAATGGTTAGAAAATCACAAAAAATGGTCACAAAAGAAAAAAAAGCCTTACAAAGGGTTGGAATTTGACAAAAACGGCTTAGAAAAGGAATGAATGGCTTTAAAAGGGTTAGAAATTGAGAAAATGGGTTAGAAAAGGAAAAAAACTGCTTAAAAAAGATAGAAATTGAGAAAATGGGTTAGAAAAATTAAATAAAGCATGCATTCAAACGACTTAGAAAAGGACAAAAATGGGTTAGAAAAGGAAAAAAAAGTCTTCCAAAGGGCTGGAATTTGACAAAAAAAGGGTTAGAAAAGGGGAAAATGGCTTAAAATGCGTTAGAAATTGTTAGAAATTCACAAAAAAGGGTCACAAAAGAAAAAAAAGCATTACAAAGGGTTGGAATTTGACAAAAACGGCTTAGAAAAGGAAAGAATGGCTTTAAATGGGTTAGAAATTGAGAAAAATGGGTTAGAAAAGGAAAAAAACTGCTTAAAAAAGATAGAAATTGAGAAAATGGGTTAGAAAAGTTAAACAAAGCAAGCATTCAAACGACTTAGAAAAGGACAAAAATGGGTTAGAAAAGGAAAAAAATGTCTTCCAAAGGGCTGGAATTTGACAAAAAAGGGTTAGAAAAGGGGAAAATGGCTTAAACCGGGTTAGAAATGCACAAAAATGGGTTAGAAATGGCCAAAAATGACTGAAAACAGGAAAAAATGAGGCAAAACCCAGTAAGAAAAAGAGAAAAATGGCTTAGAACCTTTTGAAACTTGCCAAAGATGCGATAGAAATGGCCAAAAATGGCTTGAAATGAGTTTCAAATGGGCACAAAGGGGATTGAAAAGGCAAAAATTGCTTAGAAATAGCCAAACACGGCTTGAAAGCATTGAGAAATGGACAAAAATGGTTTAGAAAAGGAAATGAAAAAAAGGCTTCAAACGACTTAGAGATGGGCAAAAAAGGGTTAGAAAAGGAAAAAACTTCTAAAAAATGGTTAGAAATTCACAAAAAATGGTCACAAAAGAAAAAAAAGCCTTACAAAGGGTTGGGATTTCACAAAAACGGCTTAGAAAAGGAATGTATGGCTTTAAAAGGGTTAGAAATTGAGAAAAATGGGTTAGAAAAGGAAAAAAAACTGCTTAAAAAAGATAGAAATTGAGAAAATGGGTTAGAAAAGTTAAATAAAGCAAGCATTCAAACGACTTAGAAATGGGGCAAAATGGGTTGGAAAAGGGAATAAAACTCCTAAAAAATAGTTAGAAAAGGACAAAAATGGGTTAGAAAAGGAAAAAAATGTCTTGCAAAGGGCTGGAATTTGACAAAAAAGGGTTAGAAAAGGGGAAAATGGGTTAAAATGCTTTAGAAATTGTTAGAAATTGACAAAAAAGGGTCACAAAAGAAAAAAAAGCCTTACAAAGGGTTGGGATTTCACAAAAACGGCTTAGAAAAGGAATGAATGGCTTTAAAAGGGTTAGAAATTGAGAAAAATGGGTTAGAAAAGGAAAAAAAACTGCTTAAAAAAGATAGAAATTGAGAAAATGGGTTAGAAAAGTTAAACAAAGCAAGCATTCAAACGACTTAGAAAAGGACAAAAATGGGTTAGAAAAGGAAAAAAATGTCTTCCAAAGGGCTGGAAATTGACAAAAAAGGGTTAGAAAAGGGGAAAATGGCTTAAAATGCGTTAGAAATGCACTAAAATGGGTTAGAAATGGCCAAAAATGACTGAAAACAGGAAAAAATGGGGCAAAACCCAGTAAGAAAAAGAGAAAAATGGCTTAGAACCTTTTGAAACTTGCCAAAGATGCGATAGAAATGGCCAAAAATGGCTTTAAATGAGTTTCAAATGGGCACAAAGGGGATTGAAAAGGCAAAAATTGCTTAGAAATAGCCAAACACGGCTTGAAAGCATTGAGAAATGGACAAAAATGGTTTAGAAAAGGAAATGAAAAAAAGGCTTCAAACGACTTAGAGATGGGCAAAAAAGGGTTAGAAAAGGAAAAAACTTCTAAAAAATGGTTAGAAATTCACAAAAAATGGTCACAAAAGAAAAAAAGCCTTACAAAGGGTTGGAATTTGACAAAAACGGCTTAGAAAAGGAATGAATGGCTTTAAAAGGGTTAGAAATTGAGAAAAATGGGTTAGAAAAGGAAAAAAAAACTGCTTAAAAAAGATAGAAATTGAGAAAATGGGTTAGAAAAGTTAAATAAAGCAAGCATTCAAACGACTTAGAAATGGGGCAAAATGGGTTGGAAAAGGGAAAAAAACTGCTAAAAAATAGTTAGAAAAGGAAAAAAATGTCTTGCAAAGGGCTGGAATTTGACAAAAAAGGGTTAGAAAAGGGGAAAATGGCTTAAAATGCGTTAGAAATTGTTAGAAATTCACAAAAAAGGGTCACAAAAGAAAAAAAAGCATTACAAAGGGTTGGAATTTGACAAAAACGGCTTAGAAAAAGAAAGAATGGCTTTAAAAGGGTTAGAAATTGAGAAAAATGGGTTAGAAAAGGAAAAAAACTGCTTAAAAAAGATAGAAATTGAGAAAATGGGTTAGAAAAGTTAAACAAAGCAAGCATTCAAACGACTTAGAAAAGGACAAAAATGGGTTAGAAAAGGAAAAAAATGTCTTCCAAAGGGCTGGAATTTGACAAAAAAGGGTTAGAAAAGGGGAAAATGGCTTAAAATGCGTTAGAAATGCACAAAAATGGGTTAGAAATGGCCAAAAACGACTGAAAACAGGAAAAAATGAGGCAAAACCCAGTAAGAAAAAGAGAAAAATGGCTTAGAACCTTTTGAAACTTGCCAAAGATGCGATAGAAATGGCCAAAAATGGCTTTAAATGAGTTTCAAATGGGCACAAAGGGGATTGAAAAGGCAAAAATTGCTTAGAAATAGCCAAACACGGCTTGAAAGCATTGAGAAATGGACAAAAATGGTTTAGAAAAGGAAATGAAAAAAAGGCTTCAAACGACTTAGAGATGGGCAATAAAGGGTTAGAAAAGGAAAAAAACTTCTAAAAAATGGTTAGAAATTCACAAAAAAGGGTCACAAAAGAAAAAAAGCATTACCAAGGGTTGGAATTTGTCAAAAACAGCTTAGAAAAGGAAAGCATGGCTTTTAAAGGGTTAGAAATTGAGAAAAATGGGTTAGAAAAGGAAAAAAAAACTGCTTAAAAAAGATAGAAATTGAGAAAATGGGTTAGAAAAGTTAAATAAAGCAAGCATTCAAACGACTTTGAAATGGGCAAAAATGGGTTGGAAAAGGGAAAAAACTGCTAAAAAATAGTTAGAAAAGGACAAAAATGGGTTAGAAAAGGAAAAAAATGTCTTCCAAAGGGCTGGAATTTGACAAAAAAGGGTTAGAAAAGGGGAAAATGGCTTAAAATGTGTTAGAAATGCACAAAAATGGGTTAGAAATGGCCAAAAATGACTGAAAACAGGAAAAAAAGAGGCAAAAACTAATAAGAAAAGGAAAAAACTGGCTTAAAACCCTTCGAAATTTGCCAAAGATACGATAGAAATGTCCAAAAATGGCTTTAAATTAGTTTGAAAGGGGATTGAAAAGGCAAAAATTGCTTAGAAATAGCCAAACACTGCTTAAAAGCGTTGAGAAATGGACAAAAATGGTTCAGAAAAGGAAATCAAAAAAGGCTTCAAACGAATTAGAGATGAGCAAAAAAGGGGTTACAAAAGAAAAAAACTTCTAAAAAATGGTTAGAAATTCACAAAAAATGGTCACAAAAGAAAAAAAAGCATTACAAAGGGTTGGAATTTGACAAAAACGGCTTAGAAAAGGAATGAATGGCTTTAAAAGGGTTAGAAATTGAGAAAAATGGGTTAGAAAAGGAAAAAAAACTGCTTAAAAAAGATAGAAATTGAGAAAATGGGTTAGAAAAGTTAAATAAAGCAAGCATTCAAACGACTTAGAAATGGGGCAAAATGGGTTGGAAAAGGGAATAAAACTCCTAAAAAAATAGTTAGAAAAGGACAAAAATGGGTTAGAAAAGGAAAAAAATGTCTTTCAAAGGGCTGGAATTTGACAAAAAAGGGTTAGAAAAGGGGAAAATGGCTTAAAATGCGTTAGAAATTGTTAGAAATTCACAAAAAATGGTCACAAAAGAAAAAAAAGCCTTACAAAGGGTTGGGATTTCACAAAAACGGCTTAGAAAAGGAATGTATGGCTTTAAAAGGGTTAGAAATTGAGAAAAATGGGTTAGAAAAGGAAAAAAAACTGCTTAAAAAAAGATAGAAATTGAGAAAATGGGTTAGAAAAGTTAAATAAAGCAAGCATTCAAACGACTTAGAAATGGGGCAAAATGGGTTGGAAAAGGGAATAAAACTCCTAAAAAATAGTTAGAAAAGGACAAAAATGGGTTAGAAAAGGAAAAAAATGTCTTGCAAAGGGCTGGAATTTCACAAAAAAGCGTTAGAAAAGGGGAAAATGGGTTAAAATGCTTTAGAAATTGTTAGAAATTGACAAAAAAGGGTCACAAAAGAAAAAAAAGCCTTACAAAGGGTTGGGATTTCACAAAAACGGCTTAGAAAAGGAAAGAATGGCTTTAAAAGGGTTAGAAATTGAGAAAAATGGGTTAGAAAAGGAAAAAAACTGCTTAAAAAAGATAGAAATTGAGAAAATGGGTTAGAAAAGTTAAACAAAGCAAGCATTCAAACGACTTAGAAAAGGACAAAAATGGGTTAGAAAAGGAAAAAAATGTCTTCCAAAGGGCTGGAAATTGACAAAAAAGGGTTAGAAAAGGGGAAAATGGCTTAAAATGCGTTAGAAATGCACTAAAATGGGTTAGAAATGGCCAAAAATGACTGAAAACAGGAAAAAATGGGGCAAAACCCAGTAAGAAAAAGAGAAAAATGGCTTAGAACCTTTTGAAACTTGCCAAAGATGCGATAGAAATGGCCAAAAATGGCTTTAAATGAGTTTCAAATGGGCACAAAGGGGATTGAAAAGGCAAAAATTGCTTAGAAATAGCCAAACACGGCTTGAAAGCATTGAGAAATGGACAAAAATGGTTTAGAAAAGGAAATGAAAAAAAGGCTTCAAACGACTTAGAGATGGGCAAAAAAGGGTTAGAAAAGGAAAAAACTTCTAAAAAATGGTTAGAAATTCACAAAAAATGGTCACAAAAGAAAAAAAAGCCTTACAAAGGGTTGGAATTTGACAAAAACGGCTTAGAAAAGGAATGAATGGCTTTAAAAGGGTTAGAAATTGAGAAAAATGGGTTAGAAAAGGAAAAAAAACTGCTTAAAAAAGATAGAAATTGAGAAAATGGGTTAGAAAAGTTAAATAAAGCAAGCATTCAAACGACTTAGAAATGGGGCAAAATGGGTTGGAAAAGGGAAAAAAACTGCTAAAAAATATTTAGAAAAGGACAAAAATGGGTTAGAAAAGGAAAAAAATGTCTTGCAAAGGGCTGGAATTTGACAAAAAAGGGTTAGAAAAGGGGAAAATGGCTTAAAATGCGTTAGAAATTGTTAGAAATTCACAAAAAAGGGTCACAAAAGAAAAAAAAGCATTACAAAGGGTTGGAATTTGACAAAAACGGCTTAGAAAAGGAATGAATGGCTTTAAAAGGGTTAGAAATTGAGAAAAATGGGTTAGAAAAGGAAAAAAAAACTGCTTAAAAAAGATAGAAATTGAGAAAATGGGTTAGAAAAGTTAAATAAAGCAAGCATTCAAACGACTTAGAAATGGGGCAAAATGGGTTGGAAAAGGGAAAAAAACTGCTAAAAAATAGTTAGAAAAGGACAAAAATGGGTTAGAAAAGGAAAAAAATGTCTTGCAAAGGGCTGGAATTTGACAAAAAAGGGTTAGAAAAGGGGAAAATGGGTTAAAATGCTTTAGAAATTGTTAGAAATTGACAAAAAAGGGTCACAAAAGAAAAAAAAGCCTTACAAAGGGTTGGGATTTCACAAAAACGGCTTAGAAAAGGAATGAATGGCTTTAAAAGGGTTAGAAATTGAGAAAAATGGGTTAGAAAAGGAAAAAAACTGCTTAAAAAAGATAGAAATTGAGAAAATGGGTTAGAAAAGTTAAACAAAGCAAGCATTCAAACGACTTAGAAAAGGACAAAAATGGGTTAGAAAAGGAAAAAAATGTCTTCCAAAGGGCTGGAATTTGACAAAAAAGGGTTAGAAAAGGGGAAAATGGCTTAAAATGCGTTAGAAATGCACTAAAATGGGTTAGAAATGGCCAAAAATGACTGAAAACAGGAAAAAATGGGGCAAAACCCAGTAAGAAAAAGAGAAAAATGGCTTAGAACCTTTTGAAACTTGCCAAAGATGCGATAGAAATGGCCAAAAATGGCTTTAAATGAGTTTCAAATGGGCACAAAGGGGATTGAAAAGGCAAAAATTGCTTAGAAATAGCCAAACACGGCTTGAAAGCATTGAGAAATGGACAAAAATGGTTTAGAAAAGGAAATGAAAAAAAGGCTTCAAACGACTTAGAGATGGGCAAAAAAGGGTTAGAAAAGGAAAAAACTTCTAAAAAATGGTTAGAAATTCACAAAAAATGGTCACAAAAGAAAAAAAAGCATTACAAAGGGTTGGAATTTGACAAAAACGGCTTAGAAAAGGAATGAATGGCTTTAAAAGGGTTAGAAATTGAGAAAAATGGGTTAGAAAAGGAAAAAAAAACTGCTTAAAAAAGATAGAAATTGAGAAAATGGGTTAGAAAAGTTAAATAAAGCAAGCATTCAAACGACTTAGAAATGGGGCAAAATGGGTTGGAAAAGGGAAAAAAACTGCTAAAAAATATTTAGAAAAGGACAAAAATGGGTTAGAAAAGGAAAAAAATGTCTTGCAAAGGGCTGGAATTTGACAAAAAAGGGTTAGAAAAGGGGAAAATGGGTTAAAATGCTTTAGAAATTGTTAGAAATTGACAAAAAAGGGTCACAAAAGAAAAAAAAGCCTTACAAAGGGTTGGGATTTCACAAAAACGGCTTAGAAAAGGAATGAATGGCTTTAAAAGGGTTAGAAATTGAGAAAAATGGGTTAGAAAAGGAAAAAAACTGCTTAAAAAAGATAGAAATTGAGAAAATGGGTTAGAAAAGTTAAACAAAGCAAGCATTCAAACGACTTAGAAAAGGACAAAAATGGGTTAGAAAAGGAAAAAAATGTCTTCCAAAGGGCTGGAATTTGACAAAAAAGGGTTAGAAAAGGGGAAAATGGCTTAAAATGCGTTAGAAATGCACTAAAATGGGTTAGAAATGGCCAAAAATGACTGAAAACAGGAAAAAATGGGGCAAAACCCAGTAAGAAAAAGAGAAAAATGGCTTAGAACCTTTTGAAACTTGCCAAAGATGCGATAGAAATGGCCAAAAATGGCTTTAAATGAGTTTCAAATGGGCACAAAGGGGATTGAAAAGGCAAAAATTGCTTAGAAATAGCCAAACACGGCTTGAAAGCATTGAGAAATGGACAAAAATGGTTTAGAAAAGGAAATGAAAAAAAGGCTTCAAACGACTTAGAGATGGGCAAAAAAGGGTTAGAAAAGGAAAAAACTTCTAAAAAATGGTTAGAAATTCACAAAAAATGGTCACAAAAGAAAAAAAAGCCTTACAAAGGGTTGGAATTTGACAAAAACGGCTTAGAAAAGGAATGAATGGCTTTAAAAGGGTTAGAAATTGAGAAAAATGGGTTAGAAAAGGAAAAAAAAACTGCTTAAAAAAGATAGAAATTGAGAAAATGGGTTAGAAAAGTTAAATAAAGCAAGCATTCAAACGACTTAGAAATGGGGCAAAATGGGTTGGAAAAGGGAAAAAAACTGCTAAAAAATATTTAGAAAAGGACAAAAATGGGTTAGAAAAGGAAAAAAATGTCTTGCAAAGGGCTGGAATTTGACAAAAAAGGGTTAGAAAAGGGGAAAATGGCTTAAAATGCGTTAGAAATTGTTAGAAATTCACAAAAAAGGGTCACAAAAGAAAAAAAAGCATTACAAAGGGTTGGAATTTGACAAAAACGGCTTAGAAAAAGAAAGAATGGCTTTAAAAGGGTTAGAAATTGAGAAAAATGGGTTAGCAACGGAAAAAAACTGCTTAAAAAAGATAGAAATTGAGAAAATGGGTTAGAAAAGTTAAACAAAGCAAGCATTCAAACGACTTAGAAAAGGACAAAAATGGGTTAGAAAAGGAAAAAAATGTCTTCCAAAGGGCTGGAATTTGACAAAAAAGGGTTAGAAAAGGGGAAAATGGCTTAAAATGCGTTAGAAATGCACTAAAATGGGTTAGAAATGGCCAAAAATGACTGAAAACAGGAAAAAAAAGGGCAAAACCCAGTAAGAAAAAGAGAAAAATGGCTTAGAACCTTTTGAAACTTGCCAAAGATGCGATATAATTGGCCAAAAATGGCTTTAAATGAGTTTCAAATGGGCACAAAGGGGATTGAAAAGGCAAAAATTGCTTAGAAATAGCCAAACACGGCTTGAAAGCATTGAGAAATGGACAAAAATGGTTTAGAAAAGGAAATGAAAAAAAGGCTTCAAACGACTTAGAGATGGGCAAAAAAGGGTTAGAAAAGGAAAAAACTTCTAAAAAATGGTTAGAAATTCACAAAAAATGGTCACAAAAGAAAAAAAAGCCTTACAAAGGGTTGGAATTTGACAAAAACGGCTTAGAAAAGGAATGAATGGCTTTAAAAGGGTTAGAAATTGAGAAAAATGGGTTAGAAAAGGAAAAAAAAACTGCTTAAAAAAGATAGAAATTGAGAAAATGGGTTAGAAAAGTTAAATAAAGCAAGCATTCAAACGACTTAGAAATGGGGCAAAATGGGTTGGAAAAGGGAAAAAAACTGCTAAAAAATATTTAGAAAAGGACAAAAATGGGTTAGAAAAGGAAAAAAATGTCTTGCAAAGGGCTGGAATTTGACAAAAAAGGGTTAGAAAAGGGGAAAATGGCTTAAAATGCGTTAGAAATTGTTAGAAATTCACAAAAAAGGGTCACAAAAGAAAAAAAAGCATTACAAAGGGTTGGAATTTGACAAAAACGGCTTAGAAAAAGAAAGAATGGCTTTAAAAGGGTTAGAAATTGAGAAAAATGGGTTAGAAAAGGAAAAAAACTGCTTAAAAAAGATAGAAATTGAGAAAATGGGTTAGAAAAGTTAAACAAAGCAAGCATTCAAACGACTTAGAAAAGGACAAAAATGGGTTAGAAAAGGAAAAAAATGTCTTCCAAAGGGCTGGAAATTGACAAAAAAGGGTTAGAAAAGGGGAAAATGGCTTAAAATGCGTTAGAAATGCACTAAAATGGGTTAGAAATGGCCAAAAATGACTGAAAACAGGAAAAAATGGGGCAAAACCCAGTAAGAAAAAGAGAAAAATGGCTTAGAACCTTTTGAAACTTGCCAAAGATGCGATAGAAATGGCCAAAAATGGCTTTAAATGAGTTTCAAATGGGCACAAAGGGGATTGAAAAGGCAAAAATTGCTTAGAAATAGCCAAACACGGCTTGAAAGCATTGAGAAATGGACAAAAATGGTTCAGAAAAGGAAATGAAAAAAAGGCTTCAAACGACTTAGAGATGGGCAAAAAAGGGTTAGAAAAGGAAAAAACTTCTAAAAAATGGTTAGAAATTCACAAAAAATGGTCACAAAAGAAAAAAAAGCCTTACAAAGGGTTGGGATTTGACAAAAACGGCTTAGAAAAGGAATGAATGGCTTTAAAAGGGTTAGAAATTGAGAAAAATGGGTTAGAAAAGGAAAAAAAAACTGCTTAAAAAAGATAGAAATTGAGAAAATGGGTTAGAAAAGTTAAATAAAGCAAGCATTCAAACGACTTAGAAATGGGGCAAAATGGGTTGGAAAAGGGAAAAAACTGCTAAAAAATAGTTAGAAAAGGACAAAAATGGGTTAGAAAAGGAAAAAAATGTCTTGCAAAGGGCTGGAATTTGACAAAAAAGGGTTAGAAAAGGGGAAAATGGCTTAAAATGCGTTAGAAATTGTTAGAAATTCACAAAAAAGGGTCACAAAAGAAAAAAAAGCATTACAAAGGGTTGGAATTTGACAAAAACGGCTTAGAAAAAGAAAGAATGGCTTTAAAAGGGTTAGAAATTGAGAAAAATGGGTTAGAAAAGGAAAAAAACTGCTTAAAAAAGATAGAAATTGAGAAAATGGGTTAGAAAAGTTAAACAAAGCAAGCATTCAAACGACTTAGAAAAGGACAAAAATGGGTTAGAAAAGGAAAAAAATGTCCTCCAAAGGGCTGGAATTTGACAAAAAAGGGTTAGAAAAGGGGAAAATGGCTTAAAATGCGTTAGAAATGCACTAAAATGGGTTAGAAATGGCCAAAAATGACTGAAAACAGGAAAAAATGGGGCAAAACCCAGTAAGAAAAAGAGAAAAATGGCTTAGAACCTTTTGAAACTTGCCAAAGATGCGATAGAAATGGCCAAAAATGGCTTGAAATGAGTTTCAAATGGGCACAAAGGGGATTGAAAAGGCAAAAATTGCTTAGAAATAGCCAAACACGGCTTGAAAGCATTGAGAAATGGACAAAAATGGTTTAGAAAAGGAAATGAAAAAAAGGCTTCAAACGACTTAGAGATGGGCAAAAAAGGGTTAGAAAAGGAAAAAACTTCTAAAAAATGGTTAGAAATTCACAAAAAATGGTCACAAAAGAAAAAAAAGCCTTACAAAGGGTTGGGATTTCACAAAAACGGCTTAGAAAAGGAATGTATGGCTTTAAAAGGGTTAGAAATTGAGAAAAATGGGTTAGAAAAGGAAAAAAAACTGCTTAAAAAAGATAGAAATTGAGAAAATGGGTTAGAAAAGTTAAATAAAGCAAGCATTCAAACGACTTAGAAATGGGGCAAAATGGGTTGGAAAAGGGAATAAAACTCCTAAAAAATAGTTAGAAAAGGACAAAAATGGGTTAGAAAAGGAAAAAAATGTCTTGCAAAGGGCTGGAATTTGACAAAAAAGGGTTAGAAAAGGGGAAAATGGGTTAAAATGCTTTAGAAATTGTTAGAAATTGACAAAAAAGGGTCACAAAAGAAAAAAAAGCCTTACAAAGGGTTGGGATTTCACAAAAACGGCTTAGAAAAGGAATGAATGGCTTTAAAAGGGTTAGAAATTGAGAAAAATGGGTTAGAAAAGGAAAAAAAACTGCTTAAAAAAGATAGAAATTGAGAAAATGGGTTAGAAAAGTTAAACAAAGCAAGCATTCAAACGACTTAGAAAAGGACAAAAATGGGTTAGAAAAGGAAAAAAATGTCTTCCAAAGGGCTGGAAATTGACAAAAAAGGGTTAGAAAAGGGGAAAATGGCTTAAAATGCGTTAGAAATGCACTAAAATGGGTTAGAAATGGCCAAAAATGACTGAAAACAGGAAAAAATGGGGCAAAACCCAGTAAGAAAAAGAGAAAAATGGCTTAGAACCTTTTGAAACTTGCCAAAGATGCGATAGAAATGGCCAAAAATGGCTTTAAATGAGTTTCAAATGGGCACAAAGGGGATTGAAAAGGCAAAAATTGCTTAGAAATAGCCAAACACGGCTTGAAAGCATTGAGAAATGGACAAAAATGGTTTAGAAAAGGAAATGAAAAAAAGGCTTCAAACGACTTAGAGATGGGCAAAAAAGGGTTAGAAAAGGAAAAAACTTCTAAAAAATGGTTAGAAATTCACAAAAAATGGTCACAAAAGAAAAAAAGCCTTACAAAGGGTTGGAATTTGACAAAAACGGCTTAGAAAAGGAATGAATGGCTTTAAAAGGGTTAGAAATTGAGAAAAATGGGTTAGAAAAGGAAAAAAAAACTGCTTAAAAAAGATAGAAATTGAGAAAATGGGTTAGAAAAGTTAAATAAAGCAAGCATTCAAACGACTTAGAAATGGGGCAAAATGGGTTGGAAAAGGGAAAAAAACTGCTAAAAAATAGTTAGAAAAGGAAAAAAATGTCTTGCAAAGGGCTGGAATTTGACAAAAAAGGGTTAGAAAAGGGGAAAATGGCTTAAAATGCGTTAGAAATTGTTAGAAATTCACAAAAAAGGGTCACAAAAGAAAAAAAAGCATTACAAAGGGTTGGAATTTGACAAAAACGGCTTAGAAAAAGAAAGAATGGCTTTAAAAGGGTTAGAAATTGAGAAAAATGGGTTAGAAAAGGAAAAAAACTGCTTAAAAAAGATAGAAATTGAGAAAATGGGTTAGAAAAGTTAAACAAAGCAAGCATTCAAACGACTTAGAAAAGGACAAAAATGGGTTAGAAAAGGAAAAAAATGTCTTCCAAAGGGCTGGAATTTGACAAAAAAGGGTTAGAAAAGGGGAAAATGGCTTAAAATGCGTTAGAAATGCACAAAAATGGGTTAGAAATGGCCAAAAACGACTGAAAACAGGAAAAAATGAGGCAAAACCCAGTAAGAAAAAGAGAAAAATGGCTTAGAACCTTTTGAAACTTGCCAAAGATGCGATAGAAATGGCCAAAAATGGCTTTAAATGAGTTTCAAATGGGCACAAAGGGGATTGAAAAGGCAAAAATTGCTTAGAAATAGCCAAACACGGCTTGAAAGCATTGAGAAATGGACAAAAATGGTTTAGAAAAGGAAATGAAAAAAAGGCTTCAAACGACTTAGAGATGGGCAATAAAGGGTTAGAAAAGGAAAAAAACTTCTAAAAAATGGTTAGAAATTCACAAAAAAGGGTCACAAAAGAAAAAAAGCATTACCAAGGGTTGGAATTTGTCAAAAACAGCTTAGAAAAGGAAAGCATGGCTTTTAAAGGGTTAGAAATTGAGAAAAATGGGTTAGAAAAGGAAAAAAAAACTGCTTAAAAAAGATAGAAATTGAGAAAATGGGTTAGAAAAGTTAAATAAAGCAAGCATTCAAACGACTTTGAAATGGGCAAAAATGGGTTGGAAAAGGGAAAAAACTGCTAAAAAATAGTTAGAAAAGGACAAAAATGGGTTAGAAAAGGAAAAAAATGTCTTCCAAAGGGCTGGAATTTGACAAAAAAGGGTTAGAAAAGGGGAAAATGGCTTAAAATGTGTTAGAAATGCACAAAAATGGGTTAGAAATGGCCAAAAATGACTGAAAACAGGAAAAAAAGAGGCAAAAACTAATAAGAAAAGGAAAAAACTGGCTTAAAACCCTTCGAAATTTGCCAAAGATACGATAGAAATGTCCAAAAATGGCTTTAAATTAGTTTGAAAGGGGATTGAAAAGGCAAAAATTGCTTAGAAATAGCCAAACACTGCTTAAAAGCGTTGAGAAATGGACAAAAATGGTTCAGAAAAGGAAATCAAAAAAGGCTTCAAACGAATTAGAGATGAGCAAAAAAGGGGTTACAAAAGAAAAAAACTTCTAAAAAATGGTTAGAAATTCACAAAAAATGGTCACAAAAGAAAAAAAAGCATTACAAAGGGTTGGAATTTGACAAAAACGGCTTAGAAAAGGAATGAATGGCTTTAAAAGGGTTAGAAATTGAGAAAAATGGGTTAGAAAAGGAAAAAAAACTGCTTAAAAAAGATAGAAATTGAGAAAATGGGTTAGAAAAGTTAAATAAAGCAAGCATTCAAACGACTTAGAAATGGGGCAAAATGGGTTGGAAAAGGGAATAAAACTCCTAAAAAAATAGTTAGAAAAGGACAAAAATGGGTTAGAAAAGGAAAAAAATGTCTTTCAAAGGGCTGGAATTTGACAAAAAAGGGTTAGAAAAGGGGAAAATGGCTTAAAATGCGTTAGAAATTGTTAGAAATTCACAAAAAATGGTCACAAAAGAAAAAAAAGCCTTACAAAGGGTTGGGATTTCACAAAAACGGCTTAGAAAAGGAATGTATGGCTTTAAAAGGGTTAGAAATTGAGAAAAATGGGTTAGAAAAGGAAAAAAAACTGCTTAAAAAAAGATAGAAATTGAGAAAATGGGTTAGAAAAGTTAAATAAAGCAAGCATTCAAACGACTTAGAAATGGGGCAAAATGGGTTGGAAAAGGGAATAAAACTCCTAAAAAATAGTTAGAAAAGGACAAAAATGGGTTAGAAAAGGAAAAAAATGTCTTGCAAAGGGCTGGAATTTCACAAAAAAGCGTTAGAAAAGGGGAAAATGGGTTAAAATGCTTTAGAAATTGTTAGAAATTGACAAAAAAGGGTCACAAAAGAAAAAAAAGCCTTACAAAGGGTTGGGATTTCACAAAAACGGCTTAGAAAAGGAAAGAATGGCTTTAAAAGGGTTAGAAATTGAGAAAAATGGGTTAGAAAAGGAAAAAAACTGCTTAAAAAAGATAGAAATTGAGAAAATGGGTTAGAAAAGTTAAACAAAGCAAGCATTCAAACGACTTAGAAAAGGACAAAAATGGGTTAGAAAAGGAAAAAAATGTCTTCCAAAGGGCTGGAAATTGACAAAAAAGGGTTAGAAAAGGGGAAAATGGCTTAAAATGCGTTAGAAATGCACTAAAATGGGTTAGAAATGGCCAAAAATGACTGAAAACAGGAAAAAATGGGGCAAAACCCAGTAAGAAAAAGAGAAAAATGGCTTAGAACCTTTTGAAACTTGCCAAAGATGCGATAGAAATGGCCAAAAATGGCTTTAAATGAGTTTCAAATGGGCACAAAGGGGATTGAAAAGGCAAAAATTGCTTAGAAATAGCCAAACACGGCTTGAAAGCATTGAGAAATGGACAAAAATGGTTTAGAAAAGGAAATGAAAAAAAGGCTTCAAACGACTTAGAGATGGGCAAAAAAGGGTTAGAAAAGGAAAAAACTTCTAAAAAATGGTTAGAAATTCACAAAAAATGGTCACAAAAGAAAAAAAAGCCTTACAAAGGGTTGGAATTTGACAAAAACGGCTTAGAAAAGGAATGAATGGCTTTAAAAGGGTTAGAAATTGAGAAAAATGGGTTAGAAAAGGAAAAAAAACTGCTTAAAAAAGATAGAAATTGAGAAAATGGGTTAGAAAAGTTAAATAAAGCAAGCATTCAAACGACTTAGAAATGGGGCAAAATGGGTTGGAAAAGGGAAAAAAACTGCTAAAAAATATTTAGAAAAGGACAAAAATGGGTTAGAAAAGGAAAAAAATGTCTTGCAAAGGGCTGGAATTTGACAAAAAAGGGTTAGAAAAGGGGAAAATGGCTTAAAATGCGTTAGAAATTGTTAGAAATTCACAAAAAAGGGTCACAAAAGAAAAAAAAGCATTACAAAGGGTTGGAATTTGACAAAAACGGCTTAGAAAAGGAATGAATGGCTTTAAAAGGGTTAGAAATTGAGAAAAATGGGTTAGAAAAGGAAAAAAAAACTGCTTAAAAAAGATAGAAATTGAGAAAATGGGTTAGAAAAGTTAAATAAAGCAAGCATTCAAACGACTTAGAAATGGGGCAAAATGGGTTGGAAAAGGGAAAAAAACTGCTAAAAAATAGTTAGAAAAGGACAAAAATGGGTTAGAAAAGGAAAAAAATGTCTTGCAAAGGGCTGGAATTTGACAAAAAAGGGTTAGAAAAGGGGAAAATGGGTTAAAATGCTTTAGAAATTGTTAGAAATTGACAAAAAAGGGTCACAAAAGAAAAAAAAGCCTTACAAAGGGTTGGGATTTCACAAAAACGGCTTAGAAAAGGAATGAATGGCTTTAAAAGGGTTAGAAATTGAGAAAAATGGGTTAGAAAAGGAAAAAAACTGCTTAAAAAAGATAGAAATTGAGAAAATGGGTTAGAAAAGTTAAACAAAGCAAGCATTCAAACGACTTAGAAAAGGACAAAAATGGGTTAGAAAAGGAAAAAAATGTCTTCCAAAGGGCTGGAATTTGACAAAAAAGGGTTAGAAAAGGGGAAAATGGCTTAAAATGCGTTAGAAATGCACTAAAATGGGTTAGAAATGGCCAAAAATGACTGAAAACAGGAAAAAATGGGGCAAAACCCAGTAAGAAAAAGAGAAAAATGGCTTAGAACCTTTTGAAACTTGCCAAAGATGCGATAGAAATGGCCAAAAATGGCTTTAAATGAGTTTCAAATGGGCACAAAGGGGATTGAAAAGGCAAAAATTGCTTAGAAATAGCCAAACACGGCTTGAAAGCATTGAGAAATGGACAAAAATGGTTTAGAAAAGGAAATGAAAAAAAGGCTTCAAACGACTTAGAGATGGGCAAAAAAGGGTTAGAAAAGGAAAAAACTTCTAAAAAATGGTTAGAAATTCACAAAAAATGGTCACAAAAGAAAAAAAAGCATTACAAAGGGTTGGAATTTGACAAAAACGGCTTAGAAAAGGAATGAATGGCTTTAAAAGGGTTAGAAATTGAGAAAAATGGGTTAGAAAAGGAAAAAAAAACTGCTTAAAAAAGATAGAAATTGAGAAAATGGGTTAGAAAAGTTAAATAAAGCAAGCATTCAAACGACTTAGAAATGGGGCAAAATGGGTTGGAAAAGGGAAAAAAACTGCTAAAAAATATTTAGAAAAGGACAAAAATGGGTTAGAAAAGGAAAAAAATGTCTTGCAAAGGGCTGGAATTTGACAAAAAAGGGTTAGAAAAGGGGAAAATGGGTTAAAATGCTTTAGAAATTGTTAGAAATTGACAAAAAAGGGTCACAAAAGAAAAAAAAGCCTTACAAAGGGTTGGGATTTCACAAAAACGGCTTAGAAAAGGAATGAATGGCTTTAAAAGGGTTAGAAATTGAGAAAAATGGGTTAGAAAAGGAAAAAAACTGCTTAAAAAAGATAGAAATTGAGAAAATGGGTTAGAAAAGTTAAACAAAGCAAGCATTCAAACGACTTAGAAAAGGACAAAAATGGGTTAGAAAAGGAAAAAAATGTCTTCCAAAGGGCTGGAATTTGACAAAAAAGGGTTAGAAAAGGGGAAAATGGCTTAAAATGCGTTAGAAATGCACTAAAATGGGTTAGAAATGGCCAAAAATGACTGAAAACAGGAAAAAATGGGGCAAAACCCAGTAAGAAAAAGAGAAAAATGGCTTAGAACCTTTTGAAACTTGCCAAAGATGCGATAGAAATGGCCAAAAATGGCTTTAAATGAGTTTCAAATGGGCACAAAGGGGATTGAAAAGGCAAAAATTGCTTAGAAATAGCCAAACACGGCTTGAAAGCATTGAGAAATGGACAAAAATGGTTTAGAAAAGGAAATGAAAAAAAGGCTTCAAACGACTTAGAGATGGGCAAAAAAGGGTTAGAAAAGGAAAAAACTTCTAAAAAATGGTTAGAAATTCACAAAAAATGGTCACAAAAGAAAAAAAAGCCTTACAAAGGGTTGGAATTTGACAAAAACGGCTTAGAAAAGGAATGAATGGCTTTAAAAGGGTTAGAAATTGAGAAAAATGGGTTAGAAAAGGAAAAAAAAACTGCTTAAAAAAGATAGAAATTGAGAAAATGGGTTAGAAAAGTTAAATAAAGCAAGCATTCAAACGACTTAGAAATGGGGCAAAATGGGTTGGAAAAGGGAAAAAAACTGCTAAAAAATATTTAGAAAAGGACAAAAATGGGTTAGAAAAGGAAAAAAATGTCTTGCAAAGGGCTGGAATTTGACAAAAAAGGGTTAGAAAAGGGGAAAATGGCTTAAAATGCGTTAGAAATTGTTAGAAATTCACAAAAAAGGGTCACAAAAGAAAAAAAAGCATTACAAAGGGTTGGAATTTGACAAAAACGGCTTAGAAAAAGAAAGAATGGCTTTAAAAGGGTTAGAAATTGAGAAAAATGGGTTAGCAACGGAAAAAAACTGCTTAAAAAAGATAGAAATTGAGAAAATGGGTTAGAAAAGTTAAACAAAGCAAGCATTCAAACGACTTAGAAAAGGACAAAAATGGGTTAGAAAAGGAAAAAAATGTCTTCCAAAGGGCTGGAATTTGACAAAAAAGGGTTAGAAAAGGGGAAAATGGCTTAAAATGCGTTAGAAATGCACTAAAATGGGTTAGAAATGGCCAAAAATGACTGAAAACAGGAAAAAAAAGGGCAAAACCCAGTAAGAAAAAGAGAAAAATGGCTTAGAACCTTTTGAAACTTGCCAAAGATGCGATATAATTGGCCAAAAATGGCTTTAAATGAGTTTCAAATGGGCACAAAGGGGATTGAAAAGGCAAAAATTGCTTAGAAATAGCCAAACACGGCTTGAAAGCATTGAGAAATGGACAAAAATGGTTTAGAAAAGGAAATGAAAAAAAGGCTTCAAACGACTTAGAGATGGGCAAAAAAGGGTTAGAAAAGGAAAAAACTTCTAAAAAATGGTTAGAAATTCACAAAAAATGGTCACAAAAGAAAAAAAAGCCTTACAAAGGGTTGGAATTTGACAAAAACGGCTTAGAAAAGGAATGAATGGCTTTAAAAGGGTTAGAAATTGAGAAAAATGGGTTAGAAAAGGAAAAAAAAACTGCTTAAAAAAGATAGAAATTGAGAAAATGGGTTAGAAAAGTTAAATAAAGCAAGCATTCAAACGACTTAGAAATGGGGCAAAATGGGTTGGAAAAGGGAAAAAAACTGCTAAAAAATATTTAGAAAAGGACAAAAATGGGTTAGAAAAGGAAAAAAATGTCTTGCAAAGGGCTGGAATTTGACAAAAAAGGGTTAGAAAAGGGGAAAATGGCTTAAAATGCGTTAGAAATTGTTAGAAATTCACAAAAAAGGGTCACAAAAGAAAAAAAAGCATTACAAAGGGTTGGAATTTGACAAAAACGGCTTAGAAAAAGAAAGAATGGCTTTAAAAGGGTTAGAAATTGAGAAAAATGGGTTAGAAAAGGAAAAAAACTGCTTAAAAAAGATAGAAATTGAGAAAATGGGTTAGAAAAGTTAAACAAAGCAAGCATTCAAACGACTTAGAAAAGGACAAAAATGGGTTAGAAAAGGAAAAAAATGTCTTCCAAAGGGCTGGAATTTGACAAAAAAGGGTTAGAAAAGGGGAAAATGGCTTAAAATGCGTTAGAAATGCACTAAAATGGGTTAGAAATGGCCAAAAATGACTGAAAACAGGAAAAAATGGGGCAAAACCCAGTAAGAAAAAGAGAAAAATGGCTTAGAACCTTTTGAAACTTGCCAAAGATGCGATAGAAATGGCCAAAAATGGCTTTAAATGAGTTTCAAATGGGCACAAAGGGGATTGAAAAGGCAAAAATTGCTTAGAAATAGCCAAACACGGCTTGAAAGCATTGAGAAATGGACAAAAATGGTTCAGAAAAGGAAATGAAAAAAAGGCTTCAAACGACTTAGAGATGGGCAAAAAAGGGTTAGAAAAGGAAAAAACTTCTAAAAAATGGTTAGAAATTCACAAAAAATGGTCACAAAAGAAAAAAAAGCCTTACAAAGGGTTGGGATTTGACAAAAACGGCTTAGAAAAGGAATGAATGGCTTTAAAAGGGTTAGAAATTGAGAAAAATGGGTTAGAAAAGGAAAAAAAAACTGCTTAAAAAAGATAGAAATTGAGAAAATGGGTTAGAAAAGTTAAATAAAGCAAGCATTCAAACGACTTAGAAATGGGGCAAAATGGGTTGGAAAAGGGAAAAAACTGCTAAAAAATAGTTAGAAAAGGACAAAAATGGGTTAGAAAAGGAAAAAAATGTCTTGCAAAGGGCTGGAATTTGACAAAAAAGGGTTAGAAAAGGGGAAAATGGCTTAAAATGCGTTAGAAATTGTTAGAAATTCACAAAAAAGGGTCACAAAAGAAAAAAAAGCATTACAAAGGGTTGGAATTTGACAAAAACGGCTTAGAAAAAGAAAGAATGGCTTTAAAAGGGTTAGAAATTGAGAAAAATGGGTTAGAAAAGGAAAAAAACTGCTTAAAAAAGATAGAAATTGAGAAAATGGGTTAGAAAAGTTAAACAAAGCAAGCATTCAAACGACTTAGAAAAGGACAAAAATGGGTTAGAAAAGGAAAAAAATGTCCTCCAAAGGGCTGGAATTTGACAAAAAAGGGTTAGAAAAGGGGAAAATGGCTTAAAATGCGTTAGAAATGCACTAAAATGGGTTAGAAATGGCCAAAAATGACTGAAAACAGGAAAAAATGGGGCAAAACCCAGTAAGAAAAAGAGAAAAATGGCTTAGAACCTTTTGAAACTTGCCAAAGATGCGATAGAAATGGCCAAAAATGGCTTTAAATGAGTTTCAAATGGGCACAAAGGGGATTGAAAAGGCAAAAATTGCTTAGAAATAGCCAAACACGGCTTGAAAGCATTGAGAAATGGACAAAAATGGTTTAGAAAAGGAAATGAAAAAAAGGCTTCAAACGACTTAGAGATGGGCAAAAAAGGGTTAGAAAAGGAAAAAACTTCTAAAAAATGGTTAGAAATTCACAAAAAATGGTCACAAAAGAAAAAAAAGCCTTACAAAGGGTTGGAATTTGACAAAAACGGCTTAGAAAAGGAATGAATGGCTTTAAAAGGGTTAGAAATTGAGAAAAATGGGTTAGAAAAGGAAAAAAAAACTGCTTAAAAAAGATAGAAATTGAGAAAATGGGTTAGAAAAGTTAAATAAAGCAAGCATTCAAACGACTTAGAAATGGGGCAAAATGGGTTGGAAAAGGGAAAAAAACTGCTAAAAAATAGTTAGAAAAGGACAAAAATGGGTTAGAAAAGGAAAAAAATGTCTTGCAAAGGGCTGGAATTTGACAAAAAAGGGTTAGAAAAGGGGAAAATGGCTTAAAATGCGTTAGAAATTGTTAGAAATTCACAAAAAAGGGTCACAAAAGAAAAAAAAGCATTACAAAGGGTTGGAATTTGACAAAAACGGCTTAGAAAAAGAAAGAATGGCTTTAAAAGGGTTAGAAATTGAGAAAAATGGGTTAGAAAAGGAAAAAAACTGCTTAAAAAAGATAGAAATTGAGAAAATGGGTTAGAAAAGTTAAACAAAGCAAGCATTCAAACGACTTAGAAAAGGACAAAAATGGGTTAGAAAAGGAAAAAAATGTCCTCCAAAGGGCTGGAATTTGACAAAAAAGGGTTAGAAAAGGGGAAAATGGCTTAAAATGCGTTAGAAATGCACAAAAATGGGTTAGATATGGCCAAAAACGACTGAAAACAGGAAAAAATGAGGCAAAACCCAGTAAGAAAAAGAGAAAAATGGCTTAGAACCTTTTGAAACTTGCCAAAGATGCGATAGAAATGGCCAAAAATGGCTTTAAATGAGTTTCAAATGGGCACAAAGGGGATTGAAAAGGCAAAAATTGCTTAGAAATAGCCAAACACGGCTTGAAAGCATTGAGAAATGGACAAAAATGGTTTAGAAAAGGAAATGAAAAAAAGGCTTCAAACGACTTAGAGATGGGCAAAAAAGGGTTAGAAAAGGAAAAAAACTTCTAAAAAATGGTTAGAAATTCACAAAAAAGGGTCACAAAAGAAAAAAAGCATTACCAAGGGTTGGAATTTGTCAAAAACAGCTTAGAAAAGGAAAGCATGGCTTTTAAAGGGTTAGAAATTGAGAAAAATGGGTTAGAAAAGGAAAAAAAAACTGCTTAAAAAAGATAGAAATTGAGAAAATGGGTTAGAAAAGTTAAATAAAGCAAGCATTCAAACGACTTTGAAATGGGCAAAAATGGGTTGGAAAAGGGAAAAAACTGCTAAAAAATAGTTAGAAAAGGACAAAAATGGGTTAGAAAAGGAAAAAAATGTCTTCCAAAGGGCTGGAATTTGACAAAAAAGGGTTAGAAAAGGGGAAAATGGCTTAAAATGTGTTAGAAATGCACAAAAATGGGTTAGAAATGGCCAAAAATGACTGAAAACAGGAAAAAAATGGGGCAAAAACTAATAAGAAAAGGAAAAAACTGGCTTAAAACCCTTCGAAATTTGCCAAAGATACGATAGAAATGTCCAAAAATGGCTTTAAATTAGTTTCAAAGGGGATTGAAAAGGCAAAAATTGCTTAGAAATAGCCAAACACTGCTTAAAAGCGTTGAGAAATGGACAAAAATGGTTCAGAAAAGGAAATCAAAAAAGGCTTCAAACGAATTAGAGATGAGCAAAAAAGGGGTTACAAAAGAAAAAAACTTCTAAAAAATGGTTAGAAATTCACAAAAAATGGTCACAAAAGAAAAAAAAGCATTACAAAGGGTTGGAATTTGACAAAAACGGCTTAGAAAAGGAATGAATGGCTTTAAAAGGGTTAGAAATTGAGAAAAATGGGTTAGAAAAGGAAAAAAAACTGCTTAAAAAAGATAGAAATTGAGAAAATGGGTTAGAAAAGTTAAATAAAGCAAGCATTCAAACGACTTAGAAATGGGGCAAAATGGGTTGGAAAAGGGAATAAAACTCCTAAAAAAATAGTTAGAAAAGGCCAAAAATGGGTTAGAAAAGGAAAAAAATGTCTTGCAAACGGCTGGAATTTGACAAAAAAGGGTTAGAAAAGGGGAAAATGGCTTAAAATGCGTTAGAAATTGTTAGAAATTCACAAAAAATGGTCACAAAAAAAAAAAAGCCTTACAAAGGGTTGGGATTTCACAAAAACGGCTTAGAAAAGGAATGTATGGCTTTAAAAGGGTTAGAAATTGAGAAAAATGGGTTAGAAAAGGAAAAAAAACTGCTTAAAAAAGATAGAAATTGAGAAAATGGGTTAGAAAAGTTAAGTAAAGCAAGCATTCAAACGACTTAGAAATGGGGCAAAATGGGTTGGAAAAGGGAATAAAACTCCTAAAAAATAGTTAGAAAAGGACAAAAATGGGTTAGAAAAGGAAAAAAATGTCTTGCAAAGGGCTGGAATTTGACAAAAAAGGGTTAGAAAAGGGGAAAATGGCTTAAAATGCGTTAGAAATTGTTAGAAATTCACAAAAAAGGGTCACAAAAGAAAAAAAAGCATTACAAAGGGTTGGAATTTGACAAAAACGGCTTAGAAAAAGAAAGAATGGCTTTAAAAGGGTTAGAAATTGAGAAAAATGGGTTAGAAAAGGAAAAAAACTGCTTAAAAAAGATAGAAATTGAGAAAATGGGTTAGAAAAGTTAAACAAAGCAAGCATTCAAACGACTTAGAAAAGGACAAAAATGGGTTAGAAAAGGAAAAAAATGTCTTCCAAAGGGCTGGAATTTGACAAAAAAGGGTTAGAAAAGGGGAAAATGGCTTAAAATGCGTTAGAAATGCACTAAAATGGGTTAGAAATGGCCAAAAATGACTGAAAACAGGAAAAAATGGGGCAAAACCCAGTAAGAAAAAGAGAAAAATGGCTTAGAACCTTTTGAAACTTGCCAAAGATGCGATAGAAATGGCCAAAAATGGCTTTAAATGAGTTTCAAATGGGCACAAAGGGGATTGAAAAGGCAAAAATTGCTTAGAAATAGCCAAACACGGCTTGAAAGCATTGAGAAATGGACAAAAATGGTTCAGAAAAGGAAATGAAAAAAAGGCTTCAAACGACTTAGAGATGGGCAAAAAAGGGTTAGAAAAGGAAAAAACTTCTAAAAAATGGTTAGAAATTCACAAAAAATGGTCACAAAAGAAAAAAAAGCCTTACAAAGGGTTGGGATTTGACAAAAACGGCTTAGAAAAGGAATGAATGGCTTTAAAAGGGTTAGAAATTGAGAAAAATGGGTTAGAAAAGGAAAAAAAAACTGCTTAAAAAAGATAGAAATTGAGAAAATGGGTTAGAAAAGTTAAATAAAGCAAGCATTCAAACGACTTAGAAATGGGGCAAAATGGGTTGGAAAAGGGAAAAAACTGCTAAAAAATAGTTAGAAAAGGACAAAAATGGGTTAGAAAAGGAAAAAAATGTCTTGCAAAGGGCTGGAATTTGACAAAAAAGGGTTAGAAAAGGGGAAAATGGCTTAAAATGCGTTAGAAATTGTTAGAAATTCACAAAAAAGGGTCACAAAAGAAAAAAAAGCATTACAAAGGGTTGGAATTTGACAAAAACGGCTTAGAAAAAGAAAGAATGGCTTTAAAAGGGTTAGAAATTGAGAAAAATGGGTTAGAAAAGGAAAAAAACTGCTTAAAAAAGATAGAAATTGAGAAAATGGGTTAGAAAAGTTAAACAAAGCAAGCATTCAAACGACTTAGAAAAGGACAAAAATGGGTTAGAAAAGGAAAAAAATGTCCTCCAAAGGGCTGGAATTTGACAAAAAAGGGTTAGAAAAGGGGAAAATGGCTTAAAATGCGTTAGAAATGCACTAAAATGGGTTAGAAATGGCCAAAAATGACTGAAAACAGGAAAAAATGGGGCAAAACCCAGTAAGAAAAAGAGAAAAATGGCTTAGAACCTTTTGAAACTTGCCAAAGATGCGATAGAAATGGCCAAAAATGGCTTTAAATGAGTTTCAAATGGGCACAAAGGGGATTGAAAAGGCAAAAATTGCTTAGAAATAGCCAAACACGGCTTGAAAGCATTGAGAAATGGACAAAAATGGTTTAGAAAAGGAAATGAAAAAAAGGCTTCAAACGACTTAGAGATGGGCAAAAAAGGGTTAGAAAAGGAAAAAACTTCTAAAAAATGGTTAGAAATTCACAAAAAATGGTCACAAAAGAAAAAAAAGCCTTACAAAGGGTTGGAATTTGACAAAAACGGCTTAGAAAAGGAATGAATGGCTTTAAAAGGGTTAGAAATTGAGAAAAATGGGTTAGAAAAGGAAAAAAAAACTGCTTAAAAAAGATAGAAATTGAGAAAATGGGTTAGAAAAGTTAAATAAAGCAAGCATTCAAACGACTTAGAAATGGGGCAAAATGGGTTGGAAAAGGGAAAAAAACTGCTAAAAAATAGTTAGAAAAGGACAAAAATGGGTTAGAAAAGGAAAAAAATGTCTTGCAAAGGGCTGGAATTTGACAAAAAAGGGTTAGAAAAGGGGAAAATGGCTTAAAATGCGTTAGAAATTGTTAGAAATTCACAAAAAAGGGTCACAAAAGAAAAAAAAGCATTACAAAGGGTTGGAATTTGACAAAAACGGCTTAGAAAAAGAAAGAATGGCTTTAAAAGGGTTAGAAATTGAGAAAAATGGGTTAGAAAAGGAAAAAAACTGCTTAAAAAAGATAGAAATTGAGAAAATGGGTTAGAAAAGTTAAACAAAGCAAGCATTCAAACGACTTAGAAAAGGACAAAAATGGGTTAGAAAAGGAAAAAAATGTCCTCCAAAGGGCTGGAATTTGACAAAAAAGGGTTAGAAAAGGGGAAAATGGCTTAAAATGCGTTAGAAATGCACAAAAATGGGTTAGATATGGCCAAAAACGACTGAAAACAGGAAAAAATGAGGCAAAACCCAGTAAGAAAAAGAGAAAAATGGCTTAGAACCTTTTGAAACTTGCCAAAGATGCGATAGAAATGGCCAAAAATGGCTTTAAATGAGTTTCAAATGGGCACAAAGGGGATTGAAAAGGCAAAAATTGCTTAGAAATAGCCAAACACGGCTTGAAAGCATTGAGAAATGGACAAAAATGGTTTAGAAAAGGAAATGAAAAAAAGGCTTCAAACGACTTAGAGATGGGCAAAAAAGGGTTAGAAAAGGAAAAAAACTTCTAAAAAATGGTTAGAAATTCACAAAAAAGGGTCACAAAAGAAAAAAAGCATTACCAAGGGTTGGAATTTGTCAAAAACAGCTTAGAAAAGGAAAGCATGGCTTTTAAAGGGTTAGAAATTGAGAAAAATGGGTTAGAAAAGGAAAAAAAAACTGCTTAAAAAAGATAGAAATTGAGAAAATGGGTTAGAAAAGTTAAATAAAGCAAGCATTCAAACGACTTTGAAATGGGCAAAAATGGGTTGGAAAAGGGAAAAAACTGCTAAAAAATAGTTAGAAAAGGACAAAAATGGGTTAGAAAAGGAAAAAAATGTCTTCCAAAGGGCTGGAATTTGACAAAAAAGGGTTAGAAAAGGGGAAAATGGCTTAAAATGTGTTAGAAATGCACAAAAATGGGTTAGAAATGGCCAAAAATGACTGAAAACAGGAAAAAAATGGGGCAAAAACTAATAAGAAAAGGAAAAAACTGGCTTAAAACCCTTCGAAATTTGCCAAAGATACGATAGAAATGTCCAAAAATGGCTTTAAATTAGTTTCAAAGGGGATTGAAAAGGCAAAAATTGCTTAGAAATAGCCAAACACTGCTTAAAAGCGTTGAGAAATGGACAAAAATGGTTCAGAAAAGGAAATCAAAAAAGGCTTCAAACGAATTAGAGATGAGCAAAAAAGGGGTTACAAAAGAAAAAAACTTCTAAAAAATGGTTAGAAATTCACAAAAAATGGTCACAAAAGAAAAAAAAGCATTACAAAGGGTTGGAATTTGACAAAAACGGCTTAGAAAAGGAATGAATGGCTTTAAAAGGGTTAGAAATTGAGAAAAATGGGTTAGAAAAGGAAAAAAAACTGCTTAAAAAAGATAGAAATTGAGAAAATGGGTTAGAAAAGTTAAATAAAGCAAGCATTCAAACGACTTAGAAATGGGGCAAAATGGGTTGGAAAAGGGAATAAAACTCCTAAAAAAATAGTTAGAAAAGGCCAAAAATGGGTTAGAAAAGGAAAAAAATGTCTTGCAAACGGCTGGAATTTGACAAAAAAGGGTTAGAAAAGGGGAAAATGGCTTAAAATGCGTTAGAAATTGTTAGAAATTCACAAAAAATGGTCACAAAAAAAAAAAAGCCTTACAAAGGGTTGGGATTTCACAAAAACGGCTTAGAAAAGGAATGTATGGCTTTAAAAGGGTTAGAAATTGAGAAAAATGGGTTAGAAAAGGAAAAAAAACTGCTTAAAAAAGATAGAAATTGAGAAAATGGGTTAGAAAAGTTAAGTAAAGCAAGCATTCAAACGACTTAGAAATGGGGCAAAATGGGTTGGAAAAGGGAATAAAACTCCTAAAAAATAGTTAGAAAAGGACAAAAATGGGTTAGAAAAGGAAAAAAATGTCTTGCAAAGGGCTGGAATTTGACAAAAAAGGGTTAGAAAAGGGGAAAATGGGTTAAAATGCTTTAGAAATTGTTAGAAATTGACAAAAAAGGGTCACAAAAGAAAAAAAAGCCTTACAAAGGGTTGGGATTTGACAAAAACGGCTTAGAAAAGGAATGAATGGCTTTAAAAGGGTTAGAAATTGAGAAAAATGGGTTAGAAAAGGAAAAAAACTGCTTAAAAAAGATAGAAATTGAGAAAATGGGTTAGAAAAGTTAAACAAAGCAAGCATTCAAACGACTTAGAAAAGGACAAAAATGGGTTAGAAAAGGAAAAAAATGTCCTCCAAAGGGCTGGAATTTGACAAAAAAGGGTTAGAAAAGGGGAAAATGGCTTAAAATGCGTTAGAAATGCACAAAAATGGGTTAGAAATGGCCAAAAACGACTGAAAGCAGGAAAAAATGAGGCAAAACCCAGTAAGAAAAAGAGAAAAATGGCTTAGAACCTTTTGAAACTTGCCAAAGATGCGATAGAAATGGCCAAAAATGGCTTTAAATGAGTTTCAAATGGGCACAAAGGGGATTGAAAAGGCAAAAATTGCTTAGAAATAGCCAAACACGGCTTGAAAGCATTGAGAAATGGACAAAAATGGTTTAGAAAAGGAAATGAAAAAAAGGCTTCAAACGACTTAGAGATGGGCAATAAAGGGTTAGAAAAGGAAAAAAACTTCTAAAAAATGGCTAGAAATTCACAAAAAAGGGTCACAAAAGAAAAAACGCATTACCAAGGGTTGGAATTTGTCAAAAACAGCTTAGAAAAGGAAAGCATGGCTTTTAAAGGGTTAGAAATTGAGAAAAATGGGTTAGAAAAGGAAAAAAAAACTGCTTAAAAAAGATAGAAATTGAGAAAATGGGTTAGAAAAGTTAAATAAAGCAAGCATTCAAACGACTTTGAAATGGGCAAAAATGGGTTGGAAAAGGGAAAAAACTGCTAAAAAATAGTTAGAAAAGGACAAAAATGGGTTAGAAAAGGAAAAAAATGTCTTCCAAAGGGCTGGAATTTGACAAAAAAGGGTTAGAAAAGGGGAAAATGGCTTAAAATGTGTTAGAAATGCACAAAAATGGGTTAGAAATGGCCAAAAATGACTGAAAACAGGAAAAAAATGGGGCAAAAACTAATAAGAAAAGGAAAAAACTGGCTTAAAACCCTTCGAAATTTGCCAAAGATACGATAGAAATGTCCAAAAATGGCTTTAAATTAGTTTCAAAGGGGATTGAAAAGGCAAAAATTGCTTAGAAATAGCCAAACACTGCTTAAAAGCGTTGAGAAATGGACAAAAATGGTTCAGAAAAGGAAATCAAAAAAGGCTTCAAACGAATTAGAGATGAGCAAAAAAGGGGTTACAAAAGAAAAAAACTTCTAAAAAATGGTTAGAAATTCACAAAAAATGGTCACAAAAGAAAAAAAAGCATTACAAAGGGTTGGAATTTGACAAAAACGGCTTAGAAAAGGAATGAATGGCTTTAAAAGGGTTAGAAATTGAGAAAAATGGGTTAGAAAAGGAAAAAAAACTGCTTAAAAAAGATAGAAATTGAGAAAATGGGTTAGAAAAGTTAAATAAAGCAAGCATTCAAACGACTTAGAAAAGGGGCAAAATGGGTTGGAAAAGGGAATAAAACTCCTAAAAAAATAGTTAGAAAAGGACAAAAATGGGTTAGAAAAGGAAAAAAATGTCTTGCAAACGGCTGGAATTTGACAAAAAAGGGTTAGAAAAGGGGAAAATGGCTTAAAATGCGTTAGAAATTGTTAGAAATTCACAAAAAATGGTCACAAAAGAAAAAAAAGCCTTACAAAGGGTTGGGATTTCACAAAAACGGCTTAGAAAAGGAATGTATGGCTTTAAAAGGGTTAGAAATTGAGAAAAATGGGTTAGAAAAGGAAAAAAAACTGCTTAAAAAAGATAGAAATTGAGAAAATGGGTTAGAAAAGTTAAATAAAGCAAGCATTCAAACGACTTAGAAATGGGGCAAAATGGGTTGGAAAAGGGAATAAAACTCCTAAAAAATAGTTAGAAAAGGACAAAAATGGGTTAGAAAAGGAAAAAAATGTCTTGCAAAGGGCTGGAATTTGACAAAAAAGGGTTAGAAAAGGGGAAAATGGGTTAAAATGCTTTAGAAATTGTTAGAAATTGACAAAAAAGGGTCACAAAAGAAAAAAAAGCCTTACAAAGGGTTGGGATTTCACAAAAACGGCTTAGAAAAGGAAAGAATGGCTTTAAAAGGGTTAGAAATTGAGAAAAATGGGTTAGAAAAGGAAAAAAACTGCTTAAAAAAGATAGAAATTGAGAAAATGGGTTAGAAAAGTTAAACAAAGCAAGCATTCAAACGACTTAGAAAAGGACAAAAATGGGTTAGAAAAGGAAAAAAATGTCTTCCAAAGGGCTGGAATTTGACAAAAAAGGGTTAGAAAAGGGGAAAATGGCTTAAACCGGGTTAGAAATGCACAAAAATGGGTTAGAAATGGCCAAAAATGACTGAAAACAGGAAAAAATGAGGCAAAACCCAGTAAGAAAAAGAGAAAAATGGCTTAGAACCTTTTGAAACTTGCCAAAGATGCGATAGAAATGGCCAAAAATGGCTTTAAATGAGTTTCAAATGGGCACAAAGGGGATTGAAAAGGCAAAAATTGCTTAGAAATAGCCAAACACGGCTTGAAAGCATTGAGAAATGGACAAAAATGGTTTAGAAAAGGAAATGAAAAAAAGGCTTCAAACGACTTAGAGATGGGCAAAAAAGGGTTAGAAAAGGAAAAAACTTCTAAAAAATGGTTAGAAATTCACAAAAAATGGTCACAAAAGAAAAAAAAGCCTTACAAAGGGTTGGAATTCGACAAAAACGGCTTAGAAAAGGAATGAATGGCTTTAAAAGGGTTAGAAATTGAGAAAAATGGGTTAGAAAAGGAAAAAAAAACTGCTTAAAAAAGATAGAAATTGAGAAAATGGGTTAGAAAAGTTAAATAAAGCAAGCATTCAAACGACTTAGAAATGGGGCAAAATGGGTTGGAAAAGGGAAAAAAACTGCTAAAAAATAGTTAGAAAAGGACAAAAATGGGTTAGAAAAGGAAAAAAATGTCTTGCAAAGGGCTGGAATTTGACAAAAAAAGGGTTAGAAAAGGGGAAAATGGCTTAAAATGCGTTAGAAATGCACAAAAATGGGTTAGAAATGGCCAAAAATGACTGAAAACAGGAAAAAAAATGGGGCAAAAACTAATAAGAAAAGGAAAAAACTGGCTTAAAACCCTTCGAAATTTGCCAAAGATACGATAGAAATGTCCAAAAATGGCTTTAAATTAGTTTCAAAGGGGATTGAAAAGGCAAAAATTGCTTAGAAATAGCCAAACACTGCTTAAAAGCGTTGAGAAATGGACAAAAATGGTTCAGAAAAGGAAATCAAAAAAGGCTTCAAACGACTTAGAGATGGGCAAAAAGGGGTTACAAAAGAAAAAAACTTCTAAAAAATGGTTAGAAAATCACAAAAAATGGTCACAAAAGAAAAAAAAGCCTTACAAAGGGTTGGAATTTGACAAAAACGGCTTAGAAAATGAATGAATGGCTTTAAAAGGGTTAGAAATTGAGAAAAATTGGTTAGAAAAGGAAAAAAACTGCTTAAAAAAGATAGAAATTGAGAAAATGGGTTAGAAAAATTAAATAAAGCATGCATTCAAACGACTTAGAAAAGGACAAAAATGGGTTAGAAAAGGAAAAAAAGTCTTCCAAAGGGCTGGAATTTGACAAAAAAAGGGTTAGAAAAGGGGAAAATGGCTTAAAATGCGTTAGAAATTGATAGAAATTCACAAAAAAGGGTCACAAAAGAAAAAAAAGCCTTACAAAGGGTTGGAATTTGACAAAAAAGGCTTAGAAAAGGAATGAATGGCTTTAAAAGGGTTAGAAATTGAGAAAAATGGGTTAGAAAAGGAAAAAAAAACTGCTTAAAAAAGATAGAAATTGAGAAAATGGGTTAGAAAAGTTAAACAAAGCAAGCATTCAAACGACTTAGAAAAGGACAAAAATGGGTTAGAAAAGGAAAAAAATGTCTTCCAAAGGGCTGGAATTTGACAAAAAAGGGTTAGAAAAGGGGAAAATGGCTTAAAATGCGTTAGAAATGCACTAAAATGGGTTAGAAATGGCCAAAAATGACTGAAAACAGGAAAAAATGGGGCAAAACCCAGTAAGAAAAAGAGAAAAATGGCTTAGAACCTTTTGAAACTTGCCAAAGATGCGATAGAAATGGCCAAAAATGGCTTTAAATGAGTTTCAAATGGGCACAAAGGGGATTGAAAAGGCAAAAATTGCTTAGAAATAGCCAAACACGGCTTGAAAGCATTGAGAAATGGACAAAAATGGTTTAGAAAAGGAAATGAAAAAAAGGCTTCAAACGACTTAGAGATGGGCAAAAAAGGGTTAGAAAAGGAAAAAACTTCTAAAAAATGGTTAGAAATTCACAAAAAATGGTCACAAAAGAAAAAAAAGCCTTACAAAGGGTTGGAATTTGACAAAAACGGCTTAGAAAAGGAATGAATGGCTTTAAAAGGGTTAGAAATTGAGAAAAATGGGTTAGAAAAGGAAAAAAAACTGCTTAAAAAAGATAGAAATTGAGAAAATGGGTTAGAAAAGTTAAATAAAGCAAGCATTCAAACGACTTTGAAATGGGCAAAAATGGGTTGGAAAGGGAAAAAACTGCTAAAAAATAGTTAGAAAAGGACAAAAATGGGTTAGAAAAGGAAAAAAATGTCTTGCAAAGGGCTGGAATTTGACAAAAAAGGGTTAGAAAAGGGGAAAATGGCTTAAAATGTTTTAGAAATGCACAAAAATGGGTTAGAAATGGCCAAAAATGACTGAAAACAGGAAAAAAATGGGGCAAAAACTAATAAGAAAAGGAAAAAACTGGCTTAAAACCCTTCGAAATTTGCCAAAGATACGATAGAAATGTCCAAAAATGGCTTTAAATTAGTTTCAAAGGGGATTGAAAAGGCAAAAATTGCTTAGAAATAGCCAAACACTGCTTAAAAGCGTTGAGAAATGGACAAAAATGGTTCAGGAAAGGAAATCAAAAAAGGCTTCAAACGAATTAGAGATGAGCAAAAAAGGGGTTACAAAAGGAAAAAAACTTCTAAAAAATGGTTAGAAATTCACAAAAAATGGTCACAAAAGAAAAAAAAGCATTACAAAGGGTTGGAATTTGACAAAAACGGCTTAGAAAAGGAATGAATGGCTTTAAAAGGGTAAGAAATTGAGAAAAATGGGTTAGAAAAGGAAAAAAAACTGCTTAAAAAAGATAGAAATTGAGAAAATGGGTTAGAAAAGTTAAATAAAGCAAGCATTCAAACGACTTAGAAATGGGGCAAAATGGGTTGGAAAAGGGAATAAAACTCCTAAAAAATAGTTAGAAAAGGACAAAAATGGGTTAGAAAAGGAAAAAAATGTCTTGCAAAGGGCTGGAATTTGACAAAAAAGGGTTAGAAAAGGGGAAAATGGCTTAAAATGCGTTAGAAATTGTTAGAAATTCACAAAAAATGGTCACAAAAGAAAAAAAAGCCTTACAAAGGGTTGGGATTTCACAAAAACGGCTTAGAAAAGGAATGTATGGCTTTAAAAGGGTTAGAAATTGAGAAAAATGGGTTAGAAAAGGAAAAAAAACTGCTTAAAAAAGATAGAAATTGAGAAAATGGGTTAGAAAAGTTAAATAAAGCAAGCATTCAAACGACTTAGAAATGGGGCAAAATGGGTTGGAAAAGGGAATAAAACTCCTAAAAAATAGTTAGAAAAGGACAAAAATGGGTTAGAAAAGGAAAAAAATGTCTTGCAAAGGGCTGGAATTTGACAAAAAAGGGTTAGAAAAGGGGAAAATGGGTTAAAATGCTTTAGAAATTGTTAGAAATTGAAAAAAAAGGGTCACAAAAGAAAAAAAAGCCTTACAAAGGGTTGGGATTTGACAAAAACGGCTTAGAAAAGGAATGAATGGCTTTAAAAGGGTTAGAAATTGAGAAAAATGGGTTAGAAAAGGAAAAAAACTGCTTAAAAAAGATAGAAATTGAGAAAATGGGTTAGAAAAGTTAAACAAAGCAAGCATTCAAACGACTTAGAAAAGGACAAAAATGGGTTAGAAAAGGAAAAAAATGTCTTCCAAAGGGCTGGAAATTGACAAAAAAGGGTTAGAAAAGGGGAAAATGGCTTAAAATGCGTTAGAAATGCACTAAAATGGGTTAGAAATGGCCAAAAATGACTGAAAACAGGAAAAAATGGGGCAAAACCCAGTAAGAAAAAGAGAAAAATGGCTTAGAACCTTTTGAAACTTGCCAAAGATGCGATAGAAATGGCCAAAAATGGCTTTAAATGAGTTTCAAATGGGCACAAAGGGGATTGAAAAGGCAAAAATTGCTTAGAAATAGCCAAACACGGCTTGAAAGCATTGAGAAATGGACAAAAATGGTTTAGAAAAGGAAATGAAAAAAAGGCTTCAAACGACTTAGAGATGGGCAAAAAAGGGTTAGAAAAGGAAAAAACTTCTAAAAAATGGTTAGAAATTCACAAAAAATGGTCACAAAAGAAAAAAAAGCCTTACAAAGGGTTGGAATTCGACAAAAACGGCTTAGAAAAGGAATGAATGGCTTTAAAAGGGTTAGAAATTGAGAAAAATGGGTTAGAAAAGGAAAAAAAAACTGCTTAAAAAAGATAGAAATTGAGAAAATGGGTTAGAAAAGTTAAATAAAGCAAGCATTCAAACGACTTAGAAATGGGGCAAAATGGGTTGGAAAAGGGAAAAAAACTGCTAAAAAATAGTTAGAAAAGGACAAAAATGGGTTAGAAAAGGAAAAAAATGTCTTGCAAAAGGCTGGAATTTGACAAAAAAAGGGTTAGAAAAGGGGAAAATGGCTTAAAATGCGTTAGAAATTGTTAGAAATTCACAAAAAAGGGTCACAAAAGAAAAAAAAGCATTGCAAAGGGTTGGAATTTGACAAAAACGGCTTAGAAAAAGAAAGAATGGCTTTAAAAGGGTTAGAAATTGAGAAAAATGGGTTAGAAAAGGAAAAAAACTGCTTAAAAAAGATAGAAATTGAGAAAATGGGTTAGAAAAGTTAAACAAAGCAAGCATTCAAACGACTTAAAAAAGGACAAAAATGGGTTAGAAAAGGAAAAAAATGTCTTCCAAAGGGCTGGAAATTGACAAAAAAGGGTTAGAAAAGGGGAAAATGGCTTGAAATGCGTTAGAAATGCACTAAAATGGGTTAGAAATGGCCAAAAATGACTGAAAACAGGAAAAAATGGGGCAAAACCCAGTAAGAAAAAGAGAAAAATGGCTTAGAACCTTTTGAAACTTGCCAAAGATGCGATAGAAATGGCCAAAAATGACTTTAAATGAGTTTCAAAAAGGATTGAAAAGGCAAAAATTGCTTAGAAATAGCCAAACACTGCTTAAAAGCGTTGAGAAATGGACAAAAATGGTTTAGAAAAGGAAATCAAAAAAGGCTTCAAACGAATTAGAGATGAGCAAAAAAGGGGTTACAAAAGGAAAAAAACTTCTAAAAAATGGTTAGAAATTCACAAAAAATGGTCACAAAAGAAAAAAAAGCATTACAAAGGGTTGGAATTTGACAAAAACGGCTTAGAAAAGGAATGAATGGCTTTAAAAGGGTAAGAAATTGAGAAAAATGGGTTAGAAAAGGAAAAAAAACTGCTTAAAAAAGATAGAAATTGAGAAAATGGGTTAGAAAAGTTAAATAAAGCAAGCATTCAAACGACTTAGAAATGGGGCAAAATGGGTTGGAAAAGGGAATAAAACTCCTAAAAAATAGTTAGAAAAGGACAAAAATGGGTTAGAAAAGGAAAAAAATGTCTTGCAAAGGGCTGGAATTTGACAAAAAAGGGTTAGAAAAGGTGAAAATGGCTTAAAATGCGTTAGAAATTGTTAGAAATTCACAAAAAAGGGTCACAAAAGAAAAAAAAGCATTACAAAGGGTTGGAATTTGACAAAAACGGCTTAGAAAAGGAAAGAATGGCTTTTAAAGGGTTAGAAATTGAGAAAAATGGGTTAGAAAAGGAAAAAAAAAAACTGCTTAAAAAAGATAGAAATTGAGAAAATGGGTTAGAAACGTTAAATAACGCAAGCATTCAAACGACTTTGAAATGGGCAAAAATGGGTTGGAAAAGGGAAAAAACTGCTAAAAAATAGTTAGAAAAGGACAAAAATAGGTTAGAAAAGGAAAAAAATGTCTTCCAAAGGGCTGGAATTTGACAAAAAAGGGTTAGAAAAGGGGAAAATGGCTTAAAATGTGTTAGAAATGCACAAAAATGGGTTAGAAATGGCCAAAAATGACTGAAAACAGGAAAAAAAATGGGGCAAAAACTAATAAGAAAAGGAAAAAACTGGCTTAAAACCCTTCGAAATTTGCCAAAGATACGATAGAAATGTTCAAAAATGGCTTTAAATTAGTTTGAAAGGGGATTGAAAAGGCAAAAATTGCTTAGAAATAGCCAAACACTGCTTAAAAGCGTTGAGAAATGGACAAAAATGGTTCAGAAAAGGAAATCAAAAAAGGCTTCAAACGACTTAGAGATGGGCAAAAAGGGGTTACAAAAGAAAAAAACTTCTAAAAAATGGTTAGAAAATCACAAAAAATGGTCACAAAAGAAAAAAAAGCCTTACAAAGGGTTGGAATTTGACAAAAACGGCTTAGAAAATTAATGAATGGCTTTAAAAGGGTTAGAAATTGAGAAAAATGGGTTAGAAAAGGAAAAAAACTGCTTAAAAAAGATAGAAATTGAGAAAATGGGTTAGAAAAATTAAATAAAGCATGCATTCAAACGACTTAGAAAAGGACAAAAATGGGTTAGAAAAGGAAAAAAATGTCTTGCAAAGGGCTGGAATTTGACAAAAAAAGGGTTAGAAAAGGGGAAAATGGCTTAAAATGCGTTAGAAATTGTTAGAAATTCACAAAAAAGGGTCACAAAAGAAAAAAAAGCATTACAAAGGGTTGGAATTTGACAAAAACAGCTTAGAAAAGGAAAGAATGGCTTTAAAAGGGTTAGAAATTGAGAAAAATGGGTTAGAAAAGGAAAAAAACTGCTTAAAAAAGATAGAAATTGAGAAAATGGGTTAGAAAAGTTAAACAAAGCAAGCATTCAAACGACTTAGAAAAGGACAAAAATGGGTTAGAAAAGGAAAAAAATATCTTCCAAAGGGCTGGAATTTGACAAAAAAGGGTTAGAAAAGAAGAAAATGGCTTAAACCGGGTTAGAAATGCACAAAAATGGGTTAGAAATGGCCAAAAATGACTGAAAACAGGAAAAAATGGGGCAAAACCCAGTAAGAAAAAGAGAAAAATGGCTTAGAACCTTTCGAAACTTGCCAAAGATGCGATAGAAATGGCAAAAAATGGCTTTAAATGAGTTTCAAATGGGCACAAAGGGGATTGAAAAGGCAAAAATTGCTTAGAAATAGCCAAACACGGCTTGAAAGCATTGAGAAATGGACAAAAATGGTTTAGAAAAGGAAATGAAAAAAAGGCTTCAAACGACTTAGAGATGGGCAAAAAAGGGTTAGAAAAGGAAAAAACTTCTAAAAAATGGTTAGAAATTCACAAAAAATGGTCACAAAAGAAAAAAAAGCCTTACAAAGGGTTGGAATTTGACAAAAACAACTCAGAAAATGAATGAATGGCTTTAAAAGGGTTAGAAATTGAGAAAAATGGGTTAGAAAAGGAAAAAAAAACTGCTTAAAAAAGATAGAATTTGAGAAAATGGGTTAGAAAAGTTAAATAACGCAAGCATTCAAACGACTTTGAAATGGGCAAAATGGGTTGGAAAAGGGAAAAAACTGCTAAAAAATAGTTAGAAAAGGACAAACATAGGTTAGAAAAGGAAAAAAATGTCTTGCAAAGGGCTGGAATTTGACAAAAAGGGTTAGAAAAGGGGAAAATGGCTTAAAATGCGTTAGAAATTGTTAGAAATTCACAAAAAAGGGTCACAAAAGAAAAAAAAGCCTTACAAAGGGTTGGAATTTGACAAAAACGGCTTAGAAAAGGAAAGAATGGCTTTAAAAGGGTTAGAAATTGAGAAAAATGGGTTAGAAAAGGAAAAAAACTGCTTAAAAAAGATAGAAATTGAGAAAATGGGTTAGAAAAGTTAAACAAAGCAAGCATTCAAACGACTTAGAAAAGGACAAAAATGGGTTAGAAAAGGAAAAAAATGTCTTCCAAAGGGCTGGAAATTGACAAAAAAGGGTTAGAAAAGGGGAAAATGGCTTAAAATGCGTTAGAAATGCACAAAAATGGGTTAGAAATGGCCAAAAATGACTGAAAACAGGAAAAAATGGGGCAAAACCCAGTAAGAAAAAGAGAAAAATGGCTTAGAACCTTTTGAAACTTGCCAAAAATGGCTTTAAATGAGTTTCAAATGGGCACAAAGGGGATTGAAAAGGCAAAAATTGCTTAGAAATAGCCAAACACGGCTTGAAAGCATTGAGAAATGGACAAAAATGGTTTAGAAAAGGAAATGAAAAAAAGGCTTCAAACGACTTAGAGATGAGCAAAAAAGGGGTTACAAAAGGAAAAAAACTTCTAAAAAATGGTTAGAAATTCACAAAAAATGGTCACAAAAGAAAAAAAAGCCTTACAAAGGGTATGAATTTGACAAAAACGGCTTAGAAAAGGAATGTATGGCTTTAAAAGGGTTAGAAATTGAGAAAAATGGGTTAGAAAAGGAAAAAAAACTACTTAAAAAAGATAGAAATTGAGAGAATGGGTTAGAAAAGTTAAATAAAGCAAGCATTCAAACGACTTAGAAATGGGGCAAAATGGGTTGGAAAAGGGAAAAAACTGCTAAAAAATAGTTAGAAAAGGACAAAAATGGGTTAGAAAAGGAAAAAAATGTCTTGCAAAGGGCTGGAATTTGACAAAAAAGGGTTAGAAAAGGGGAAAATGGCTTAAAATGCGTTAGAAATTGTTAGAAATTCACAAAAAAGGGTCACAAAAGAAAAAAAAGCATTACAAAGGGTTGGAATTTGACAAAAACGGCTTAGAAAAGGAAAGAATGGCTTTAAAAGGGTTAGAAATTGAGAAAAATGGGTTAGAAAAGGAAAAAAGCTGCTTAAAAAAGATAGAAATTGAGAAAATGGGTTAGAAAAATTAAACAAAGCAAGCATTCAAACGACTTAGAAAAGGACAAAAATGGGTTAGAAAAGGAAAAAAATGTCTTCCAAAGGGCTGGAATTTGACAAAAAAGGGTTAGAAAAGGGGAAAATGGCTTAAAATGTGTTAGAAATGCACAAAAATGGGTTAGAAATGGCCAAAAATGACTGAAAACAGGAAAAAAATGGGGCAAAAACTCATAAGAAAAGGAAAAAACTGGCTTAAAACCCTTCGAAATTTGCCAAAGATACGATAGAAATGTCCAAAAATGGCTTTAAATTAGTTTCAAAGGGGATTGAAAAGGCAAAAAATGCTTAGAAATAGCCAAACACTGCTTAAAAGCGTTGAGAAATGGACAAAAATGGTTCAGAAAAGGAAATCAAAAAAGGCTTCAAACGACTTAGAGATGGGCAAAAAGGGGTTACAAAAGAAAAAAACTTCTAAATAATGGTTAGAAAATCACAAAAAATGGTCACAAAAGAAAAAAAAGCCTTACAAAGGGTTGGAATTTGACAAAAACGGCTTAGAAAAGGAAAGAATGGCTTTAAAAGGGTTAGAAATTGAGAAAAATGGGTTAGAAAAGGAAAAAAAACTGCTTAGAAAAGATAGAAATTGAGAAAATGGGTTAGAACAATTAAATAAAGCAAGCATTCAAACGACTTAGAAAAGGACAAAAATGGGTTAGAAAAGGAAAAAAAAGTCTTCCAAAGGGCTGGAAATTGACAAAAAAAGGGTTAGAAAAGGGGAAAATGGCTTAAAATGCGTTAGAAATGCACAAAAATGGGTTAGAAATGGCCAAAAATGACTGAAAACAGGAAAAAATGAGGCAAAACCCAGTAAGAAAAAGAGAAAAATGGCTTAGAACCTTTTGAAACATGCCAAAGATGCGATAGAAATGGCCAAAAATGGCTTTAAATGAGTTTCAAATGGGCACAAAGGGGATTGAAAAGGCAAAAATTGCTTAGAAATAGCCAAACACGGCTTGAAAGCATTGAGAAATGGACAAAAATGGTTTAGAAAAGGAAATGAAAAAAAGGCTTCAAACGACTTAGAGATGAGCAAAAAAGGGGTTACAAAAGGAAAAAAACTTCTAAAAAATGGTTAGAAATTCACAAAAAATGGCCACAAAAGAAAAAAAAGCCTTACAAAGGGTTGGAATTTGACAAAAACGGCTTAGAAAAGGAATGTATGGCTTTAAAAGGGTTAGAAATTGAGAAAAATGGGTTAGAAAAGGAAAAAAAACTGCTTAGAAAAGATAGAAATTGAGAAAATGGGTTAGAAAAGTTAAATAAAGCAAGCATTCAAACGACTTAGAAATGGGGCAAAATGGGTTGGAAAAGGGAAAAAACTGCTAAAAAATAGTTAGAAAAGGACAAAAATGGGTTAGAAAAGGAAAAAAATGTCTTGCAAAGGGCTGGAATTTGACAAAAAAGGGTTAGAAAAGGGGAAAATGGCTTAAAATGCGTTAGAAATTGTTAGAAATTCACAAAAAATGGTCACAAAAGAAAAAAAAGCCTTACAAAGGGTTGGAAGTTGACAAAAACGGCTTAGAAAAGGAAAGAATGGCTTTAAAAGGGTTAGAAATTGAGAAAACTGGGTTAGAAAAGGAAAAAAACTGCTTAAAAAAGATAGAAATTGAGAAAATGGGTTAGAAAAGTTAAACAAAGCAAGCATTCAAACGACTTAGAAAAGGACAAAAATGGGTTAGAAAAGGAAAAAAATGTCTTCCAAAGGGCTGGAATTTGACAAAAAAGGGTTAGAAAAGGGGAAAATGGCTTAAAATGTGTTAGAAATGCACAAAAATGGGTTAGAAATGGCCAAAAATGACTGAAAACAGGAAAAAAATGGGGCAAAAACTCATAAGAAAAGGAAAAAACCTGGCTTAAAACCCTTCGAAATTTGCCAAAGATACGATAGAAATGTCCAAAAATGGCTTTAAATTAGTTTCAAAGGGGATTGAAAAGGCAAAAAATGCTTAGAAATAGCCAAACACTGCTTAAAAGCGTTGAGAAATGGACAAAAATGGTTCAGAAAAGGAAATCAAAAAAGGCTTCAAACGACTTAGAGATGGGCAAAAAGGGGTTACAAAAGAAAAAAACTTCTAAAAAATGGTTAGAAAATCACAAAAAATGGTCACAAAAGAAAAAAAAGCCTTACAAAGGGTTGGAATTTGACAAAAACGGCTTAGAAAAGGAAAGAATGGCTTTAAAAGGGTTAGAAATTGAGAAAAATGTGTTAGAAAAGGAAAAAAACTGCTTAAAAAAAGATAGAAATTGAGAAAATGGGTTAGAAAAATTAAATAAAGCAAGCATTCAAACGACTTAGAAAAGGACAAAAATGGGTTAGAAAAGGAAAAAAAAGTCTTCCAAAGGGCTGGAATTTGACAAAAAAGGGTTAGAAAAGGGGAAAATGGCTTAAAATGCGTTAGAAATGCACAAAAATGGGTTAGAAATGGCCAAAAATGACTGAAAACAGGAAAAAATGGGGCAAAACCCAGTAAGAAAAAGAGAAAAATGGCTTAGAACCTTTTGAAACTTGCCAAAGATGCGATAGAAATGGCCAAAAATGGCTTTAAATGAGTTTCAAATGGGCACAAAGGGGATTGAAAAGGCAAAAATTGCTTAGAAATAGCCAAACACGGCTTGAAAGCATTGAGAAATGGACAAAAATGGTTTAGAAAAGGAAATGAAAAAAAGGCTTCAAACGACTTAGAGATGAGCAAAAAAGGGGTTACAAAAGGAAAAAAACTTCTAAAAAATGGTTAGAAATTCACAAAAAATGGTCACAAAAGAAAAAAAAGCCTTACAAAGGGTTGGAATTTGACAAAAACGGCTTAGAAAAGGAATGTATGGCTTTAAAAGGGCTAGAAATTGAGAAAAATGGGTTAGAAAAGGAAAAAAAACTGCTTAAAAAAGATAGAAATTGAGAAAATGGGTTAGAAAAGTTAAATAAAGCAAGCATTCAAACGACTTAGAAATGGGGCAAAATGGGTTGGAAAAGGGAAAAAACTGCTAAAAAATAGTTAGAAAAGGACAAAAATGGGTTAGAAAAGGAAAAAAATGTCTTCCAAAGGGCTGGAATTTGACAAGAAAGGGTTAGAAAAGGGGAAAATGGCTTAAAATGTGTTAGAAATGCACAAAAATGGGTTAGAAATGGCCAAAAATGACTGAAAACAGGAAAAAAATGGGGCAAAAACTAATAAGAAAAGGAAAAAACTGGCTTAAAACCCTTCGAAATTTGCCAAAGATACGATAGAAATGTCCAAAAATGGCTTTAAATTAGTTTCAAAGGGGATTGAAAAGGCAAAAAATGCTTAGAAATAGCCAAACACTGCTTAAAAGCGTTGAGAAATGGACAAAAATGGTTCAGAAAAGGAAATCAAAAAAGGCTTCAAACGACTTAGAGATGGGCAAAAAGGGGTTACAAAAGAAAAAAACTTCTAAAAAATGGTTAGAAAATCACAAAAAATGGTCACAAAAGAAAAAAAAGCCTTACAAAGGGTTGGAATTTGACAAAAACGGCTTAGAAAAGGAATGAATGGCTTTAAAAGGGTTAGAAATTGAGAAAAATGGGTTAGAAAAGGAAAAAAACTGCTTAAAAAAGATAGAAATTGAGAAAATGGGTTAGAAAAATTAAATAAAGCAAGCATTCAAACGACTTAGAAAAGGACAAAAATGGGTTAGAAAAGGAAAAAAATGTCTTCCAAAGGGCTGGAATTTGACAAAAAAGGGTTAGAAAAGGGGAAAATGGCTTAAAATGTGTTAGAAATGCACAAAAATGGGTTAGAAATGGCCAAAAATGACTGAAAACAGGAAAAAAATGGGGCAAAAACTCATAAGAAAAGGAAAAAACTGGCTTAAAACCCTTCGAAATTTGCCAAAGATACGATAGAAATGTCCAAAAATGGCTTTAAATTAGTTTCAAAGGGGATTGAAAAGGCAAAAAATGCTTAGAAATAGCCAAACACTGCTTAAAAGCGTTGAGAAATGGACAAAAATGGTTCAGAAAAGGAAATCAAAAAAGGCTTCAAACGACTTAGAGATGGGCAAAAAGGGGTTACAAAAGAAAAAAACTTCTAAAAAATGGTTAGAAAATCACAAAAAATGGTCACAAAAGAAAAAAAAGCCTTACAAAGGGTTGGAATTTGACAAAAACGGCTTAGAAAAGGAAAGAATGGCTTTAAAAGGGTTAGAAATTGAGAAAAATAGGTTAGAAAAGGAAAAAAACTGCTTAAAAAAAGATAGAAATTGAGAAAATGGGTTAGAAAAATTAAATAAAGCAAGCATTCAAACGACTTAGAAAAGGACAAAAATGGGTTAGAAAAGGAAAAAAAAGTCTTCCAAAGGGCTGGAATTTGACAAAAAAGGGTTAGAAAAGGGGAAAATGGCTTAAAATGCGTTAGAAATGCACAAAAATGGGTTAGAAATGGCCAAAAATGACTGAAAACAGGAAAAAATGGGGCAAAACCCAGTAAGAAAAAGAGAAAAATGGCTTAGAACCTTTTGAAACTTGCCAAAGATGCGATAGAAATGGCCAAAAATGGCTTTAAATGAGTTTCAAATGGGCACAAAGGGGATTGAAAAGGCAAAAATTGCTTAGAAATAGCCAAACACGGCTTGAAAGCATTGAGAAATGGACAAAAATGGTTTAGAAAAGGAAATGAAAAAAAGGCTTCAAACGACTTAGAGATGAGCAAAAAAGGGGTTACAAAAGGAAAAAAACTTCTAAAAAATGGTTAGAAATTCACAAAAAATGGTCACAAAAGAAAAAAAAGCCTTACAAAGGGTTGGAATTTGACAAAAACGGCTTAGAAAAGGAATGTATGGCTTTAAAAGGGCTAGAAATTGAGAAAAATGGGTTAGAAAAGGAAAAAAAACTGCTTAAAAAAGATAGAAATTGAGAAAATGGGTTAGAAAAGTTAAATAAAGCAAGCATTCAAACGACTTAGAAATGGGGCAAAATGGGTTGGAAAAGGGAAAAAACTGCTAAAAAATAGTTAGAAAAGGACAAAAATGGGTTAGAAAAGGAAAAAAATGTCTTCCAAAGGGCTGGAATTTGACAAGAAAGGGTTAGAAAAGGGGAAAATGGCTTAAAATGTGTTAGAAATGCACAAAAATGGGTTAGAAATGGCCAAAAATGACTGAAAACAGGAAAAAAATGGGGCAAAAACTAATAAGAAAAGGAAAAAACTGGCTTAAAACCCTTCGAAATTTGCCAAAGATACGATAGAAATGTCCAAAAATGGCTTTAAATTAGTTTCAAAGGGGATTGAAAAGGCAAAAAATGCTTAGAAATAGCCAAACACTGCTTAAAAGCGTTGAGAAATGGACAAAAATGGTTCAGAAAAGGAAATCAAAAAAGGCTTCAAACGACTTAGAGATGGGCAAAAAGGGGTTACAAAAGAAAAAAACTTCTAAAAAATGGTTAGAAAATCACAAAAAATGGTCACAAAAGAAAAAAAAGCCTTACAAAGGGTTGGAATTTGACAAAAACGGCTTAGAAAAGGAATGAATGGCTTTAAAAGGGTTAGAAATTGAGAAAAATGGGTTAGAAAAGGAAAAAAACTGCTTAAAAAAGATAGAAATTGAGAAAATGGGTTAGAAAAATTAAATAAAGCAAGCATTCAAACGACTTAGAAAAGGACAAAAATGGGTTAGAAAAGGAAAAAAATGTCTTCCAAAGGGCTGGAATTTGACAAAAAAGGGTTAGAAAAGGGGAAAATGGCTTAAAATGTGTTAGAAATGCACAAAAATGGGTTAGAAATGGCCAAAAATGACTGAAAACAGGAAAAAAATGGGGCAAAAACTCATAAGAAAAGGAAAAAACTGGCTTAAAACCCTTCGAAATTTGCCAAAGATACGATAGAAATGTCCAAAAATGGCTTTAAATTAGTTTCAAAGGGGATTGAAAAGGCAAAAAATGCTTAGAAATAGCCAAACACTGCTTAAAAGCGTTGAGAAATGGACAAAAATGGTTCAGAAAAGGAAATCAAAAAAGGCTTCAAACGACTTAGAGATGGGCAAAAAGGGGTTACAAAAGAAAAAAACTTCTAAAAAATGGTTAGAAAATCACAAAAAATGGTCACAAAAGAAAAAAAAGCCTTACAAAGGGTTGGAATTTGACAAAAACGGCTTAGAAAAGGAAAGAATGGCTTTAAAAGGGTTAGAAATTGAGAAAAATGGGTTAGAAAAGGAAAAAAACTGCTTAAAAAAAGATAGAAATTGAGAAAATGGGTTAGAAAAATTAAATAAAGCAAGCATTCAAACGACTTAGAAAAGGACAAAAATGGGTTAGAAAAGGAAAAAAAAGTCTTCCAAAGGGCTGGAATTTGACAAAAAAGGGTTAGAAAAGGGGAAAATGGCTTAAAATGCGTTAGAAATGCACAAAAATGGGTTAGAAATGGCCAAAAATGACTGAAAACAGGAAAAAATGGGGCAAAACCCAGTAAGAAAAAGAGAAAAATGGCTTAGAACCTTTTGAAACTTGCCAAAGATGCGATAGAAATGGCCAAAAATGGCTTTAAATGAGTTTCAAATGGGCACAAAGGGGATTGAAAAGGCAAAAATTGCTTAGAAATAGCCAAACACGGCTTGAAAGCATTGAGAAATGGACAAAAATGGTTTAGAAAAGGAAATGAAAAAAAGGCTTCAAACGACTTAGAGATGAGCAAAAAAGGGGTTACAAAAGGAAAAAAACTTCTAAAAAATGGTTAGAAATTCACAAAAAATGGTCACAAAAGAAAAAAAAGCCTTACAAAGGGTTGGAATTTGACAAAAACGGCTTAGAAAAGGAATGTATGGCTTTAAAAGGGCTAGAAATTGAGAAAAATGGGTTAGAAAAGGAAAAAAAACTGCTTAAAAAAGATAGAAATTGAGAAAATGGGTTAGAAAAGTTAAATAAAGCAAGCATTCAAACGACTTAGAAATGGGGCAAAATGGGTTGGAAAAGGGAAAAAACTGCTAAAAAATAGTTAGAAAAGGACAAAAATGGGTTAGAAAAGGAAAAAAATGTCTTCCAAAGGGCTGGAATTTGACAAGAAAGGGTTAGAAAAGGGGAAAATGGCTTAAAATGTGTTAGAAATGCACAAAAATGGGTTAGAAATGGCCAAAAATGACTGAAAACAGGAAAAAAATGGGGCAAAAACTAATAAGAAAAGGAAAAAACTGGCTTAAAACCCTTCGAAATTTGCCAAAGATACGATAGAAATGTCCAAAAATGGCTTTAAATTAGTTTCAAAGGGGATTGAAAAGGCAAAAAATGCTTAGAAATAGCCAAACACTGCTTAAAAGCGTTGAGAAATGGACAAAAATGGTTCAGAAAAGGAAATCAAAAAAGGCTTCAAACGACTTAGAGATGGGCAAAAAGGGGTTACAAAAGAAAAAAACTTCTAAAAAATGGTTAGAAAATCACAAAAAATGGTCACAAAAGAAAAAAAAGCCTTACAAAGGGTTGGAATTTGACAAAAACGGCTTAGAAAAGGAATGAATGGCTTTAAAAGGGTTAGAAATTGAGAAAAATGGGTTAGAAAAGGAAAAAAACTGCTTAAAAAAGATAGAAATTGAGAAAATGGGTTAGAAAAATTAAATAAAGCAAGCATTCAAACGACTTAGAAAAGGACAAAAATGGGTTAGAAAAGGAAAAAAATGTCTTCCAAAGGGCTGGAATTTGACAAAAAAGGGTTAGAAAAGGGGAAAATGGCTTAAAATGTGTTAGAAATGCACAAAAATGGGTTAGAAATGGCCAAAAATGACTGAAAACAGGAAAAAAATGGGGCAAAAACTCATAAGAAAAGGAAAAAACTGGCTTAAAACCCTTCGAAATTTGCCAAAGATACGATAGAAATGTCCAAAAATGGCTTTAAATTAGTTTCAAAGGGGATTGAAAAGGCAAAAAATGCTTAGAAATAGCCAAACACTGCTTAAAAGCGTTGAGAAATGGACAAAAATGGTTCAGAAAAGGAAATCAAAAAAGGCTTCAAACGACTTAGAGATGGGCAAAAAGGGGTTACAAAAGAAAAAAACTTCTAAAAAATGGTTAGAAAATCACAAAAAATGGTCACAAAAGAAAAAAAAGCCTTACAAAGGGTTGGAATTTGACAAAAACGGCTTAGAAAAGGAAAGAATGGCTTTAAAAGGGTTAGAAATTGAGAAAAATGGGTTAGAAAAGGAAAAAAAACTGCTTAGAAAAGATAGAAATTGAGAAAATGGGTTAGAAAAATTAAATAAAGCAAGCATTCAAACGACTTAGAAAAGGACAAAAATGGGTTAGAAAAGGAAAAAAAAGTCTTCCAAAGGGCTGGAAATTGACAAAAAAAGGGTTAGAAAAGGGGAAAATGGCTTAAAATGCGTTAGAAATGCACAAAAATGGGTTAGAAATGGCCAAAAATGACTGAAAACAGGAAAAAATGAGGCAAAACCCAGTAAGAAAAAGAGAAAAATGGCTTAGAACCTTTTGAAACTTGCCAAAGATGCGATAGAAATGGCCAAAAATGGCTTTAAATGAGTTTCAAATGGGCACAAAGGGGATTGAAAAGGCAAAAATTGCTTAGAAATAGCCAAACACGGCTTGAAAGCATTGAGAAATGGACAAAAATGGTTTAGAAAAGGAAATGAAAAATAGGCTTCAAACGACTTAGAGATGAGCAAAAAAGGGGTTACAAAAGGAAAAAAACTTCTAAAAAATGGTTAGAAATTCACAAAAAATGGTCACAAAAGAAAAAAAAGCCTTACAAAGGGTTGGAATTTGACAAAAACGGCTTAGAAAAGGAATGTATGGCTTTAAAAGGGTTAGAAATTGAGAAAAATGGGTTAGAAAAGGAAAAAAAACTGCTTAGAAAAGATAGAAATTGAGAAAATGGGTTAGAAAAGTTAAATAAAGCAAGCATTCAAACGACTTAGAAATGGGGCAAAATGGGTTGGAAAAGGGAAAAAACTGCTAAAAAATAGTTAGAAAAGGACAAAAATGGGTTAGAAAAGGAAAAAAATGTCTTGCAAAGGGCGGGAATTTGACAAAAAAGGGTTAGAAAAGGGGAAAATGGCTTAAAATGCGTTAGAAATTGTTAGAAATTCACAAAAAATGGTCACAAAAGAAAAAAAAGCCTTACAAAGCGTTGGAATTTGACAAAAACGGCTTAGAAAAGGAAAGAATGGGTTTAAAAGGGTTAGAAATTGAGAAAACTGGGTTAGAAAAGGAAAAAAACTGCTTAAAAAAGATAGAAATTGAGAAAATGGGTTAGAAAAGTTAAACAAAGCAAGCATTCAAACGACTTAGAAAAGGACAAAAATGGGTTAGAAAAGGAAAAAAATGTCTTCCAAAGGGCTGGAATTTGACAAAAAAGGGTTAGAAAAGGGGAAAATGGCTTAAAATGTGTTAGAAATGCACAAAAATGGGTTAGAAATGGCCAAAAATGACTGAAAACAGGAAAAAAATGGGGCAAAAACTCATAAGAAAAGGAAAAAACCTGGCTTAAAACCCTTCGAAATTTGCCAAAGATACGATAGAAATGTCCAAAAATGGCTTTAAATTAGTTTCAAAGGGGATTGAAAAGGCAAAAAATGCTTAGAAATAGCCAAACACTGCTTAAAAGCGTTGAGAAATGGACAAAAATGGTTCAGAAAAGGAAATCAAAAAAGGCTTCAAACGACTTAGAGATGGGCAAAAAGGGGTTACAAAAGAAAAAAACTTCTAAAAAATGGTTAGAAAATCACAAAAAATGGTCACAAAAGAAAAAAAAGCCTTACAAAGGGTTGGAATTTGACAAAAACGGCTTAGAAAAGGAAAGAATGGCTTTAAAAGGGTTAGAAATTGAGAAAAATGGGTTAGAAAAGGAAAAAAACTGCTTAAAAAAAGATAGAAATTGAGAAAATGGGTTAGAAAAATTAAATAAAGCAAGCATTCAAACGACTTAGAAAAGGACAAAAATGGGTTAGAAAAGGAAAAAAAAGTCTTCCAAAGGGCTGGAATTTGACAAAAAAGGGTTAGAAAAGGGGAAAATGGCTTAAAATGCGTTAGAAATGCACAAAAATGGGTTAGAAATGGCCAAAAATGACTGAAAACAGGAAAAAATGGGGCAAAACCCAGTAAGAAAAAGAGAAAAATGGCTTAGAACCTTTTGAAACTTGCCAAAGATGCGATAGAAATGGCCAAAAATGGCTTTAAATGAGTTTCAAATGGGCACAAAGGGGATTGAAAAGGCAAAAATTGCTTAGAAATAGCCAAACACGGCTTGAAAGCATTGAGAAATGGACAAAAATGGTTTAGAAAAGGAAATGAAAAAAAGGCTTCAAACGACTTAGAGATGAGCAAAAAAGGGGTTACAAAAGGAAAAAAACTTCTAAAAAATGGTTAGAAATTCACAAAAAATGGTCACAAAAGAAAAAAAAGCCTTACAAAGGGTTGGAATTTGACAAAAACGGCTTAGAAAAGGAATGTATGGCTTTAAAAGGGCTAGAAATTGAGAAAAATGGGTTAGAAAAGGAAAAAAAACTGCTTAAAAAAGATAGAAATTGAGAAAATGGGTTAGAAAAGTTAAATAAAGCAAGCATTCAAACGACTTAGAAATGGGGCAAAATGGGTTGGAAAAGGGAAAAAACTGCTAAAAAATAGTTAGAAAAGGACAAAAATGGGTTAGAAAAGGAAAAAAATGTCTTCCAAAGGGCTGGAATTTGACAAGAAAGGGTTAGAAAAGGGGAAAATGGCTTAAAATGTGTTAGAAATGCACAAAAATGGGTTAGAAATGGCCAAAAATGACTGAAAACAGGAAAAAAATGGGGCAAAAACTAATAAGAAAAGGAAAAAACTGGCTTAAAACCCTTCGAAATTTGCCAAAGATACGATAGAAATGTCCAAAAATGGCTTTAAATTAGTTTCAAAGGGGATTGAAAAGGCAAAAAATGCTTAGAAATAGCCAAACACTGCTTAAAAGCGTTGAGAAATGGACAAAAATGGTTCAGAAAAGGAAATCAAAAAAGGCTTCAAACGACTTAGAGATGGGCAAAAAGGGGTTACAAAAGAAAAAAACTTCTAAAAAATGGTTAGAAAATCACAAAAAATGGTCACAAAAGAAAAAAAAGCCTTACAAAGGGTTGGAATTTGACAAAAACGGCTTAGAAAAGGAATGAATGGCTTTAAAAGGGTTAGAAATTGAGAAAAATGGGTTAGAAAAGGAAAAAAACTGCTTAAAAAAGATAGAAATTGAGAAAATGGGTTAGAAAAATTAAATAAAGCAAGCATTCAAACGACTTAGAAAAGGACAAAAATGGGTTAGAAAAGGAAAAAAATGTCTTCCAAAGGGCTGGAATTTGACAAAAAAGGGTTAGAAAAGGGGAAACCGGCTTAAAATGTGTTAGAAATGCACAAAAATGGGTTAGAAATGGCCAAAAATGACTGAAAACAGGAAAAAAATGGGGCAAAAACTCATAAGAAAAGGAAAAAACTGGCTTAAAACCCTTCGAAATTTGCCAAAGATACGATAGAAATGTCCAAAAATGGCTTTAAATTAGTTTCAAAGGGGATTGAAAAGGCAAAAAATGCTTAGAAATAGCCAAACACTGCTTAAAAGCGTTGAGAAATGGACAAAAATGGTTCAGAAAAGGAAATCAAAAAAGGCTTCAAACGACTTAGAGATGGGCAAAAAGGGGTTACAAAAGAAAAAAACTTCTAAAAAATGGTTAGAAAATCACAAAAAATGGTCACAAAAGAAAAAAAAGCCTTACAAAGGGTTGGAATTTGACAAAAACGGCTTAGAAAAGGAAAGAATGGCTTTAAAAGGGTTAGAAATTGAGAAAAATGGGTTAGAAAAGGAAAAAAAACTGCTTAGAAAAGATAGAAATTGAGAAAATGGGTTAGAAAAATTAAATAAAGCAAGCATTCAAACGACTTAGAAAAGGACAAAAATGGGTTAGAAAAGGAAAAAAAAGTCTTCCAAAGGGCTGGAAATTGACAAAAAAAGGGTTAGAAAAGGGGAAAATGGCTTAAAATGCGTTAGAAATGCACAAAAATGGGTTAGAAATGGCCAAAAATGACTGAAAACAGGAAAAAATGAGGCAAAACCCAGTAAGAAAAAGAGAAAAATGGCTTAGAACCTTTTGAAACTTGCCAAAGATGCGATAGAAATGGCCAAAAATGGCTTTAAATGAGTTTCAAATGGGCACAAAGGGGATTGAAAAGGCAAAAATTGCTTAGAAATAGCCAAACACGGCTTGAAAGCATTGAGAAATGGACAAAAATGGTTTAGAAAAGGAAATGAAAAATAGGCTTCAAACGACTTAGAGATGAGCAAAAAAGGGGTTACAAAAGGAAAAAAACTTCTAAAAAATGGTTAGAAATTCACAAAAAATGGTCACAAAAGAAAAAAAAGCCTTACAAAGGGTTGGAATTTGACAAAAACGGCTTAGAAAAGGAATGTATGGCTTTAAAAGGGTTAGAAATTGAGAAAAATGGGTTAGAAAAGGAAAAAAAACTGCTTAGAAAAGATAGAAATTGAGAAAATGGGTTAGAAAAGTTAAATAAAGCAAGCATTCAAACGACTTAGAAATGGGGCAAAATGGGTTGGAAAAGGGAAAAAACTGCTAAAAAATAGTTAGAAAAGGACAAAAATGGGTTAGAAAAGGAAAAAAATGTCTTGCAAAGGGCGGGAATTTGACAAAAAAGGGTTAGAAAAGGGGAAAATGGCTTAAAATGCGTTAGAAATTGTTAGAAATTCACAAAAAATGGTCACAAAAGAAAAAAAAGCCTTACAAAGGGTTGGAATTTGACAAAAACGGCTTAGAAAAGGAAAGAATGGGTTTAAAAGGGTTAGAAATTGAGAAAACTGGGTTAGAAAAGGAAAAAAACTGCTTAAAAAAGATAGAAATTGAGAAAATGGGTTAGAAAAGTTAAACAAAGCAAGCATTCAAACGACTTAGAAAAGGACAAAAATGGGTTAGAAAAGGAAAAAAATGTCTTCCAAAGGGCTGGAATTTGACAAAAAAGGGTTAGAAAAGGGGAAAATGGCTTAAAATGTGTTAGAAATGCACAAAAATGGGTTAGAAATGGCCAAAAATGACTGAAAACAGGAAAAAAATGGGGCAAAAACTCATAAGAAAAGGAAAAAACCTGGCTTAAAACCCTTCGAAATTTGCCAAAGATACGATAGAAATGTCCAAAAATGGCTTTAAATTAGTTTCAAAGGGGATTGAAAAGGCAAAAAATGCTTAGAAATAGCCAAACACTGCTTAAAAGCGTTGAGAAATGGACAAAAATGGTTCAGAAAAGGAAATCAAAAAAGGCTTCAAACGACTTAGAGATGGGCAAAAAGGGGTTACAAAAGAAAAAAACTTCTAAAAAATGGTTAGAAAATCACAAAAAATGGTCACAAAAGAAAAAAAAGCCTTACAAAGGGTTGGAATTTGACAAAAACGGCTTAGAAAAGGAAAGAATGGCTTTAAAAGGGTTAGAAATTGAGAAAAATGGGTTAGAAAAGGAAAAAAACTGCTTAAAAAAAGATAGAAATTGAGAAAATGGGTTAGAAAAATTAAATAAAGCAAGCATTCAAACGACTTAGAAAAGGACAAAAATGGGTTAGAAAAGGAAAAAAAAGTCTTCCAAAGGGCTGGAATTTGACAAAAAAGGGTTAGAAAAGGGGAAAATGGCTTAAAATGCGTTAGAAATGCACAAAAATGGGTTAGAAATGGCCAAAAATGACTGAAAACAGGAAAAAATGGGGCAAAACCCAGTAAGAAAAAGAGAAAAATGGCTTAGAACCTTTTGAAACTTGCCAAAGATGCGATAGAAATGGCCAAAAATGGCTTTAAATGAGTTTCAAATGGGCACAAAGGGGATTGAAAAGGCAAAAATTGCTTAGAAATAGCCAAACACGGCTTGAAAGCATTGAGAAATGGACAAAAATGGTTTAGAAAAGGAAATGAAAAATAGGCTTCAAACGACTTAGAGATGAGCAAAAAAGGGGTTACAAAAGGAAAAAAACTTCTAAAAAATGGTTAGAAATTCACAAAAAATGGTCACAAAAGAAAAAAAAGCCTTACAAAGGGTTGGAATTTGACAAAAACGGCTTAGAAAAGGAATGTATGGCTTTAAAAGGGTTAGAAATTGAGAAAAATGGGTTAGAAAAGGAAAAAAAACTGCTTAGAAAAGATAGAAATTGAGAAAATGGGTTAGAAAAGTTAAATAAAGCAAGCATTCAAACGACTTAGAAATGGGGCAAAATGGGTTGGAAAAGGGAAAAAACTGCTAAAAAATAGTTAGAAAAGGACAAAAATGGGTTAGAAAAGGAAAAAAATGTCTTGCAAAGGGCTGGAATTTGACAAAAAAGGGTTAGAAAAGGGGAAAATGGCTTAAAATGCGTTAGAAATTGTTAGAAATTCACAAAAAATGGTCACAAAAGAAAAAAAAGCCTTACAAAGGGTTGGAATTTGACAAAAACGGCTTAGAAAAGGAAAGAATGGGTTTAAAAGGGTTAGAAATTGAGAAAACTGGGTTAGAAAAGGAAAAAAACTGCTTAAAAAAGATAGAAATTGAGAAAATGGGTTAGAAAAGTTAAACAAAGCAAGCATTCAAACGACTTAGAAAAGGACAAAAATGGGTTAGAAAAGGAAAAAAATGTCTTCCAAAGGGCTGGAATTTGACAAAAAAGGGTTAGAAAAGGGGAAAATGGCTTAAAATGTGTTAGAAATGCACAAAAATGGGTTAGAAATGGCCAAAAATGACTGAAAACAGGAAAAAAATGGGGCAAAAACTCATAAGAAAAGGAAAAAACCTGGCTTAAAACCCTTCGAAATTTGCCAAAGATACGATAGAAATGTCCAAAAATGGCTTTAAATTAGTTTCAAAGGGGATTGAAAAGGCAAAAAATGCTTAGAAATAGCCAAACACTGCTTAAAAGCGTTGAGAAATGGACAAAAATGGTTCAGAAAAGGAAATCAAAAAAGGCTTCAAACGACTTAGAGATGGGCAAAAAGGGGTTACAAAAGAAAAAAACTTCTAAAAAATGGTTAGAAAATCACAAAAAATGGTCACAAAAGAAAAAAAAGCCTTACAAAGGGTTGGAATTTGACAAAAACGGCTTAGAAAAGGAAAGAATGGCTTTAAAAGGGTTAGAAATTGAGAAAAATGGGTTAGAAAAGGAAAAAAACTGCTTAAAAAAAGATAGAAATTGAGAAAATGGGTTAGAAAAATTAAATAAAGCAAGCATTCAAACGACTTAGAAAAGGACAAAAATGGGTTAGAAAAGGAAAAAAAAGTCTTCCAAAGGGCTGGAATTTGACAAAAAAGGGTTAGAAAAGGGGAAAATGGCTTAAAATGCGTTAGAAATGCACAAAAATGGGTTAGAAATGGCCAAAAATGACTGAAAACAGGAAAAAATGGGGCAAAACCCAGTAAGAAAAAGAGAAAAATGGCTTAGAACCTTTTGAAACTTGCCAAAGATGCGATAGAAATGGCCAAAAATGGCTTTAAATGAGTTTCAAATGGGCACAAAGGGGATTGAAAAGGCAAAAATTGCTTAGAAATAGCCAAACACGGCTTGAAAGCATTGAGAAATGGACAAAAATGGTTTAGAAAAGGAAATGAAAAAAAGGCTTCAAACGACTTAGAGATGAGCAAAAAAGGGGTTACAAAAGGAAAAAAACTTCTAAAAAATGGTTAGAAATTCACAAAAAATGGTCACAAAAGAAAAAAAAGCCTTACAAAGGGTTGGAATTTGACAAAAACGGCTTAGAAAAGGAATGTATGGCTTTAAAAGGGCTAGAAATTGAGAAAAATGGGTTAGAAAAGGAAAAAAAACTGCTTAAAAAAGATAGAAATTGAGAAAATGGGTTAGAAAAGTTAAATAAAGCAAGCATTCAAACGACTTAGAAATGGGGCAAAATGGGTTGGAAAAGGGAAAAAACTGCTAAAAAATAGTTAGAAAAGGACAAAAATGGGTTAGAAAAGGAAAAAAATGTCTTCCAAAGGGCTGGAATTTGACAAGAAAGGGTTAGAAAAGGGGAAAATGGCTTAAAATGTGTTAGAAATGCACAAAAATGGGTTAGAAATGGCCAAAAATGACTGAAAACAGGAAAAAAATGGGGCAAAAACTAATAAGAAAAGGAAAAAACTGGCTTAAAACCCTTCGAAATTTGCCAAAGATACGATAGAAATGTCCAAAAATGGCTTTAAATTAGTTTCAAAGGGGATTGAAAAGGCAAAAAATGCTTAGAAATAGCCAAACACTGCTTAAAAGCGTTGAGAAATGGACAAAAATGGTTCAGAAAAGGAAATCAAAAAAGGCTTCAAACGACTTAGAGATGGGCAAAAAGGGGTTACAAAAGAAAAAAACTTCTAAAAAATGGTTAGAAAATCACAAAAAATGGTCACAAAAGAAAAAAAAGCCTTACAAAGGGTTGGAATTTGACAAAAACGGCTTAGAAAAGGAATGAATGGCTTTAAAAGGGTTAGAAATTGAGAAAAATGGGTTAGAAAAGGAAAAAAACTGCTTAAAAAAGATAGAAATTGAGAAAATGGGTTAGAAAAATTAAATAAAGCAAGCATTCAAACGACTTAGAAAAGGACAAAAATGGGTTAGAAAAGGAAAAAAATGTCTTCCAAAGGGCTGGAATTTGACAAAAAAGGGTTAGAAAAGGGGAAAATGGCTTAAAATGTGTTAGAAATGCACAAAAATGGGTTAGAAATGGCCAAAAATGACTGAAAACAGGAAAAAAATGGGGCAAAAACTCATAAGAAAAGGAAAAAACTGGCTTAAAACCCTTCGAAATTTGCCAAAGATACGATAGAAATGTCCAAAAATGGCTTTAAATTAGTTTCAAAGGGGATTGAAAAGGCAAAAAATGCTTAGAAATAGCCAAACACTGCTTAAAAGCGTTGAGAAATGGACAAAAATGGTTCAGAAAAGGAAATCAAAAAAGGCTTCAAACGACTTAGAGATGGGCAAAAAGGGGTTACAAAAGAAAAAAACTTCTAAAAAATGGTTAGAAAATCACAAAAAATGGTCACAAAAGAAAAAAAAGCCTTACAAAGGGTTGGAATTTGACAAAAACGGCTTAGAAAAGGAAAGAATGGCTTTAAAAGGGTTAGAAATTGAGAAAAATGGGTTAGAAAAGGAAAAAAAACTGCTTAGAAAAGATAGAAATTGAGAAAATGGGTTAGAAAAATTAAATAAAGCAAGCATTCAAACGACTTAGAAAAGGACAAAAATGGGTTAGAAAAGGAAAAAAAAGTCTTCCAAAGGGCTGGAAATTGACAAAAAAAGGGTTAGAAAAGGGGAAAATGGCTTAAAATGCGTTAGAAATGCACAAAAATGGGTTAGAAATGGCCAAAAATGACTGAAAACAGGAAAAAATGAGGCAAAACCCAGTAAGAAAAAGAGAAAAATGGCTTAGAACCTTTTGAAACTTGCCAAAGATGCGATAGAAATGGCCAAAAATGGCTTTAAATGAGTTTCAAATGGGCACAAAGGGGATTGAAAAGGCAAAAATTGCTTAGAAATAGCCAAACACGGCTTGAAAGCATTGAGAAATGGACAAAAATGGTTTAGAAAAGGAAATGAAAAATAGGCTTCAAACGACTTAGAGATGAGCAAAAAAGGGGTTACAAAAGGAAAAAAACTTCTAAAAAATGGTTAGAAATTCACAAAAAATGGTCACAAAAGAAAAAAAAGCCTTACAAAGGGTTGGAATTTGACAAAAACGGCTTAGAAAAGGAATGTATGGCTTTAAAAGGGTTAGAAATTGAGAAAAATGGGTTAGAAAAGGAAAAAAAACTGCTTAGAAAAGATAGAAATTGAGAAAATGGGTTAGAAAAGTTAAATAAAGCAAGCATTCAAAGGACTTTGAAATGGGGCAAAATGGGTTGGAAAAGGGAAAAAACTGCTAAAAAATAGTTAGAAAAGGACAAAAATGGGTTAGAAAAGGAAAAAAATGTCTTGCAAAGGGCGGGAATTTGACAAAAAAGGGTTAGAAAAGGGGAAAATGGCTTAAAATGCGTTAGAAATTGTTAGAAATTCACAAAAAATGGTCACAAAAGAAAAAAAAGCCTTACAAAGCGTTGGAATTTGACAAAAACGGCTTAGAAAAGGAAAGAATGGGTTTAAAAGGGTTAGAAATTGAGAAAACTGGGTTAGAAAAGGAAAAAAACTGCTTAAAAAAGATAGAAATTGAGAAAATGGGTTAGAAAAGTTAAACAAAGCAAGCATTCAAACGACTTAGAAAAGGACAAAAATGGGTTAGAAAAGGAAAAAAATGTCTTCCAAAGGGCTGGAATTTGACAAAAAAGGGTTAGAAAAGGGGAAAATGGCTTAAAATGTGTTAGAAATGCACAAAAATGGGTTAGAAATGGCCAAAAATGACTGAAAACAGGAAAAAAATGGGGCAAAAACTCATAAGAAAAGGAAAAAACCTGGCTTAAAACCCTTCGAAATTTGCCAAAGATACGATAGAAATGTCCAAAAATGGCTTTAAATTAGTTTCAAAGGGGATTGAAAAGGCAAAAAATGCTTAGAAATAGCCAAACACTGCTTAAAAGCGTTGAGAAATGGACAAAAATGGTTCAGAAAAGGAAATCAAAAAAGGCTTCAAACGACTTAGAGATGGGCAAAAAGGGGTTACAAAAGAAAAAAACTTCTAAAAAATGGTTAGAAAATCACAAAAAATGGTCACAAAAGAAAAAAAAGCCTTACAAAGGGTTGGAATTTGACAAAAACGGCTTAGAAAAGGAAAGAATGGCTTTAAAAGGGTTAGAAATTGAGAAAAATGGGTTAGAAAAGGAAAAAAACTGCTTAAAAAAAGATAGAAATTGAGAAAATGGGTTAGAAAAATTAAATAAAGCAAGCATTCAAACGACTTAGAAAAGGACAAAAATGGGTTAGAAAAGGAAAAAAAAGTCTTCCAAAGGGCTGGAATTTGACAAAAAAGGGTTAGAAAAGGGGAAAATGGCTTAAAATGCGTTAGAAATGCACAAAAATGGGTTAGAAATGGCCAAAAATGACTGAAAACAGGAAAAAATGGGGCAAAACCCAGTAAGAAAAAGAGAAAAATGGCTTAGAACCTTTTGAAACTTGCCAAAGATGCGATAGAAATGGCCAAAAATGGCTTTAAATGAGTTTCAAATGGGCACAAAGGGGATTGAAAAGGCAAAAATTGCTTAGAAATAGCCAAACACGGCTTGAAAGCATTGAGAAATGGACAAAAATGGTTTAGAAAAGGAAATGAAAAAAAGGCTTCAAACGACTTAGAGATGAGCAAAAAAGGGGTTACAAAAGGAAAAAAACTTCTAAAAAATGGTTAGAAATTCACAAAAAATGGTCACAAAAGAAAAAAAAGCCTTACAAAGGGTTGGAATTTGACAAAAACGGCTTAGAAAAGGAATGTATGGCTTTAAAAGGGCTAGAAATTGAGAAAAATGGGTTAGAAAAGGAAAAAAAACTGCTTAAAAAAGATAGAAATTGAGAAAATGGGTTAGAAAAGTTAAATAAAGCAAGCATTCAAACGACTTAGAAATGGGGCAAAATGGGTTGGAAAAGGGAAAAAACTGCTAAAAAATAGTTAGAAAAGGACAAAAATGGGTTAGAAAAGGAAAAAAATGTCTTCCAAAGGGCTGGAATTTGACAAGAAAGGGTTAGAAAAGGGGAAAATGGCTTAAAATGTGTTAGAAATGCACAAAAATGGGTTAGAAATGGCCAAAAATGACTGAAAACAGGAAAAAAATGGGGCAAAAACTAATAAGAAAAGGAAAAAACTGGCTTAAAACCCTTCGAAATTTGCCAAAGATACGATAGAAATGTCCAAAAATGGCTTTAAATTAGTTTCAAAGGGGATTGAAAAGGCAAAAAATGCTTAGAAATAGCCAAACACTGCTTAAAAGCGTTGAGAAATGGACAAAAATGGTTCAGAAAAGGAAATCAAAAAAGGCTTCAAACGACTTAGAGATGGGCAAAAAGGGGTTACAAAAGAAAAAAACTTCTAAAAAATGGTTAGAAAATCACAAAAAATGGTCACAAAAGAAAAAAAAGCCTTACAAAGGGTTGGAATTTGACAAAAACGGCTTAGAAAAGGAATGAATGGCTTTAAAAGGGTTAGAAATTGAGAAAAATGGGTTAGAAAAGGAAAAAAACTGCTTAAAAAAGATAGAAATTGAGAAAATGGGTTAGAAAAATTAAATAAAGCAAGCATTCAAACGACTTAGAAAAGGACAAAAATGGGTTAGAAAAGGAAAAAAATGTCTTCCAAAGGGCTGGAATTTGACAAAAAAGGGTTAGAAAAGGGGAAACCGGCTTAAAATGTGTTAGAAATGCACAAAAATGGGTTAGAAATGGCCAAAAATGACTGAAAACAGGAAAAAAATGGGGCAAAAACTCATAAGAAAAGGAAAAAACTGGCTTAAAACCCTTCGAAATTTGCCAAAGATACGATAGAAATGTCCAAAAATGGCTTTAAATTAGTTTCAAAGGGGATTGAAAAGGCAAAAAATGCTTAGAAATAGCCAAACACTGCTTAAAAGCGTTGAGAAATGGACAAAAATGGTTCAGAAAAGGAAATCAAAAAAGGCTTCAAACGACTTAGAGATGGGCAAAAAGGGGTTACAAAAGAAAAAAACTTCTAAAAAATGGTTAGAAAATCACAAAAAATGGTCACAAAAGAAAAAAAAGCCTTACAAAGGGTTGGAATTTGACAAAAACGGCTTAGAAAAGGAAAGAATGGCTTTAAAAGGGTTAGAAATTGAGAAAAATGGGTTAGAAAAGGAAAAAAAACTGCTTAGAAAAGATAGAAATGGAGAAAATGGGTTAGAAAAATTAAATAAAGCAAGCATTCAAACGACTTAGAAAAGGACAAAAATGGGTTAGAAAAGGAAAAAAAAGTCTTCCAAAGGGCTGGAAATTGACAAAAAAAGGGTTAGAAAAGGGGAAAATGGCTTAAAATGCGTTAGAAATGCACAAAAATGGGTTAGAAATGGCCAAAAATGACTGAAAACAGGAAAAAATGAGGCAAAACCCAGTAAGAAAAAGAGAAAAATGGCTTAGAACCTTTTGAAACTTGCCAAAGATGCGATAGAAATGGCCAAAAATGGCTTTAAATGAGTTTCAAATGGGCACAAAGGGGATTGAAAAGGCAAAAATTGCTTAGAAATAGCCAAACACGGCTTGAAAGCATTGAGAAATGGACAAAAATGGTTTAGAAAAGGAAATGAAAAATAGGCTTCAAACGACTTAGAGATGAGCAAAAAAGGGGTTACAAAAGGAAAAAAACTTCTAAAAAATGGTTAGAAATTCACAAAAAATGGTCACAAAAGAAAAAAAAGCCTTACAAAGGGTTGGAATTTGACAAAAACGGCTTAGAAAAGGAATGTATGGCTTTAAAAGGGTTAGAAATTGAGAAAAATGGGTTAGAAAAGGAAAAAAAACTGCTTAGAAAAGATAGAAATTGAGAAAATGGGTTAGAAAAGTTAAATAAAGCAAGCATTCAAACGACTTAGAAATGGGGCAAAATGGGTTGGAAAAGGGAAAAAACTGCTAAAAAATAGTTAGAAAAGGACAAAAATGGGTTAGAAAAGGAAAAAAATGTCTTGCAAAGGGCGGGAATTTGACAAAAAAGGGTTAGAAAAGGGGAAAATGGCTTAAAATGCGTTAGAAATTGTTAGAAATTCACAAAAAATGGTCACAAAAGAAAAAAAAGCCTTACAAAGGGTTGGAATTTGACAAAAACGGCTTAGAAAAGGAAAGAATGGGTTTAAAAGGGTTAGAAATTGAGAAAACTGGGTTAGAAAAGGAAAAAAACTGCTTAAAAAAGATAGAAATTGAGAAAATGGGTTAGAAAAGTTAAACAAAGCAAGCATTCAAACGACTTAGAAAAGGACAAAAATGGGTTAGAAAAGGAAAAAAATGTCTTCCAAAGGGCTGGAATTTGACAAAAAAGGGTTAGAAAAGGGGAAAATGGCTTAAAATGTGTTAGAAATGCACAAAAATGGGTTAGAAATGGCCAAAAATGACTGAAAACAGGAAAAAAATGGGGCAAAAACTCATAAGAAAAGGAAAAAACCTGGCTTAAAACCCTTCGAAATTTGCCAAAGATACGATAGAAATGTCCAAAAATGGCTTTAAATTAGTTTCAAAGGGGATTGAAAAGGCAAAAAATGCTTAGAAATAGCCAAACACTGCTTAAAAGCGTTGAGAAATGGACAAAAATGGTTCAGAAAAGGAAATCAAAAAAGGCTTCAAACGACTTAGAGATGGGCAAAAAGGGGTTACAAAAGAAAAAAACTTCTAAAAAATGGTTAGAAAATCACAAAAAATGGTCACAAAAGAAAAAAAAGCCTTACAAAGGGTTGGAATTTGACAAAAACGGCTTAGAAAAGGAAAGAATGGCTTTAAAAGGGTTAGAAATTGAGAAAAATGGGTTAGAAAAGGAAAAAAACTGCTTAAAAAAAGATAGAAATTGAGAAAATGGGTTAGAAAAATTAAATAAAGCAAGCATTCAAACGACTTAGAAAAGGACAAAAATGGGTTAGAAAAGGAAAAAAAAGTCTTCCAAAGGGCTGGAATTTGACAAAAAAGGGTTAGAAAAGGGGAAAATGGCTTAAAATGCGTTAGAAATGCACAAAAATGGGTTAGAAATGGCCAAAAATGACTGAAAACAGGAAAAAATGGGGCAAAACCCAGTAAGAAAAAGAGAAAAATGGCTTAGAACCTTTTGAAACTTGCCAAAGATGCGATAGAAATGGCCAAAAATGGCTTTAAATGAGTTTCAAATGGGCACAAAGGGGATTGAAAAGGCAAAAATTGCTTAGAAATAGCCAAACACGGCTTGAAAGCATTGAGAAATGGACAAAAATGGTTTAGAAAAGGAAATGAAAAATAGGCTTCAAACGACTTAGAGATGAGCAAAAAAGGGGTTACAAAAGGAAAAAAACTTCTAAAAAATGGTTAGAAATTCACAAAAAATGGCCACAAAAGAAAAAAAAGCCTTACAAAGGGTTGGAATTTGACAAAAACGGCTTAGAAAAGGAATGTATGGCTTTAAAAGGGTTAGAAATTGAGAAAAATGGGTTAGAAAAGGAAAAAAAACTGCTTAGAAAAGATAGAAATTGAGAAAATGGGTTAGAAAAGTTAAATAAAGCAAGCATTCAAACGACTTAGAAATGGGGCAAAATGGGTTGGAAAAGGGAAAAAACTGCTAAAAAATAGTTAGAAAAGGACAAAAATGGGTTAGAAAAGGAAAAAAATGTCTTGCAAAGGGCTGGAATTTGACAAAAAAGGGTTAGAAAAGGGGAAAATAGCTTAAAATGCGTTAGAAATTGTTAGAAATTCACAAAAAATGGTCACAAAAGAAAAAAAAGCCTTACAAAGGGTTGGAAGTTGACAAAAACGGCTTAGAAAAGGAAAGAATGGCTTTAAAAGGGTTAGAAATTGAGAAAACTGGGTTAGAAAAGGAAAAAAACTGCTTAAAAAAGATAGAAATTGAGAAAATGGGTTAGAAAAGTTAAACAAAGCAAGCATTCAAACGACTTAGAAAAGGACAAAAATGGGTTAGAAAAGGAAAAAAATGTCTTCCAAAGGGCTGGAATTTGACAAAAAAGGGTTAGAAAAGGGGAAAATGGCTTAAAATGTGTTAGAAATGCACAAAAATGGGTTAGAAATGGCCAAAAATGACTGAAAACAGGAAAAAAATGGGGCAAAAACTCATAAGAAAAGGAAAAAACCTGGCTTAAAACCCTTCGAAATTTGCCAAAGATACGATAGAAATGTCCAAAAATGGCTTTAAATTAGTTTCAAAGGGGATTGAAAAGGCAAAAAATGCTTAGAAATAGCCAAACACTGCTTAAAAGCGTTGAGAAATGGACAAAAATGGTTCAGAAAAGGAAATCAAAAAAGGCTTCAAACGACTTAGAGATGGGCAAAAAGGGGTTACAAAAGAAAAAAACTTCTAAAAAATGGTTAGAAAATCACAAAAAATGGTCACAAAAGAAAAAAAAGCCTTACAAAGGGTTGGAATTTGACAAAAACGGCTTAGAAAAGGAAAGAATGGCTTTAAAAGGGTTAGAAATTGAGAAAAATGGGTTAGAAAAGGAAAAAAACTGCTTAAAAAAAGATAGAAATTGAGAAAATGGGTTAGAAAAATTAAATAAAGCAAGCATTCAAACGACTTAGAAAAGGACAAAAATGGGTTAGAAAAGGAAAAAAAAGTCTTCCAAAGGGCTGGAATTTGACAAAAAAGGGTTAGAAAAGGGGAAAATGGCTTAAAATGCGTTAGAAATGCACAAAAATGGGTTAGAAATGGCCAAAAATGACTGAAAACAGGAAAAAATGGGGCAAAACCCAGTAAGAAAAAGAGAAAAATGGCTTAGAACCTTTTGAAACTTGCCAAAGATGCGATAGAAATGGCCAAAAATGGCTTTAAATGAGTTTCAAATGGGCACAAAGGGGATTGAAAAGGCAAAAATTGCTTAGAAATAGCCAAACACGGCTTGAAAGCATTGAGAAATGGACAAAAATGGTTTAGAAAAGGAAATGAAAAAAAGGCTTCAAACGACTTAGAGATGAGCAAAAAAGGGGTTACAAAAGGAAAAAAACTTCTAAAAAATGGTTAGAAATTCACAAAAAATGGTCACAAAAGAAAAAAAAGCCTTACAAAGGGTTGGAATTTGACAAAAACGGCTTAGAAAAGGAATGTATGGCTTTAAAAGGGCTAGAAATTGAGAAAAATGGGTTAGAAAAGGAAAAAAAACTGCTTAAAAAAGATAGAAATTGAGAAAATGGGTTAGAAAAGTTAAATAAAGCAAGCATTCAAACGACTTAGAAATGGGGCAAAATGGGTTGGAAAAGGGAAAAAACTGCTAAAAAATAGTTAGAAAAGGACAAAAATGGGTTAGAAAAGGAAAAAAATGTCTTCCAAAGGGCTGGAATTTGACAAGAAAGGGTTAGAAAAGGGGAAAATGGCTTAAAATGTGTTAGAAATGCACAAAAATGGGTTAGAAATGGCCAAAAATGACTGAAAACAGGAAAAAAATGGGGCAAAAACTAATAAGAAAAGGAAAAAACTGGCTTAAAACCCTTCGAAATTTGCCAAAGATACGATAGAAATGTCCAAAAATGGCTTTAAATTAGTTTCAAAGGGGATTGAAAAGGCAAAAAATGCTTAGAAATAGCCAAACACTGCTTAAAAGCGTTGAGAAATGGACAAAAATGGTTCAGAAAAGGAAATCAAAAAAGGCTTCAAACGACTTAGAGATGGGCAAAAAGGGGTTACAAAAGAAAAAAACATCTAAAAAAAGGTTAGAAAATCACAAAAAATGGTCACAAAAGAAAAAAAAGCCTTACAAAGGGTTGGAATTTGACAAAAACGGCTTAGAAAAGGAATGAATGGCTTTAAAAGGGTTAGAAATTGAGAAAAATGGGTTAGAAAAGGAAAAAAACTGCTTAAAAAAGATAGAAATTGAGAAAATGGGTTAGAAAAATTAAATAAAGCAAGCATTCAAACGACTTAGAAAAGGACAAAAATGGGTTAGAAAAGGAAAAAAATGTCTTCCAAAGGGCTGGAATTTGACAAAAAAGGGTTAGAAAAGGGGAAAATGGCTTAAAATGTGTTAGAAATGCACAAAAATGGGTTAGAAATGGCCAAAAATGACTGAAAACAGGAAAAAAATGGGGCAAAAACTCATAAGAAAAGGAAAAAACTGGCTTAAAACCCTTCGAAATTTGCCAAAGATACGATAGAAATGTCCAAAAATGGCTTTAAATTAGTTTCAAAGGGGATTGAAAAGGCAAAAAATGCTTAGAAATAGCCAAACACTGCTTAAAAGCGTTGAGAAATGGACAAAAATGGTTCAGAAAAGGAAATCAAAAAAGGCTTCAAACGACTTAGAGATGGGCAAAAAGGGGTTACAAAAGAAAAAAACTTCTAAAAAATGGTTAGAAAATCACAAAAAATGGTCACAAAAGAAAAAAAAGCCTTACAAAGGGTTGGAATTTGACAAAAACGGCTTAGAAAAGGAAAGAATGGCTTTAAAAGGGTTAGAAATTGAGAAAAATGGGTTAGAAAAGGAAAAAAAACTGCTTAGAAAAGATAGAAATTGAGAAAATGGGTTAGAAAAATTAAATAAAGCAAGCATTCAAACGACTTAGAAAAGGACAAAAATGGGTTAGAAAAGGAAAAAAAAGTCATCCAAAGGGCTGGAAATTGACAAAAAAAGGGTTAGAAAAGGGGAAAATGGCTTAAAATGCGTTAGAAATGCACAAAAATTGGTTAGAAATGGCCAAAAATGACTGAAAACAGGAAAAAATGAGGCAAAACCCAGTAAGAAAAAGAGAAAAATGGCTTAGAACCTTTTGAAACTTGCCAAAGATGCGATAGAAATGGCCAAAAATGGCTTTAAATGAGTTTCAAATGGGCACAAAGGGGATTGAAAAGGCAAAAATTGCTTAGAAATAGCCAAACACGGCTTGAAAGCATTGAGAAATGGACAAAAATGGTTTAGAAAAGGAAATGAAAAATAGGCTTCAAACGACTTAGAGATGAGCAAAAAAGGGGTTACAAAAGGAAAAAAACTTCTAAAAAATGGTTAGAAATTCACAAAAAATGGTCACAAAAGAAAAAAAAGCCTTACAAAGGGTTGGAATTTGACAAAAACGGCTTAGAAAAGGAATGTATGGCTTTAAAAGGGTTAGAAATTGAGAAAAATGGGTTAGAAAAGGAAAAAAAACTGCTTAGAAAAGATAGAAATTGAGAAAATGGGTTAGAAAAGTTAAATAAAGCAAGCATTCAAACGACTTAGAAATGGGGCAAAATGGGTTGGAAAAGGGAAAAAACTGCTAAAAAATAGTTAGAAAAGGACAAAAATGGGTTAGAAAAGGAAAAAAATGTCTTGCAAAGGGCTGGAATTTGACAAAAAAGGGTTAGAAAAGGGGAAAATGGCTTAAAATGCGTTAGAAATTGTTAGAAATTCACAAAAAATGGTCACAAAAGAAAAAAAAGCCTTACAAAGGGTTGGAATTTGACAAAAACGGCTTAGAAAAGGAAAGAATGGGTTTAAAAGGGTTAGAAATTGAGAAAAATGGGTTAGAAAAGGAAAAAAAAACTGCTTCAAAAAGATAGAAATTGAGAAAATGGGTTAGAAAAGTTAAATAACGCAAGCATTCAAACGACTTTGAAATGGGCAAAAATGGGTTGGAAAAGGGAAAAAACTGCTAAAAATAGTTAGAAAAGGACAAAAATAGGTTAGAAAAGGAAAAAAATGTCTTCCAAAGGGCTGGAATTTGACAAGAAAGGGTTAGAAAAGGGGAAAATGGCTTAAAATGTGTTAGAAATGCACAAAAATGGGTTAGAAATGGCCAAAAATGACTGAAAACAGGAAAAAAATGGGGCAAAAACTAATAAGAAAAGGAAAAAACTGGCTTAAAACCCTTCGAAATTTGCCAAAGATACGATAGAAATGTCCAAAAATGGCTTTAAATTAGTTTCAAAGGGGATTGAAAAGGCAAAAAATGCTTAGAAATAGCCAAACACTGCTTAAAAGCGTTGAGAAATGGACAAAAATCGTTCAGAAAAGGAAATCAAAAAAGGCTTCAAACGACTTAGAGATGGGCAAAAAGGGGTTACAAAAGAAAAAAACTTCTAAAAAATGGTTAGAAAATCACAAAAAATGGTCACAAAAGAAAAAAAAGCCTTACAAAGGGTTGGAATTTGACAAAAACGGCTTAGAAAAGGAAAGAATGGCTTTAAAAGGGTTAGAAAAGGAAAAAAACTGCTTAAAAAAGATAGAAATTGAGAAAATGGGTTAGAAAAATTAAATAAAGCAAGCATTCAAACGACTTAGAAAAGGACAAAAAATGGGTTAGAAAAGGAAAAAAAAGTCTTCCAAAGGGCTGGAATTTGACAAAAAAGGGTTAGAAAAGGGGAAAATGGCTTAAAATGTGTTAGAAATGCACAAAAATGGGTTAGAAATGGCCAAAAATGACTGAAAACAGGAAAAAAATGGGGCAAAAACTAATAAGAAAAGGAAAAAACTGGCTTAAAACCCTTCGAAATTTGCCAAAGATATGATAGAAATGTCCAAAAATGGCTTTAAATTAGTTTCAAAGGGGATTGAAAATGCAAAAATTGCTTAGAAATAGCCAAACACGGCTTAAAAGCGTTGAGAAATGGACAAAAATGGTTTAGAAAAAGAAATGAAAAAAAGGCTTCAAACGACTTAGAGATGGGCAAAAAAGGGTTAGAAAAGGAAAAAACTTCTAAAAAATGGTTAGAAATTCACAAAAAATGGTCACAAAAGAAAAAAAAAGCCTTACAAAGGGTTGGAATTTGACAAAAACGGCTTAGAAAAGGAATGAATGGCTTTAAAAGGGTTAGAAATTGAGAAAAATGGGTTAGAAAAGGAAAAAAAACTGCTTAAAAAAGATAGAAATTGAGAAAATGGGTTAGAAAAGTTAAATAAAGCAAGCATTCAAACGACTTAGAAATGGGGCAAAATGGGTTGGAAAAGGGAATAAAACTCCTAAAAAATAGTTAGAAAAGGACAAAAATGGGTTAGAAAAAGAAAAAAATGTCTTGCAAAGGGCTGGAATTTGACAAAAAAAGGGTTAGAAAAGGGGAAAATGGCTTAAAATGCGTTAGAAATTGTTAGAAATTCACAAAAAAGGGTCACAAAAGAAAAAAAGCATTACAAAGGGTTGGAATTTGACAAAAACGGCTTAGAAAAGGAAAGAATGGCTTTAAAAGGGTTAGAAATTGAGAAAAATGGGTTAGAAAAGGAAAAAAAAACTGCTTAAAAAAGATAGAAATTGAGAAAATGGGTTAGAAAAGTTAAATAACGCAAGCATTCAAACAACTTTGAAATGGGCAAAAATGGGTTGGAAAAGGGAAAAAACTGCTAAAAATAGTTAGAAAAGGACAAAAATAGGTTAGAAAAGGAAAAAAATGTCTTCCAAAGGGCTGGAATTTGACAAGAAAGGGTTAGAAAAGGGGAAAATGGCTTAAAATGTGTTAGAAATGCACAAAAATGGGTTAGAAATGGCCAAAAATGACTGAAAACAGGAAAAAAAAGGGGCAAAAACTAATAAGAAAAGGAAAAAACTGGCTTAAAACCCTTCGAAATTTGCCAAAGATACGATAGAAATGTCCAAAAATGGCTTTAAATTAGTTTCAAAGGGGATTGAAAAGGCAAAAAATGCTTAGAAATAGCCAAACACTGCTTAAAAGCGTTGAGAAATGGACAAAAATGGTTCAGAAAAGGAAATCAAAAAAGGCTTCAAACGACTTAGAGATGGGCAAAAAGGGGTTACAAAAGAAAAAAACTTCTAAAAAATGGTTAGAAAATCACAAAAAATGGTCACAAAAGAAAAAAAAGCCTTACAAAGGGTTGGAATTTGACAAAAACGGCTTAGAAAAGGAATGAATGGCTTTAAAAGGGTTAGAAATTGAGAAAAATGGGTTAGAAAAGGAAAAAAACTGCTTAAAAAAGATAGAAATTGAGAAAATGGGTTAGAAAAATTAAATAAAGCAAGCATTCAAACGACTTAGAAAAGGACAAAAATGGGTTAGAAAAGGAAAAAAATGTCTTCCAAAGGGCTGGAATTTGACCAAAAAGGGTTAGAAAAGGGGAAAATGGCTTAAAATGCGTTAGAAATGCACAAAAATGGGTTAGAAATGGCCAAAAATGACTGAAAGCAGGAAAAAATGGGGCAAAACCCAGTAAGAAAAAGAGAAAAATGGCTTAGAACCTTTTGAAACTTGCCAAAGATGCGATAGAAATGGCCAAAAATGGCTTTAAATGAGTTTCAAATGGGCACAAAGGGGATTGAAAAGGCAAAAATTGCTTAGAAATAGCCAAACACGGCTTGAAAGCATTGAGAAATGGACAAAAATGGTTTAGAAAAGGAAATGAAAAAAAGGCTTCAAACGACTTAGAGATGGGCAAAAAAGGGTTAGAAAAGGAAAAAACTTCTAAAAAATGGTTAGAAATTGACAAAAAAGGGTCACAAAAGAAAAAAAAGCCTTACAAAGGGTTGGGATTTCACAAAAACGGCTTAAAAAAGGAATGAATGGCTTTAAAAGGGTTAGAAATTGAGAAAAATGGGTTAGAAAAGGAAAAAAAACTGCTTAAAAAAGATAGAAATTGAGAAAATGGGTTAGAAAAGTTAAATAACGCAAGCATTCAAACAACTTTGAAATGGGCAAAATGGGTTGGAAAAGGGAAAAAACTGCTAAAAAATAGTTAGAAAAGGACAAAAATAGGTTAGAAAAGGAAAAAAATGTCTTGCAAAGGGCTGGAATTTGACAAAAAAGGGTTAGAAAAGGGGAAAATGGCTTAAAATGCGTTAGAAATTGTTAGAAATTCACAAAAAAGGGTCACAAAAGAAAAAAAGCATTACAAAGGGTTGGAATTTGACAAAAACGGCTTAGAAAAGGAATGAATGGCTTTAAAAGGGTTAGAAATTGAGAAAAATGGGTTAGAAAAGGAAAAAAACTGCTTAAAAAAGATAGAAATTGAGAAAATGGGTTAGAAAAATTAAATAAAGCAAGCATTCAAACGACTTAGAAAAGGACAAAAATGGGTTAGAAAAGGAAAAAAATGTCTTCCAAAGGGCTGGAAATTGACAAAAAAAGGGTTAGAAAAGAAGAAAATGGCTTAAACCGGGTTAGAAATGCACAAAAATGGGTTAGAAATGGCCAAAAATGACTGAAAACAGGAAAAAATGAGGCAAAACCCAGTAAGAAAAAGAGAAAAATGGCTTAGAACCTTTTGAAACTTGCCAAAGATGCGATAGAAATGGCCAAAAATGGCTTTAAATGAGTTTCAAATGGGCACAAAGGGGATTGAAAAGGCAAAAATTGCTTAGAAATAGCCAAACACGGCTTGAAAGCTTTGAGAAATGGACAAAAATGGTTCAGAAAAGGAAATGAAAAAAAGGCTTCAAACGACTTAGAGATGGGCAAAAAAGGGTTAGAAAAGGAAAAAACTTCTAAAAAATGGTTAGAAATTCACAAAAAATGGTCACAAAAGAAAAAAAAAGCCTTACAAAGGGTTGGAATTTGACAAAAACGGCTTAGAAAAGGAATGAATGGCTTTAAAAGGGTTAGAAATTGAGAAAAATGGGTTAGAAAAGGAAAAAAAAACTGCTTCAAAAAGATAGAAATTGAGAAAATGGGTTAGAAAAGTTAAATAACGCAAGCATTCAAACGACTTTGAAATGGGCAAAAATGGGTTGGAAAAGGGAAAAAACTGCTAAAAAATAGTTAGAAAAGGACAAAAATAGGTTAGAAAAGGAAAAAAATGTCTTGCAAAGGGCTGGAATTTGACAAAAAAGGGTTAGAAAAGGGGAAAATGGCTTAAAATGCGTTAGAAATTGTTAGAAATTCACAAAAAAGGGTCACAAAAGAAAAAAAGCATTACAAAGGGTTGGAATTTGACAAAAACGGCTTAGAAAAGGAAAGAATGGCTTTAAAAGGGTTAGAAATTGAGAAAAATGGGTTAGAAAAGGAAAAAAACTGCTTAAAAAAGATAGAAATTGAGAAAATGGGTTAGAAAAATTAAATAAAGCAAGCATTCAAACGACTTAGAAAAGGACAAAAATGGGTTAGAAAAGGAAAAAAATGTCTTCCAAAGGGCTGGAATTTGACAAGAAAGGGTTAGAAAAGGGGAAAATGGCTTAAAATGTGTTAGAAATTGTTAGAAATTCACAAAAAATGGTCACAAAAGAAAAAAAAGCCTTACAAAGGGTTGGAAGTTGACAAAAACGGCTTAGAAAAGGAAAGAATGGGTTTAAAAGGGTTAGAAATTGAGAAAACTGGGTTAGAAAAGGAAAAAAACTGCTTAAAAAAGATAGAAATTGAGAAAATGGGTTAGAAAAGTTAAACAAAGCAAGCATTCAAACGACTTAGAAAAGGACAAAAATGGGTTAGAAAAGGAAAAAAATGTCTTCCAAAGGGCTGGAATTTGACAAAAAAGGGTTAGAAAAGGGGAAAATGGCTTAAAATGTGTTAGAAATGCACAAAAATGGGTTAGAAATGGCCAAAAATGACTGAAAACAGGAAAAAAATGGGGCAAAAACTCATAAGAAAAGGAAAAAACCTGGCTTAAAACCCTTCGAAATTTGCCAAAGATACGATAGAAATGTCCAAAAATGGCTTTAAATTAGTTTCAAAGGGGATTGAAAAGGCAAAAAATGCTTAGAAATAGCCAAACACTGCTTAAAAGCGTTGAGAAATGGACAAAAATGGTTCAGAAAAGGAAATCAAAAAAGGCTTCAAACGACTTAGAGATGGGCAAAAAGGGGTTACAAAAGAAAAAAACTTCTAAAAAATGGTTAGAAAATCACAAAAAATGGTCACAAAAGAAAAAAAAGCCTTACAAAGGGTTGGAATTTGACAAAAACGGCTTAGAAAAGGAAAGAATGGCTTTAAAAGGGTTAGAAATTGAGAAAAATGTGTTAGAAAAGGAAAAAAACTGCTTAAAAAAAGATAGAAATTGAGAAAATGGGTTAGAAAAATTAAATAAAGCAAGCATTCAAACGACTTAGAAAAGGACAAAAATGGGTTAGAAAAGGAAAAAAAAGTCTTCCAAAGGGCTGGAATTTGACAAAAAAGGGTTAGAAAAGGGGAAAATGGCTTGAAATGTGTTAGAAATGCACAAAAATGGGTTAGAAATGGCCAAAAATGACTGAAAACAGGAAAAAAATGGGGCAAAAACTCATAAGAAAAGGAAAAAACCTGGCTTAAAACCCTTCGAAATTTGCCAAAGATACGATAGAAATGTCCAAAAATGGCTTTAAATTAGTTTCAAAGGGGATTGAAAAGGCAAAAAATGCTTAGAAATAGCCAAACACTGCTTAAAAGCGTTGAGAAATGGACAAAAATGGTTCAGAAAAGGAAATCAAAAAAGGCTTCAAACGACTTAGAGATGGGCAAAAAGGGGTTACAAAAGAAAAAAACTTCTAAAAAATGGTTAGAAAATCACAAAAAATGGTCACAAAAGAAAAAAAAGCCTTACAAAGGGTTGGAATTTGACAAAAACGGCTTAGAAAAGGAAAGAATGGCTTTAAAAGGGTTAGAAATTGAGAAAAATGGGTTAGAAAAGGAAAAAAACTGCTTAAAAAAGATAGAAATTGAGAAAATGGGTTAGAAAAGTTAAATAACGCAAGCATTCAAACAACTTTGAAATGGGCAAAATGGGTTGGAAAAGGGAAAAAACTGCTAAAAAATAGTTAGAAAAGGACAAAAATAGGTTAGAAAAGGAAAAAAATGTCTTGCAAAGGGCTGGAATTTGACAAAAAAGGGTTAGAAAAGGGGAAAATGGCTTAAAATGCGTTAGAAATTGTTAGAAATTCACAAAAAAGGGTCACAAAAGAAAAAAAGCATTACAAAGGGTTGGAATTTGACAAAAACGGCTTAGAAAAGGAATGAATGGCTTTAAAAGGGTTAGAAATTGAGAAAAATGGGTTAGAAAAGGAAAAAAACTGCTTAAAAAAGATAGAAATTGAGAAAATGGGTTAGAAAAATTAAATAAAGCAAGCATTCAAACGACTTAGAAAAGGACAAAAATGGGTTAGAAAAGGAAAAAAATGTCTTCCAAAGGGCTGGAAATTGACAAAAAAAGGGTTAGAAAAGAAGAAAATGGCTTAAACCGGGTTAGAAATGCACAAAAATGGGTTAGAAATGGCCAAAAATGACTGAAAACAGGAAAAAATGAGGCAAAACCCAGTAAGAAAAAGAGAAAAATGGCTTAGAACCTTTTGAAACTTGCCAAAGATGCGATAGAAATGGCCAAAAATGGCTTTAAATGAGTTTCAAATGGGCACAAAGGGGATTGAAAAGGCAAAAATTGCTTAGAAATAGCCAAACACGGCTTGAAAGCTTTGAGAAATGGACAAAAATGGTTCAGAAAAGGAAATGAAAAAAAGGCTTCAAACGACTTAGAGATGGGCAAAAAAGGGTTAGAAAAGGAAAAAACTTCTAAAAAATGGTTAGAAATTCACAAAAAATGGTCACAAAAGAAAAAAAAGCCTTACAAAGGGTTGGAAGTTGACAAAAACGGCTTAGAAAAGGAAAGAATGGGTTTAAAAGGGTTAGAAATTGAGAAAACTGGGTTAGAAAAGGAAAAAAACTGCTTAAAAAAGATAGAAATTGAGAAAATGGGTTAGAAAAGTTAAACAAAGCAAGCATTCAAACGACTTAGAAAAGGACAAAAATGGGTTAGAAAAGGAAAAAAATGTCTTCCAAAGGGCTGGAATTTGACAAAAAAGGGTTAGAAAAGGGGAAAATGGCTTAAAATGTGTTAGAAATGCACAAAAATGGGTTAGAAATGGCCAAAAATGACTGAAAACAGGAAAAAAATGGGGCAAAAACTCATAAGAAAAGGAAAAAACCTGGCTTAAAACCCTTCGAAATTTGCCAAAGATACGATAGAAATGTCCAAAAATGGCTTTAAATTAGTTTCAAAGGGGATTGAAAAGGCAAAAAATGCTTAGAAATAGCCAAACACTGCTTAAAAGCGTTGAGAAATGGACAAAAATGGTTCAGAAAAGGAAATCAAAAAAGGCTTCAAACGACTTAGAGATGGGCAAAAAGGGGTTACAAAAGAAAAAAACTTCTAAAAAATGGTTAGAAAATCACAAAAAATGGTCACAAAAGAAAAAAAAGCCTTACAAAGGGTTGGAATTTGACAAAAACGGCTTAGAAAAGGAAAGAATGGCTTTAAAAGGGTTAGAAATTGAGAAAAATGTGTTAGAAAAGGAAAAAAACTGCTTAAAAAAAGATAGAAATTGAGAAAATGGGTTAGAAAAATTAAATAAAGCAAGCATTCAAACGACTTAGAAAAGGACAAAAATGGGTTAGAAAAGGAAAAAAAAGTCTTCCAAAGGGCTGGAATTTGACAAAAAAGGGTTAGAAAAGGGGAAAATGGCTTGAAATGTGTTAGAAATGCACAAAAATGGGTTAGAAATGGCCAAAAATGACTGAAAACAGGAAAAAAATGGGGCAAAAACTCATAAGAAAAGGAAAAAACCTGGCTTAAAACCCTTCGAAATTTGCCAAAGATACGATAGAAATGTCCAAAAATGGCTTTAAATTAGTTTCAAAGGGGATTGAAAAGGCAAAAAATGCTTAGAAATAGCCAAACACTGCTTAAAAGCGTTGAGAAATGGACAAAAATGGTTCAGAAAAGGAAATCAAAAAAGGCTTCAAACGACTTAGAGATGGGCAAAAAGGGGTTACAAAAGAAAAAAACTTCTAAAAAATGGTTAGAAAATCACAAAAAATGGTCACAAAAGAAAAAAAAGCCTTACAAAGGGTTGGAATTTGACAAAAACGGCTTAGAAAAGGAAAGAATGGCTTTAAAAGGGTTAGAAATTGAGAAAAATGGGTTAGAAAAGGAAAAAAACTGCTTAAAAAAAGATAGAAATTGAGAAAATGGGTTAGAAAAATTAAATAAAGCAAGCATTCAAACGACTTAGAAAAGGACAAAAATGGGTTAGAAAAGGAAAAAAAAGTCTTCCAAAGGGCTGGAAATTGACAAAAAAGGGTTAGAAAAGGGGAAAATGGCTTAAAATGCGTTAGAAATGCACAAAAATGGGTTAGAAATGGCCAAAAATGACTGAAAACAGGAAAAAATGGGGCAAAACCCAGTAAGAAAAAGAGAAAAATGGCTTAGAACCTTTTGAAACTTGCCAAAGATGCGATAGAAATGGCCAAAAATGGCTTTAAATGAGTTTCAAATGGGCACAAAGGGGATTGAAAAGGCAAAAATTGCTTAGAAATAGCCAAACACGGCTTGAAAGCATTGAGAAATGGACAAAAATGGTTTAGAAAAGGAAATGAAAAAAAGGCTTCAAACGACTTAGAGATGAGCAAAAAAGGGGTTACAAAAGGAAAAAAACTTCTAAAAAATGGTTAGAAATTCACAAAAAATGGTCACAAAAGAAAAAAAAGCCTTACAAAGGGTTGGAATTTGACAAAAACGGCTTAGAAAAGGAATGTATGGCTTTAAAAGGGTTAGAAATTGAGAAAAATGGGTTAGAAAAGGAAAAAAAACTGCTTAGAAAAGATAGAAATTGAGAAAATGGGTTAGAAAAGTTAAATAAAGCAAGCATTCAAACGACTTAGAAATGGGGCAAAATGGGTTGGAAAAGGGAAAAAACTGCTAAAAAATAGTTAGAAAAGGACAAAAATGGGTTAGAAAAGGAAAAAAATGTCTTGCAAAGGGCTGGAATTTGACAAAAAAGGGTTAGAAAAGGGGAAAATGGCTTAAAATGCGTTAGAAATTGTTAGAAATTCACAAAAAAGGGTCACAAAAGAAAAAAAAGCCTTACAAAGGGTTGGAATTTGACAAAAACGGCTTAGAAAAGGAAAGAATGGGTTTAAAAGGGTTAGAAATTGAGAAAAATGGGTTAGAAAAGGAAAAAAAACTGCTTCAAAAAGATAGAAATTGAGAAAATGGGTTAGAAAAGTTAAATAACGCAAGCATTCAAACGACTTTGAAATGGGCAAAAATGGGTTGGAAAAGGGAAAAAACTGCTAAAAATAGTTAGAAAAGGACAAAAATAGGTTAGAAAAGGAAAAAAATGTCTTCCAAAGGGCTGGAATTTGACAAGAAAGGGTTAGAAAAGGGGAAAATGGCTTAAAATGTGTTAGAAATGCACAAAAATGGGTTAGAAATGGCCAAAAATGACTGAAAACAGGAAAAAAATGGGGCAAAAACTAATAAGAAAAGGAAAAAACTGGCTTAAAACCCTTCGAAATTTGCCAAAGATACGATAGAAATGTCCAAAAATGGCTTTAAATTAGTTTCAAAGGGGATTGAAAAGGCAAAAAATGCTTAGAAATAGCCAAACACTGCTTAAAAGCGTTGAGAAATGGACAAAAATCGTTCAGAAAAGGAAATCAAAAAAGGCTTCAAACGACTTAGAGATGGGCAAAAAGGGGTTACAAAAGAAAAAAACTTCTAAAAAATGGTTAGAAAATCACAAAAAATGGTCACAAAAGAAAAAAAAGCCTTACAAAGGGTTGGAATTTGACAAAAACGGCTTAGAAAAGGAAAGAATGGCTTTAAAAGGGTTAGAAAAGGAAAAAAACTGCTTAAAAAAGATAGAAATTGAGAAAATGGGTTAGAAAAATTAAATAAAGCAAGCATTCAAACGACTTAGAAAAGGACAAAAAATGGGTTAGAAAAGGAAAAAAAAGTCTTCCAAAGGGCTGGAATTTGACAAAAAAGGGTTAGAAAAGGGGAAAATGGCTTAAAATGTGTTAGAAATGCACAAAAATGGGTTAGAAATGGCCAAAAATGACTGAAAACAGGAAAAAAATGGGGCAAAAACTAATAAGAAAAGGAAAAAACTGGCTTAAAACCCTTCGAAATTTGCCAAAGATATGATAGAAATGTCCAAAAATGGCTTTAAATTAGTTTCAAAGGGGATTGAAAATGCAAAAATTGCTTAGAAATAGCCAAACACGGCTTAAAAGCGTTGAGAAATGGACAAAAATGGTTTAGAAAAAGAAATGAAAAAAAGGCTTCAAACGACTTAGAGATGGGCAAAAAAGGGTTAGAAAAGGAAAAAACTTCTAAAAAATGGTTAGAAATTCACAAAAAATGGTCACAAAAGAAAAAAAAAGCCTTACAAAGGGTTGGAATTTGACAAAAACGGCTTAGAAAAGGAATGAATGGCTTTAAAAGGGTTAGAAATTGAGAAAAATGGGTTAGAAAAGGAAAAAAAACTGCTTAAAAAAGATAGAAATTGAGAAAATGGGTTAGAAAAGTTAAATAAAGCAAGCATTCAAACGACTTAGAAATGGGGCAAAATGGGTTGGAAAAGGGAATAAAACTCCTAAAAAATAGTTAGAAAAGGACAAAAATGGGTTAGAAAAAGAAAAAAATGTCTTGCAAAGGGCTGGAATTTGACAAAAAAAGGGTTAGAAAAGGGGAAAATGGCTTAAAATGCGTTAGAAATTGTTAGAAATTCACAAAAAAGGGTCACAAAAGAAAAAAAGCATTACAAAGGGTTGGAATTTGACAAAAACGGCTTAGAAAAGGAAAGAATGGCTTTAAAAGGGTTAGAAATTGAGAAAAATGGGTTAGAAAAGGAAAAAAAAACTGCTTAAAAAAGATAGAAATTGAGAAAATGGGTTAGAAAAGTTAAATAACGCAAGCATTCAAACAACTTTGAAATGGGCAAAAATGGGTTGGAAAAGGGAAAAAACTGCTAAAAATAGTTAGAAAAGGACAAAAATAGGTTAGAAAAGGAAAAAAATGTCTTCCAAAGGGCTGGAATTTGACAAGAAAGGGTTAGAAAAGGGGAAAATGGCTTAAAATGTGTTAGAAATGCACAAAAATGGGTTAGAAATGGCCAAAAATGACTGAAAACAGGAAAAAAAAGGGGCAAAAACTAATAAGAAAAGGAAAAAACTGGCTTAAAACCCTTCGAAATTTGCCAAAGATACGATAGAAATGTCCAAAAATGGCTTTAAATTAGTTTCAAAGGGGATTGAAAAGGCAAAAAATGCTTAGAAATAGCCAAACACTGCTTAAAAGCGTTGAGAAATGGACAAAAATGGTTCAGAAAAGGAAATCAAAAAAGGCTTCAAACGACTTAGAGATGGGCAAAAAGGGGTTACAAAAGAAAAAAACTTCTAAAAAATGGTTAGAAAATCACAAAAAATGGTCACAAAAGAAAAAAAAGCCTTACAAAGGGTTGGAATTTGACAAAAACGGCTTAGAAAAGGAATGAATGGCTTTAAAAGGGTTAGAAATTGAGAAAAATGGGTTAGAAAAGGAAAAAAACTGCTTAAAAAAGATAGAAATTGAGAAAATGGGTTAGAAAAATTAAATAAAGCAAGCATTCAAACGACTTAGAAAAGGACAAAAATGGGTTAGAAAAGGAAAAAAATGTCTTCCAAAGGGCTGGAATTTGACAAAAAAGGGTTAGAAAAGGGGAAAATGGCTTAAAATGCGTTAGAAATGCACAAAAATGGGTTAGAAATGGCCAAAAATGACTGAAAGCAGGAAAAAATGGGGCAAAACCCAGTAAGAAAAAGAGAAAAATGGCTTAGAACCTTTTGAAACTTGCCAAAGATGCGATAGAAATGGCCAAAAATGGCTTTAAATGAGTTTCAAATGGGCACAAAGGGGATTGAAAAGGCAAAAATTGCTTAGAAATAGCCAAACACGGCTTGAAAGCATTGAGAAATGGACAAAAATGGTTTAGAAAAGGAAATGAAAAAAAGGCTTCAAACGACTTAGAGATGGGCAAAAAAGGGTTAGAAAAGGAAAAAACTTCTAAAAAATGGTTAGAAATTGACAAAAAAGGGTCACAAAAGAAAAAAAAGCCTTACAAAGGGTTGGGATTTCACAAAAACGGCTTAAAAAAGGAATGAATGGCTTTAAAAGGGTTAGAAATTGAGAAAAATGGGTTAGAAAAGGAAAAAAAACTGCTTAAAAAAGATAGAAATTGAGAAAATGGGTTAGAAAAGTTAAATAACGCAAGCATTCAAACAACTTTGAAATGGGCAAAATGGGTTGGAAAAGGGAAAAAACTGCTAAAAAATAGTTAGAAAAGGACAAAAATAGGTTAGAAAAGGAAAAAAATGTCTTGCAAAGGGCTGGAATTTGACAAAAAAGGGTTAGAAAAGGGGAAAATGGCTTAAAATGCGTTAGAAATTGTTAGAAATTCACAAAAAAGGGTCACAAAAGAAAAAAAGCATTACAAAGGGTTGGAATTTGACAAAAACGGCTTAGAAAAGGAATGAATGGCTTTAAAAGGGTTAGAAATTGAGAAAAATGGGTTAGAAAAGGAAAAAAACTGCTTAAAAAAGATAGAAATTGAGAAAATGGGTTAGAAAAATTAAATAAAGCAAGCATTCAAACGACTTAGAAAAGGACAAAAATGGGTTAGAAAAGGAAAAAAATGTCTTCCAAAGGGCTGGAAATTGACAAAAAAAGGGTTAGAAAAGAAGAAAATGGCTTAAACCGGGTTAGAAATGCACAAAAATGGGTTAGAAATGGCCAAAAATGACTGAAAACAGGAAAAAATGAGGCAAAACCCAGTAAGAAAAAGAGAAAAATGGCTTAGAACCTTTTGAAACTTGCCAAAGATGCGATAGAAATGGCCAAAAATGGCTTTAAATGAGTTTCAAATGGGCACAAAGGGGATTGAAAAGGCAAAAATTGCTTAGAAATAGCCAAACACGGCTTGAAAGCATTGAGAAATGGACAAAAATGGTTCAGAAAAGGAAATGAAAAAAAGGCTTCAAACGACTTAGAGATGGGCAAAAAAGGGTTAGAAAAGGAAAAAACTTCTAAAAAATGGTTAGAAATTCACAAAAAATGGTCACAAAAGAAAAAAAAAGCCTTACAAAGGGTTGGAATTTGACAAAAACGGCTTAGAAAAGGAATGAATGGCTTTAAAAGGGTTAGAAATTGAGAAAAATGGGTTAGAAAAGGAAAAAAAAACTGCTTCAAAAAGATAGAAATTGAGAAAATGGGTTAGAAAAGTTAAATAACGCAAGCATTCAAACGACTTTGAAATGGGCAAAAATGGGTTGGAAAAGGGAAAAAACTGCTAAAAAATAGTTAGAAAAGGACAAAAATAGGTTAGAAAAGGAAAAAAATGTCTTGCAAAGGGCTGGAATTTGACAAAAAAGGGTTAGAAAAGGGGAAAATGGCTTAAAATGCGTTAGAAATTGTTAGAAATTCACAAAAAAGGGTCACAAAAGAAAAAAAGCATTACAAAGGGTTGGAATTTGACAAAAACGGCTTAGAAAAGGAAAGAATGGCTTTAAAAGGGTTAGAAATAGAGAAAAATGGGTTAGAAAAGGAAAAAAACTGCTTAAAAAAGATAGAAATTGAGAAAATGGGTTAGAAAAATTAAATAAAGCAAGCATTCAAACGACTTAGAAAAGGACAAAAATGGGTTAGAAAAGGAAAAAAATGTCTTCCAAAGGGCTGGAAATTGACAAAAAAGGGTTAGAAAAGAAGAAAATGGCTTAAACCGGGTTAGAAATGCACAAAAATGGGTTAGAAATGGCCAAAAATGACTGAAAACAGGAAAAAATGAGGCAAAACCCAGTAAGAAAAAGAGAAAAATGGCTTAGAACCTTTTGAAACTTGCCAAAGATGCGATAGAAATGGCCAAAAATGGCTTTAAATGAGTTTCAAATGGGCACAAAGGGGATTGAAAAGGCAAAAATTGCTTAGAAATAGCCAAACACGGCTTGAAAGCATTGAGAAATGGACAAAAATGGTTTAGAAAAGGAAATGAAAAAAAGGCTTCAAACGACTTAGAGATGGGCAAAAAAGGGTTAGAAAAGGAAAAAACTTCTAAAAAATGGTTAGAAATTCACAAAAAATGGTCACAAAACAAAAAAAAAGCCTTACAAAGGGTTGGAATTTGACAAAAACGGCTTAGAAAAGGAATGAATGGCTTTAAAAGGGTTAGAAATTGAGAAAAATGGGTTAGAAAAGGAAAAAAAAACTGCTTCAAAAAGATAGAAATTGAGAAAATGGGTTAGAAAAGTTAAATAACGCAAGCATTCAAACGACTTTGAAATGGGCAAAAATGGGTTGGAAAAGGGAAAAAACTGCTAAAAAATAGTTAGAAAAGGACAAAAATAGGTTAGAAAAGGAAAAAAAGGTCTTCCAAAGGGCTGGAATTTGACAAGAAAGGGTTAGAAAAGGGGAAAATGGCTTAAAATGTGTTAGAAATGCACAAAAATGGGTTAGAAATGGCCAAAAATGACTGAAAACAGGAAAAAAAAGGGGCAAAAACTAATAAGAAAAGGAAAAAACTGGCTTAAAACCCTTCGAAATTTGCCAAAGATACGATAGAAATGTCCAAAAATGGCTTTAAATTAGTTTCAAAGGGGATTGAAAAGGCAAAAAATGCTTAGAAATAGCCAAACACTGCTTAAAAGCGTTGAGAAATGGACAAAAATGGTTCAGAAAAGGAAATCAAAAAAGGCTTCAAACGACTTAGAGATGGGCAAAAAGGGGTTACAAAAGAAAAAAACTTCTAAAAAATGGTTAGAAAATCACAAAAAATGGTCACAAAAGAAAAAAAAGCCTTACAAAGGGTTGGAATTTGACAAAAACGGCTTAGAAAAGGAATGAATGGCTTTAAAAGGGTTAGAAATTGAGAAAAATGGGTTAGAAAAGGAAAAAAACTGCTTAAAAAAGATAGAAATTGAGAAAATGGGTTAGAAAAATTAAATAAAGCAAGCATTCAAACGACTTAGAAAAGGACAAAAATGGGTTAGAAAAGGAAAAAAATGTCTTCCAAAGGGCTGGAATTTGACAAAAAAGGGTTAGAAAAGGGGAAAATGGCTTAAAATGCGTTAGAAATGCACAAAAATGGGTTAGAAATGGCCAAAAATGACTGAAAGCAGGAAAAAATGGGGCAAAACCCAGTAAGAAAAAGAGAAAAATGGCTTAGAACCTTTTGAAACTTGCCAAAGATGCGATAGAAATGGCCAAAAATGGCTTTAAATGAGTTTCAAATGGGCACAAAGGGGATTGAAAAGGCAAAAATTGCTTAGAAATAGCCAAACACGGCTTGAAAGCATTGAGAAATGGACAAAAATGGTTTAGAAAAGGAAATGAAAAAAAGGCTTCAAACGACTTAGAGATGGGCAAAAAAGGGTTAGAAAAGAAAAAACTTCTAAAAAATGGTTAGAAATTGACAAAAAAGGGTCACAAAAGAAAAAAAAAGCCTTACAAAGGGTTGGGATTTCACAAAAACGGCTTAAAAAAGGAATGAATGGCTTTAAAAGGGTTAGAAATTGAGAAAAATGGGTTAGAAAAGGAAAAAAAACTGCTTAAAAAAGATAGAAATTGAGAAAATGGGTTAGAAAAGTTAAATAAAGCAAGCATTCAAACAACTTTGAAATGGGCAAAATGGGTTGGAAAAGGGAAAAAACTGCTAAAAAATAGTTAGAAAAGGACAAAAATAGGTTAGAAAAGGAAAAAAATGTCTTGCAAAGGGCTGGAATTTGACAAAAAAGGGTTAGAAAAGGGGAAAATGGCTTAAAATGCGTTAGAAATTGTTAGAAATTCACAAAAAAGGGTCACAAAAGAAAAAAAGCATTACAAAGGGTTGGAATTTGACAAAAACGGCTTAGAAAAGGAATGTATGGCTTTAAAAGGGTTAGAAATTGAGAAAAATGGGTTAGAAAAGGAAAAAAAACTGCTTAGAAAAGATAGAAATTGAGAAAATGGGTTAGAAAAGTTAAATAAAGCAAGCATTCAAACGACTTAGAAATGGGGCAAAATGGGTTGGAAAAGGGAAAAAACTGCTAAAAAATAGTTAGAAAAGGACAAAAATGGGTTAGAAAAGGAAAAAAATGTCTTGCAAAGGGCTGGAATTTGACAAAAAAGGGTTAGAAAAGGGGAAAATGGCTTAAAATGCGTTAGAAATGCACAAAAATGGGTTAGAAATGGCCAAAAATGACTGAAAACAGGAAAAAATGGGGCAAAACCCAGTAAGAAAAAGAGAAAAATGGCTTAGAACCTTTTGAAACTTGCCAAAGATGCGATAGAAATGGCCAAAAATGGCTTTAAATGAGTTTCAAATGGGCACAAAGGGGATTGAAAAGGCAAAAATTGCTTAGAAATAGCCAAACACGGCTTGAAAGCATTGAGAAATGGACAAAAATGGTTTAGAAAAGGAAATGAAAAAAAGGCTTCAAACGGACTTAGAGATGAGCAAAAAAGGGGTTACAAAAGGAAAAAACTTCTAAAAAATGGTTAGAAATTCACAAAAAATGGTCACAAAAGAAAAAAAAGCCTTACAAAGGGTTGGAATTTGACAAAAACGGCTTAGAAAAGGAATGTATGGCTTTAAAAGGGCTAGAAATTGAGAAAAATGGGTTAGAAAAGGAAAAAAAACTGCTTAAAAAAGATAGAAATTGAGAAAATGGGTTAGAAAAGTTAAATAAAGCAAGCATTCAAACGACTTAGAAATGGGGCAAAATGGGTTGGAAAAGGGAAAAAACTGCTAAAAAATAGTTAGAAAAGGACAAAAATGGGTTAGAAAAGGAAAAAAATGTCTTCCAAAGGGCTGGAATTTGACAAGAAAGGGTTAGAAAAGGGGAAAATGGCTTAAAATGTGTTAGAAATGCACAAAAATGGGTTAGAAATGGCCAAAAATGACTGAAAACAGGAAAAAAATGGGGCAAAAACTAATAAGAAAAGGAAAAAACTGGCTTAAAACCCTTCGAAATTTGCCAAAGATACGATAGAAATGTCCAAAAATGGCTTTAAATTAGTTTCAAAGGGGATTGAAAAGGCAAAAATTGCTTAGAAATAGCCAAACACTGCTTAAAAGCGTTGAGAAATGGACAAAAATGGTTCAGAAAAGGAAATCAAAAAAGGCTTCAAACGACTTAGAGATGGGCAAAAAGGGGTTACAAAAGAAAAAAACTTCTAAAAAATGGTTAGAAAATCACAAAAAATGGTCACAAAAGAAAAAAAAGCCTTACAAAGGGTTGGAATTTGACAAAAACGGCTTAGAAAAGGAATGAATGGCTTTAAAAGGGTTAGAAATTGAGAAAAATGGGTTAGAAAAGGAAAAAAACTGCTTAAAAAAGATAGAAATTGAGAAAATGGGTTAGAAAAAATTAAATAAAGCAAGCATTCAAACGACTTAGAAAAGGACAAAAATGGGTTAGAAAAGGAAAAAAATGTCTTCCAAAGGGCTGGAATTTGACAAAAAAGGGTTAGAAAAGGGGAAAATGGCTTAAAATGTGTTAGAAATGCACAAAAATGGGTTAGAAATGGCCAAAAATGACTGAAAACAGGAAAAAAATGGGGCAAAAACTCATAAGAAAAGGAAAAAACTGGCTTAAAACCCTTCGAAATTTGCCAAAGATACGATAGAAATGTCCAAAAATGGCTTTAAATTAGTTTCAAAGGGGATTGAAAAGGCAAAAAATGCTTAGAAATAGCCAAACACTGCTTAAAAGCGTTGAGAAATGGACAAAAATGGTTCAGAAAAGGAAATCAAAAAAGGCTTCAAACGACTTAGAGATGGGCAAAAAGGGGTTACAAAAGAAAAAAACTTCTAAAAAATGGTTAGAAAATCACAAAAAATGGTCACAAAAGAAAAAAAAGCCTTACAAAGGGTTGGAATTTGACAAAAACGGCTTAGAAAAGGAAAGAATGGCTTTAAAAGGGTTAGAAATTGAGAAAAATGGGTTAGAAAAGGAAAAAAAAACTGCTTAGAAAAGATAGAAATTGAGAAAATGGGTTAGAACAATTAAATAAAGCAAGCATTCAAACGACTTAGAAAAGGACAAAAATGGGTTAGAAAAGGAAAAAAAAGTCTTCCAAAGGGCTGGAAATTGACAAAAAAAGGGTTAGAAAAGGGGAAAATGGCTTAAAATGCGTTAGAAATGCACAAAAATGGGTTAGAAATGGCCAAAAATGACTGAAAACAGGAAAAAATGAGGCAAAACCCAGTAAGAAAGAGAGAAAAATGGCTTAGAACCTTTTGAAACTTGCCAAAGATGCGATAGAAATGGCCAAAAATGGCTTTAAATGAGTTTCAAATGGGCACAAAGGGGATTGAAAAGGCAAAAATTGCTTAGAAATAGCCAAACACGGCTTGAAAGCATTGAGAAATGGACAAAAATGGTTTAGAAAAGGAAATGAAAAATAGGCTTCAAACGACTTAGAGATGAGCAAAAAAGGGGTTACAAAAGGAAAAAAACTTCTAAAAAATGGTTAGAAATTCACAAAAAATGGTCACAAAAGAAAAAAAAGCCTTACAAAGGGTTGGAATTTGACAAAAACGGCTTAGAAAAGGAATGTATGGCTTTAAAAGGGTTAGAAATTGAGAAAAATGGGTTAGAAAAGGAAAAAAAACTGCTTAGAAAAGATAGAAATTGAGAAAATGGGTTAGAAAAGTTAAATAAAGCAAGCATTCAAACGACTTAGAAATGGGGCAAAATGGGTTGGAAAAGGGAAAAAACTGCTAAAAAATAGTTAGAAAAGGACAAAAATGGGTTAGAAAAGGAAAAAAATGTCTTGCAAAGGGCTGGAATTTGACAAAAAAGGGTTAGAAAAGGGGAAAATGGCTTAAAATGCGTTAGAAATTGTTAGAAATTCACAAAAAATGGTCACAAAAGAAAAAAAAGCCTTACAAAGGGTTGGAATTTGACAAAAACGGCTTAGAAAAGGAAAGAATGGGTTTAAAAGGGTTAGAAATTGAGAAAAATGGGTTAGAAAAGGAAAAAAAAACTGCTTCAAAAAGATAGAAATTGAGAAAATGGGTTAGAAAAGTTAAATAACGCAAGCATTCAAACGACTTTGAAATGGGCAAAAATGGGTTGGAAAAGGGAAAAAACTGCTAAAAATAGTTAGAAAAGGACAAAAATAGGTTAGAAAAGGAAAAAAATGTCTTCCAAAGGGCTGGAATTTGACAAGAAAGGGTTAGAAAAGGGGAAAATGGCTTAAAATGTGTTAGAAATGCACAAAAATGGGTTAGAAATGGCCAAAAATGACTGAAAACAGGAAAAAAATGGGGCAAAAACTAATAAGAAAAGGAAAAAACTGGCTTAAAACCCTTCGAAATTTGCCAAAGATACGATAGAAATGTCCAAAAATGGCTTTAAATTAGTTTCAAAGGGGATTGAAAAGGCAAAAAATGCTTAGAAATAGCCAAACACTGCTTAAAAGCGTTGAGAAATGGACAAAAATCGTTCAGAAAAGGAAATCAAAAAAGGCTTCAAACGACTTAGAGATGGGCAAAAAGGGGTTACAAAAGAAAAAAACTTCTAAAAAATGGTTAGAAAATCACAAAAAATGGTCACAAAAGAAAAAAAAGCCTTACAAAGGGTTGGAATTTGACAAAAACGGCTTAGAAAAGGAAAGAATGGCTTTAAAAGGGTTAGAAAAGGAAAAAAACTGCTTAAAAAAGATAGAAATTGAGAAAATGGGTTAGAAAAATTAAATAAAGCAAGCATTCAAACGACTTAGAAAAGGACAAAAAATGGGTTAGAAAAGGAAAAAAAAGTCTTCCAAAGGGCTGGAATTTGACAAAAAAGGGTTAGAAAAGGGGAAAATGGCTTAAAATGTGTTAGAAATGCACAAAAATGGGTTAGAAATGGCCAAAAATGACTGAAAACAGGAAAAAAATGGGGCAAAAACTCATAAGAAAAGGAAAAAACTGGCTTAAAACCCTTCGAAATTTGCCAAAGATATGATAGAAATGTCCAAAAATGGCTTTAAATTAGTTTCAAAGGGGATTGAAAATGCAAAAATTGCTTAGAAATAGCCAAACACGGCTTAAAAGCGTTGAGAAATGGACAAAAATGGTTTAGAAAAAGAAATGAAAAAAAGGCTTCAAACGACTTAGAGATGGGCAAAAAAGGGTTAGAAAAGGAAAAAACTTCTAAAAAATGGTTAGAAATTCACAAAAAATGGTCACAAAAGAAAAAAAAAGCCTTACAAAGGGTTGGAATTTGACAAAAACGGCTTAGAAAAGGAATGAATGGCTTTAAAAGGGTTAGAAATTGAGAAAAATGGGTTAGAAAAGGAAAAAAAACTGCTTAAAAAAGATAGAAATTGAGAAAATGGGTTAGAAAAGTTAAATAAAGCAAGCATTCAAACGACTTAGAAATGGGGCAAAATGGGTTGGAAAAGGGAATAAAACTCCTAAAAAATAGTTAGAAAAGGACAAAAATGGGTTAGAAAAAGAAAAAAATGTCTTGCAAAGGGCTGGAATTTGACAAAAAAAGGGTTAGAAAAGGGGAAAATGGCTTAAAATGCGTTAGAAATTGTTAGAAATTCACAAAAAAGGGTCACAAAAGAAAAAAAGCATTACAAAGGGTTGGAATTTGACAAAAACGGCTTAGAAAAGGAAAGAATGGCTTTAAAAGGGTTAGAAATTGAGAAAAATGGGTTAGAAAAGGAAAAAAAAACTGCTTAAAAAAGATAGAAATTGAGAAAATGGGTTAGAAAAGTTAAATAACGCAAGCATTCAAACAACTTTGAAATGGGCAAAAATGGGTTGGAAAAGGGAAAAAACTGCTAAAAATAGTTAGAAAAGGACAAAAATAGGTTAGAAAAGGAAAAAAATGTCTTCCAAAGGGCTGGAATTTGACAAGAAAGGGTTAGAAAAGGGGAAAATGGCTTAAAATGTGTTAGAAATGCACAAAAATGGGTTAGAAATGGCCAAAAATGACTGAAAACAGGAAAAAAAAGGGGCAAAAACTAATAAGAAAAGGAAAAAACTGGCTTAAAACCCTTCGAAATTTGCCAAAGATACGATAGAAATGTCCAAAAATGGCTTTAAATTAGTTTCAAAGGGGATTGAAAAGGCAAAAAATGCTTAGAAATAGCCAAACACTGCTTAAAAGCGTTGAGAAATGGACAAAAATGGTTCAGAAAAGGAAATCAAAAAAGGCTTCAAACGACTTAGAGATGGGCAAAAAGGGGTTACAAAAGAAAAAAACTTCTAAAAAATGGTTAGAAAATCACAAAAAATGGTCACAAAAGAAAAAAAAGCCTTACAAAGGGTTGGAATTTGACAAAAACGGCTTAGAAAAGGAATGAATGGCTTTAAAAGGGTTAGAAATTGAGAAAAATGGGTTAGAAAAGGAAAAAAACTGCTTAAAAAAGATAGAAATTGAGAAAATGGGTTAGAAAAATTAAATAAAGCAAGCATTCAAACGACTTAGAAAAGGACAAAAATGGGTTAGAAAAGGAAAAAAATGTCTTCCAAAGGGCTGGAATTTGACAAAAAAGGGTTAGAAAAGGGGAAAATGGCTTAAAATGCGTTAGAAATGCACAAAAATGGGTTAGAAATGGCCAAAAATGACTGAAAGCAGGAAAAAATGGGGCAAAACCCAGTAAGAAAAAGAGAAAAATGGCTTAGAACCTTTTGAAACTTGCCAAAGATGCGATAGAAATGGCCAAAAATGGCTTTAAATGAGTTTCAAATGGGCACAAAGGGGATTGAAAAGGCAAAAATTGCTTAGAAATAGCCAAACACGGCTTGAAAGCATTGAGAAATGGACAAAAATGGTTTAGAAAAGGAAATGAAAAAAAGGCTTCAAACGACTTAGAGATGGGCAAAAAAGGGTTAGAAAAGGAAAAAACTTCTAAAAAATGGTTAGAAATTGACAAAAAAGGGTCACAAAAGAAAAAAAAAGCCTTACAAAGGGTTGGGATTTCACAAAAACGGCTTAAAAAAGGAATGAATGGCTTTAAAAGGGTTAGAAATTGAGAAAAATGGGTTAGAAAAGGAAAAAAAACTGCTTAAAAAAGATAGAAATTGAGAAAATGGGTTAGAAAAGTTAAATAACGCAAGCATTCAAACAACTTTGAAATGGGCAAAATGGGTTGGAAAAGGGAAAAAACTGCTAAAAAATAGTTAGAAAAGGACAAAAATAGGTTAGAAAAGGAAAAAAATGTCTTGCAAAGGGCTGGAATTTGACAAAAAAGGGTTAGAAAAGGGGAAAATGGCTTAAAATGCGTTAGAAATTGTTAGAAATTCACAAAAAAGGGTCACAAAAGAAAAAAAGCATTACAAAGGGTTGGAATTTGACAAAAACACCTTAGAAAAGGAATGAATGGCTTTAAAAGGGTTAGAAATTGAGAAAAATGGGTTAGAAAAGGAAAAAAACTGCTTAAAAAAGATAGAAATTGAGAAAATGGGTTAGAAAAGTTAAATAAAGCAAGCATTCAAACGACTTAGAAATGGGGCAAAATGGGTTGGAAAAGGGAATAAAACTCCTAAAAAATAGTTAGAAAAGGACAAAAATGGGTTAGAAAAGGAAAAAAATGTCTTCCAAAGGGCTGGAAATTGACAAAAAAAGGGTTAGAAAAGAAGAAAATGGCTTAAACCGGGTTAGAAATGCACAAAAATGGGTTAGAAATGGCCAAAAATGACTGAAAACAGGAAAAAATGAGGCAAAACCCAGTAAGAAAAAGAGAAAAATGGCTTAGAACCTTTTGAAACTTGCCAAAGATGCGATAGAAATGGCCAAAAATGGCTTGAAATGAGTTTCAAATGGGCACAAAGGGGATTGAAAAGGCAAAAATTGCTTAGAAATAGCCAAACACGGCTTGAAAGCATTGAGAAATGGACAAAAATGGTTCAGAAAAGGAAATGAAAAAAAGGCTTCAAACGACTTAGAGATGGGCAAAAAAGGGTTAGAAAAGGAAAAAACTTCTAAAAAATGGTTAGAAATTCACAAAAAATGGTCACAAAAGAAAAAAAAAGCCTTACAAAGGGTTGGAATTTGACAAAAACGGCTTAGAAAAGGAATGAATGGCTTTAAAAGGGTTAGAAATTGAGAAAAATGGGTTAGAAAAGGAAAAAAAAACTGCTTCAAAAAGATAGAAATTGAGAAAATGGGTTAGAAAAGTTAAATAACGCAAGCATTCAAACGACTTTGAAATGGGCAAAAATGGGTTGGAAAAGGGAAAAAACTGCTAAAAAATAGTTAGAAAAGGACAAAAATAGGTTAGAAAAGGAAAAAAAATGTCTTGCAAAGGGCTGGAATTTGACAAAAAAGGGTTAGAAAAGGGGAAAATGGCTTAAAATGCGTTAGAAATTGTTAGAAATTCACAAAAAAGGGTCACAAAAGAAAAAAAGCATTACAAAGGGTTGGAATTTGACAAAAACGGCTTAGAAAAGGAAAGAATAGCTTTAAAAGGGTTAGAAATTGAGAAAAATGGGTTAGAAAAGGAAAAAAACTGCTTAAAAAAGATAGAAATTGAGAAAATGGGTTAGAAAAATTAAATAAAGCAAGCATTCAAACGACTTAGAAAAGGACAAAAATGGGTTAGAAAAGGAAAAAAATGTCTTCCAAAGGGCTGGAAATTGACAAAAAAGGGTTAGAAAAGAAGAAAATGGCTTAAACCGGGTTAGAAATGCACAAAAATGGGTTAGAAATGGCCAAAAATGACTGAAAACAGGAAAAAATGAGGCAAAACCCAGTAAGAAAAAGAGAAAAATGGCTTAGAACCTTTTGAAACTTGCCAAAGATGCGATAGAAATGGCCAAAAATGGCTTGAAATGAGTTTCAAATGGGCACAAAGGGGATTGAAAAGGCAAAAATTGCTTAGAAATAGCCAAACACGGCTTGAAAGCATTGAGAAATGGACAAAAATGGTTTAGAAAAGGAAATGAAAAAAAGGCTTCAAACGACTTAGAGATGGGCAAAAAAGGGTTAGAAAAGGAAAAAACTTCTAAAAAATGGTTAGAAATTCACAAAAAATGGTCACAAAAGAAAAAAAAAGCCTTACAAAGGGTTGGAATTTGACAAAAACGGCTTAGAAAAGGAATGAATGGCTTTAAAAGGGTTAGAATTTGAGAAAAATGGGTTAGAAAAGGAAAAAAAAACTGCTTCAAAAAGATAGAAATTGAGAAAATGGGTTAGAAAAGTTAAATAACGCAAGCATTCAAACGACTTTGAAATGGGCAAAAATGGGTTGGAAAAGGGAAAAAACTGCTAAAAAATAGTTAGAAAAGGACAAAAATAGGTTAGAAAAGGAAAAAAAGGTCTTCCAAAGGGCTGGAATTTGACAAGAAAGGGTTAGAAAAGGGGAAAATGGCTTAAAATGTGTTAGAAATGCACAAAAATGGGTTAGAAATGGCCAAAAATGACTGAAAACAGGAAAAAAAAGGGGCAAAAACTAATAAGAAAAGGAAAAAACTGGCTTAAAACCCTTCGAAATTTGCCAAAGATACGATAGAAATGTCCAAAAATGGCTTTAAATTAGTTTCAAAGGGGATTGAAAAGGCAAAAAATGCTTAGAAATAGCCAAACACTGCTTAAAAGCGTTGAGAAATGGACAAAAATGGTTCAGAAAAGGAAATCAAAAAAGGCTTCAAACGACTTAGAGATGGGCAAAAAGGGGTTACAAAAGAAAAAAACTTCTAAAAAATGGTTAGAAAATCACAAAAAATGGTCACAAAAGAAAAAAAAGCCTTACAAAGGGTTGGAATTTGACAAAAACGGCTTAGAAAAGGAATGAATGGCTTTAAAAGGGTTAGAAATTGAGAAAAATGGGTTAGAAAAGGAAAAAAACTGCTTAAAAAAGATAGAAATTGAGAAAATGGGTTAGAAAAATTAAATAAAGCAAGCATTCAAACGACTTAGAAAAGGACAAAAATGGGTTAGAAAAGGAAAAAAATGTCTTCCAAAGGGCTGGAATTTGACAAAAAAGGGTTAGAAAAGGGGAAAATGGCTTAAAATGCGTTAGAAATGCACAAAAATGGGTTAGAAATGGCCAAAAATGACTGAAAGCAGGAAAAAATGGGGCAAAACCCAGTAAGAAAAAGAGAAAAATGGCTTAGAACCTTTTGAAACTTGCCAAAGATGCGATAGAAATGGCCAAAAATGGCTTTAAATGAGTTTCAAATGGGCACAAAGGGGATTGAAAAGGCAAAAATTGCTTAGAAATAGCCAAACACGGCTTGAAAGCATTGAGAAATGGAGAAAAATGGTTTAGAAAAGGAAATGAAAAAAAGGCTTCAAACGACTTAGAGATGGGCAAAAAAGGGTTAGAAAAGAAAAAACTTCTAAAAAATGGTTAGAAATTGACAAAAAAGGGTCACAAAAGAAAAAAAAAGCCTTACAAAGGGTTGGGATTTCACAAAAACGGCTTAAAAAAGGAATGAATGGCTTTAAAAGGGTTAGAAATTGAGAAAAATGGGTTAGAAAAGGAAAAAAAACTGCTTAAAAAAGATAGAAATTGAGAAAATGGGTTAGAAAAGTTAAATAAAGCAAGCATTCAAACAACTTTGAAATGGGCAAAATGGGTTGGAAAAGGGAAAAAACTGCTAAAAAATAGTTAGAAAAGGACAAAAATAGGTTAGAAAAGGAAAAAAATGTCTTGCAAAGGGCTGGAATTTGACAAAAAAGGGTTAGAAAAGGGGAAAATGGCTTAAAATGCGTTAGAAATTGTTAGAAATTCACAAAAAAGGGTCACAAAAGAAAAAAAGCATTACAAAGGGTTGGAATTTGACAAAAACGGCTTAGAAAAGGAATGTATGGCTTTAAAAGGGTTAGAAATTGAGAAAAATGGGTTAGAAAAGGAAAAAAAACTGCTTAGAAAAGATAGAAATTGAGAAAATGGGTTAGAAAAGTTAAATAAAGCAAGCATTCAAACGACTTAGAAATGGGGCAAAATGGGTTGGAAAAGGGAAAAAACTGCTAAAAAATAGTTAGAAAAGGACAAAAATGGGTTAGAAAAGGAAAAAAATGTCTTGCAAAGGGCTGGAATTTGACAAAAAAGGGTTAGAAAAGGGGAAAATGGCTTAAAATGCGTTAGAAATTGTTAGAAATTCACAAAAAATGGTCACAAAAGAAAAAAAAGCCTTACAAAGGGTTGGAAGTTGACAAAAACGGCTTAGAAAAGGAAAGAATGGGTTTAAAAGGGTTAGAAATTGAGAAAACTGGGTTAGAAAAGGAAAAAAACTGCTTAAAAAAGATAGAAATTGAGAAAATGGGTTAGAAAAATTAAACAAAGCAAGCATTCAAACGACTTAGAAAAGGACAAAAATGGGTTAGAAAAGGAAAAAAATGTCTTCCAAAGGGCTGGAATTTGACAAAAAAGGGTTAGAAAAGGGGAAAATGGCTTAAAATGTGTTAGAAATGCACAAAAATGGGTTAGAAATGGCCAAAAATGACTGAAAACAGGAAAAAAATGGGGCAAAAACTCATAAGAAAAGGAAAAAACCTGGCTTAAAACCCTTCGAAATTTGCCAAAGATACGATAGAAATGTCCAAAAATGGCTTTAAATTAGTTTCAAAGGGGATTGAAAAGGCAAAAAATGCTTAGAAATAGCCAAACACTGCTTAAAAGCGTTGAGAAATGGACAAAAATGGTTCAGAAAAGGAAATCAAAAAAGGCTTCAAACGACTTAGAGATGGGCAAAAAGGGGTTACAAAAGAAAAAAACTTCTAAAAAATGGTTAGAAAATCACAAAAAATGGTCACAAAAGAAAAAAAAGCCTTACAAAGGGTTGGAATTTGACAAAAACGGCTTAGAAAAGGAAAGAATGGCTTTAAAAGGGTTAGAAATTGAGAAAAATGTGTTAGAAAAGGAAAAAAACTGCTTAAAAAAAGATAGAAATTGAGAAAATGGGTTAGAAAAATTAAATAAAGCAAGCATTCAAACGACTTAGAAAAGGACAAAAATGGGTTAGAAAAGGAAAAAAAAGTCTTCCAAAGGGCTGGAATTTGACAAAAAAGGGTTAGAAAAGGGGAAAATGGCTTAAAATGCGTTAGAAATGCACAAAAATGGGTTAGAAATGGCCAAAAATGACTGAAAACAGGAAAAAATGGGGCAAAACCCAGTAAGAAAAAGAGAAAAATGGCTTAGAACCTTTTGAAACTTGCCAAAGATGCGATAGAAATGGCCAAAAATGGCTTTAAATGAGTTTCAAATGGGCACAAAGGGGATTGAAAAGGCAAAAATTGCTTAGAAATAGCCAAACACGGCTTGAAAGCATTGAGAAATGGACAAAAATGGTTTAGAAAAGGAAATGAAAAAAAGGCTTCAAACGACTTAGAGATGAGCAAAAAAGGGGTTACAAAAGGAAAAAAACTTCTAAAAAATGGTTAGAAATTCACAAAAAATGGTCACAAAAGAAAAAAAAGCCTTACAAAGGGTTGGAATTTGACAAAAACGGCTTAGAAAAGGAATGTATGGCTTTAAAAGGGCTAGAAATTGAGAAAAATGGGTTAGAAAAGGAAAAAAAACTGCTTAAAAAAGATAGAAATTGAGAAAATGGGTTACAAAAGTTAAATAAAGCAAGCATTCAAACGACTTAGAAATGGGGCAAAATGGGTTGGAAAAGGGAAAAAACTGCTAAAAAATAGTTAGAAAAGGACAAAAATGGGTTAGAAAAGGAAAAAAATGTCTTCCAAAGGGCTGGAATTTGACAAGAAAGGGTTAGAAAAGGGGAAAATGGCTTAAAATGTGTTAGAAATGCACAAAAATGGGTTAGAAATGGCCAAAAATGACTGAAAACAGGAAAAAAATGGGGCAAAAACTAATAAGAAAAGGAAAAAACTGGCTTAAAACCCTTCGAAATTTGCCAAAGATACGATAGAAATGTCCAAAAATGGCTTTAAATTAGTTTCAAAGGGGATTGAAAAGGCAAAAAATGCTTAGAAATAGCCAAACACTGCTTAAAAGCGTTGAGAAATGGACAAAAATGGTTCAGAAAAGGAAATGAAAAAAAGGCTTCAAACGACTTAGAGATGGGCAAAAAGGGGTTACAAAAGAAAAAAACTTCTAAAAAATGGTTAGAAAATCACAAAAAATGGTCACAAAAGAAAAAAAAGCCTTACAAAGGGTTGGAATTTGACAAAAACGGCTTAGAAAAGGAAAGAATGGCTTTAAAAGGGTTAGAAATTGAGAAAAATGGGTTAGAAAAGGAAAAAAAAACTGCTTAGAAAAGATAGAAATTGAGAAAATGGGTTAGAAAAATTAAATAAAGCAAGCATTCAAACGACTTAGAAAAGGACAAAAATGGGTTAGAAAAGGAAAAAAAAGTCTTCCAAAGGGCTGGAAATTGACAAAAAAAGGGTTAGAAAAGGGGAAAATGGCTTAAAATGCGTTAGAAATGCACAAAAATGGGTTAGAAATGGCCAAAAATGACTGAAAACAGGAAAAAATGAGGCAAAACCCAGTAAGAAAAAGAGAAAAATGGCTTAGAACCTTTTGAAACTTGCCAAAGATGCGATAAAAATGGCCAAAAATGGCTTGAAATGAGTTTCAAATGGGCACAAAGGGGATTGAAAAGGCAAAAATTGCTTAGAAATAGCCAAACACGGCTTGAAAGCATTGAGAAATGGACAAAAATGGTTTAGAAAAGGAAATGAAAAATAGGCTTCAAACGACTTAGAGATGAGCAAAAAAGGGGTTACAAAAGGAAAAAAACTTCTAAAAAATGGTTAGAAATTCACAAAAAATGGTCACAAAAGAAAAAAAAGCCTTACAAAGGGTTGGAATTTGACAAAAACGGCTTAGAAAAGGAATGTATGGCTTTAAAAGGGTTAGAAATTGAGAAAAATGGGTTAGAAAAGGAAAAAAAACTGCTTAGAAAAGATAGAAATTGAGAAAATGGGTTAGAAAAGTTAAATAAAGCAAGCATTCAAACGACTTAGAAATGGGGCAAAATGGGTTGGAAAAGGGAAAAAACTGCTAAAAAATAGTTAGAAAAGGACAAAAATGGGTTAGAAAAGGAAAAAAATGTCTTGCAAAGGGCTGGAATTTGACAAAAAAGGGTTAGAAAAGGGGAAAATGGCTTAAAATGCGTTAGAAATTGTTAGAAATTCACAAAAAATGGTCACAAAAGAAAAAAAAGCCTTACAAAGCGTTGGAATTTGACAAAAACGGCTTAGAAAAGGAAAGAATGGGTTTAAAAGGGTTAGAAATTGAGAAAACTGGGTTAGAAAAGGAAAAAAACTGCTTAAAAAAGATAGAAATTGAGAAAATGGGTTAGAAAAGTTAAACAAAGCAAGCATTCAAACGACTTAGAAAAGGACAAAAATGGGTTAGAAAAGGAAAAAAATGTCTTCCAAAGGGCTGGAATTTGACAAAAAAGGGTTAGAAAAGGGGAAAATGGCTTAAAATGTGTTAGAAATGCACAAAAATGGGTTAGAAATGGCCAAAAATGACTGAAAACAGGAAAAAAATGGGGCAAAAACTCATAAGAAAAGGAAAAAACCTGGCTTAAAACCCTTCGAAATTTGCCAAAGATACGATAGAAATGTCCAAAAATGGCTTTAAATTAGTTTCAAAGGGGATTGAAAAGGCAAAAAATGCTTAGAAATAGCCAAACACTGCTTAAAAGCGTTGAGAAATGGACAAAAATGGTTCAGAAAAGGAAATCAAAAAAGGCTTCAAACGACTTAGAGATGGGCAAAAAGGGGTTACAAAAGAAAAAAACTTCTAAAAAATGGTTAGAAAATCACAAAAAATGGTCACAAAAGAAAAAAAAGCCTTACAAAGGGTTGGAATTTGACAAAAACGGCTTAGAAAAGGAAAGAATGGCTTTAAAAGGGTTAGAAATTGAGAAAAATGTGTTAGAAAAGGAAAAAAACTGCTTAAAAAAAGATAGAAATTGAGAAAATGGGTTAGAAAAATTAAATAAAGCAAGCATTCAAACGACTTAGAAAAGGACAAAAATGGGTTAGAAAAGGAAAAAAAAGTCTTCCAAAGGGCTGGAATTTGACAAAAAAGGGTTAGAAAAGGGGAAAATGGCTTGAAATGTGTTAGAAATGCACAAAAATGGGTTAGAAATGGCCAAAAATGACTGAAAACAGGAAAAAAATGGGGCAAAAACTCATAAGAAAAGGAAAAAACCTGGCTTAAAACCCTTCGAAATTTCCCAAAGATACGATAGAAATGTCCAAAAATGGCTTTAAATTAGTTTCAAAGGGGATTGAAAAGGCAAAAAATGCTTAGAAATAGCCAAACACTGCTTAAAAGCGTTGAGAAATGGACAAAAATGTTTCAGAAAAGGAAATCAAAAAAGGCTTCAAACGACTTAGAGATGGGCAAAAAGGGGTTACAAAAGAAAAAAACTTCTAAAAAATGGTTAGAAAATCACAAAAAATGGTCACAAAAGAAAAAAAAGCCTTACAAAGGGTTGGAATTTGACAAAAACGGCTTAGAAAAGGAAAGAATGGCTTTAAAAGGGTTAGAAATTGAGAAAAATGGGTTAGAAAAGGAAAAAAAACTGCTTAGAAAAGATAGAAATTGAGAAAATGGGTTAGAAAAATTAAATAAAGCAAGCATTCAAACGACTTAGAAAAGGACAAAAATGGGTTAGAAAAGGAAAAAAAAGTCTTCCAAAGGGCTGGAAATTGACAAAAAAAGGGTTAGAAAAGGGGAAAATGGCTTAAAATGCGTTAGAAATGCACAAAAATGGGTTAGAAATGGCCAAAAATGACTGAAAACAGGAAAAAATGAGGCAAAACCCAGTAAGAAAAAGAGAAAAATGGCTTAGAACCTTTTGAAACTTGCCAAAGATGCGATAGAAATGGCCAAAAATGGCTTTAAATGAGTTTCAAATGGGCACAAAGGGGATTGAAAAGGCAAAAATTGCTTAGAAATAGCCAAACACGGCTTGAAAGCATTGAGAAATGGACAAAAATGGTTTAGAAAAGGAAATGAAAAATAGGCTTCAAACGACTTAGAGATGAGCAAAAAAGGGGTTACAAAAGGAAAAAAACTTCTAAAAAATGGTTAGAAATTCACAAAAAATGGTCACAAAAGAAAAAAAAGCCTTACAAAGGGTTGGAATTTGACAAAAACGGCTTAGAAAAGGAATGTATGGCTTTAAAAGGGTTAGAAATTGAGAAAAATGGGTTAGAAAAGGAAAAAAAACTGCTTAGAAAAGATAGAAATTGAGAAAATGGGTTAGAAAAGTTAAATAAAGCAAGCATTCAAACGACTTAGAAATGGGGCAAAATGGGTTGGAAAAGGGAAAAAACTGCTAAAAAATAGTTAGAAAAGGACAAAAATGGGTTAGAAAAGGAAAAAAATGTCTTGCAAAGGGCTGGAATTTGACAAAAAAGGGTTAGAAAAGGGGAAAATGGCTTAAAATGCGTTAGAAATTGTTAGAAATTCACAAAAAATGGTCACAAAAGAAAAAAAAGCCTTACAAAGCGTTGGAAGTTGACAAAAACGGCTTAGAAAAGGAAAGAATGGGTTTAAAAGGGTTAGAAATTGAGAAAACTGGGTTAGAAAAGGAAAAAAACTGCTTAAAAAAGATAGAAATTGAGAAAATGGGTTAGAAAAGTTAAACAAAGCAAGCATTCAAACGACTTAGAAAAGGACAAAAATGGGTTAGAAAAGGAAAAAAATGTCTTCCAAAGGGCTGGAATTTGACAAAAAAGGGTTAGAAAAGGGGAAAATGGCTTAAAATGTGTTAGAAATGCACAAAAATGGGTTAGAAATGGCCAAAAATGACTGAAAACAGGAAAAAAATGGGGCAAAAACTCATAAGAAAAGGAAAAAACCTGGCTTAAAACCCTTCGAAATTTGCCAAAGATACGATAGAAATGTCCAAAAATGGCTTTAAATTAGTTTCAAAGGGGATTGAAAAGGCAAAAAATGCTTAGAAATAGCCAAACACTGCTTAAAAGCGTTGAGAAATGGACAAAAATGGTTCAGAAAAGGAAATCAAAAAAGGCTTCAAACGACTTAGAGATGGGCAAAAAGGGGTTACAAAAGAAAAAAACTTCTAAAAAATGGTTAGAAAATCACAAAAAATGGTCACAAAAGAAAAAAAAGCCTTACAAAGGGTTGGAATTTGACAAAAACGGCTTAGAAAAGGAATGAATGGCTTTAAAAGGGTTAGAAATTGAGAAAAATGGGTTAGAAAAGGAAAAAAACTGCTTAAAAAAGATAGAAATTGAGAAAATGGGTTAGAAAAATTAAATAAAGCAAGCATTCAAACGACTTAGAAAAGGACAAAAATGGGTTAGAAAAGGAAAAAAATGTCTTCCAAAGGGCTGGAATTTGACAAAAAAGGGTTAGAAAAGGGGAAAATGGCTTAAAATGCGTTAGAAATGCACAAAAATGGGTTAGAAATGGCCAAAAATGACTGAAAGCAGGAAAAAATGGGGCAAAACCCAGTAAGAAAAAGAGAAAAATGGCTTAGAACCTTTTGAAACTTGCCAAAGATGCGATAGAAATGGCCAAAAATGGCTTTAAATGAGTTTCAAATGGGCACAAAGGGGATTGAAAAGGCAAAAATTGCTTAGAAATAGCCAAACACGGCTTGAAAGCATTGAGAAATGGACAAAAATGGTTTAGAAAAGGAAATGAAAAAAAGGCTTCAAACGACTTAGAGATGGGCAAAAAAGGGTTAGAAAAGGAAAAAACTTCTAAAAAATGGTTAGAAATTGACAAAAAAGGGTCACAAAAGAAAAAAAAAGCCTTACAAAGGGTTGGGATTTCACAAAAACGGCTTAAAAAAGGAATGAATGGCTTTAAAAGGGTTAGAAATTGAGAAAAATGGGTTAGAAAAGGAAAAAAAACTGCTTAAAAAAGATAGAAATTGAGAAAATGGGTTAGAAAAGTTAAATAAAGCAAGCATTCAAACAACTTTGAAATGGGCAAAATGGGTTGGAAAAGGGAAAAAACTGCTAAAAAATAGTTAGAAAAGGACAAAAATAGGTTAGAAAAGGAAAAAAATGTCTTGCAAAGGGCAGGAATTTGACAAAAAAGGGTTAGAAAAGGGGAAAATGGCTTAAAATGCGTTAGAAATTGTTAGAAATTCACAAAAAAGGGTCACAAAAGAAAAAAAGCATTACAAAGGGTTGGAATTTGACAAAAACGGCTTAGAAAAGGAATGTATGGCTTTAAAAGGGTTAGAAATTGAGAAAAATGGGTTAGAAAAGGAAAAAAAACTGCTTAGAAAAGATAGAAATTGAGAAAATGGGTTAGAAAAGTTAAATAAAGCAAGCATTCAAACGACTTAGAAATGGGGCAAAATGGGTTGGAAAAGGGAAAAAACTGCTAAAAAATAGTTAGAAAAGGACAAAAATGGGTTAGAAAAGGAAAAAAATGTCTTGCAATGGGCTGGAATTTGACAAAAAAGGGTTAGAAAAGGGGAAAATGGCTTAAAATGCGTTAGAAATTGTTAGAAATTCACAAAAAATGGTCACAAAAGAAAAAAAAGCCTTACAAAGGGTTGGAAGTTGACAAAAACGGCTTAGAAAAGGAAAGAATGGGTTTAAAAGGGTTAGAAATTGAGAAAACTGGGTTAGAAAAGGAAAAAAACTGCTTAAAAAATATAGAAATTGAGAAAATGGGTTAGAAAAGTTAAACAAAGCAAGCATTCAAACGACTTAGAAAAGGACAAAAATGGGTTAGAAAAGGAAAAAAATGTCTTCCAAAGGGCTGGAATTTGACAAGAAAGGGTTAGAAAAGGGGAAAATGGCTTAAAATGTGTTAGAAATGCACAAAAATGGGTTAGAAATGGCCAAAAATGACTGAAAACAGGAAAAAAATGGGCCAAAAACTCATAAGAAAAGGAAAAAACCTGGCTTAAAACCCTTCGAAATTTGCCAAAGATACGATAGAAATGTCCAAAAATGGCTATAAATTAGTTTCAAAGGGGATTGAAAAGGCAAAAAATGCTTAGAAATAGCCAAACACTGCTTAAAAGCGTTGAGAAATGGACAAAAATGGTTCAGAAAAGGAAATCAAAAAAGGCTTCAAACGACTTAGAGATGGGCAAAAAGGGGTTACAAAAGAAAAAAACTTCTAAAAAATGGTTAGAAAATCACAAAAAATGGTCACAAAAGAAAAAAAAGCCTTACAAAGGGTTGGAATTTGACAAAAACGGCTTAGAAAAGGAAAGAATGGCTTTAAAAGGGTTAGAAATTGAGAAAAATGTGTTAGAAAAGGAAAAAAACTGCTTAAAAAAAGATAGAAATTGAGAAAATGGGTTAGAAAAATTAAATAAAGCAAGCATTCAAACGACTTAGAAAAGGACAAAAATGGGTTAGAAAAGGAAAAAAAAGTCTTCCAAAGGGCTGGAATTTGACAAAAAAGGGTTAGAAAAGGGGAAAATGGCTTGAAATGTGTTAGAAATGCACAAAAATGGGTTAGAAATGGCCAAAAATGACTGAAAACAGGAAAAAAAAGGGGCAAAAACTAATAAGAAAAGGAAAAAACTGGCTTAAAACCCTTCGAAATTTGCCAAAGATACGATAGAAATGTCCAAAAATGGCTTTAAATTAGTTTCAAAGGGGATTGAAAAGGCAAAAAATGCTTAGAAATAGCCAAACACTGCTTAAAAGCGTTGAGAAATGGACAAAAATGGTTCAGAAAAGGAAATCAAAAAAGGCTTCAAACGACTTAGAGATGGGCAAAAAGGGGTTACAAAAGAAAAAAACTTCTAAAAAATGGTTAGAAAATCACAAAAAATGGTCACAAAAGAAAAAAAAGCCTTACAAAGGGTTGGAATTTGACAAAAACGGCTTAGAAAAGGAATGAATGGCTTTAAAAGGGTTAGAAATTGAGAAAAATGGGTTAGAAAAGGAAAAAAAACTGCTTAGAAAAGATAGAAATTGAGAAAATGGGTTAGAAAAATTAAATAAAGCAAGCATTCAAACGACTTAGAAAAGGACAAAAATGGGTTAGAAAAGGAAAAAAAAGTCTTCCAAAGGGCTGGAAATTGACAAAAAAAGGGTTAGAAAAGGGGAAAATGGCTTAAAATGCGTTAGAAATGCACAAAAATGGGTTAGAAATGGCCAAAAATGACTGAAAACAGGAAAAAATGAGGCAAAACCCAGTAAGAAAAAGAGAAAAATGGCTTAGAACCTTTTGAAACTTGCCAAAGATGCGATAGAAATGGCCAAAAATGGCTTTAAATGAGTTTCAAATGGGCACAAAGGGGATTGAAAAGGCAAAAATTGCTTAGAAATAGCCAAACACGGCTTGAAAGCATTGAGAAATGGACAAAAATGGTTTAGAAAAGGAAATGAAAAAAAGGCTTCAAACGACTTAGAGATGAGCAAAAAAGGGGTTACAAAAGGAAAAAAACTTCTAAAAAATGGTTAGAAATTCACAAAAAATGGTCACAAAACAAAAAAAAAGCCTTACAAAGGGTTGGAATTTGACAAAAACGGCTTAGAAAAGGAATGTATGGCTTTAAAAGGGCTAGAAATTGAGAAAAATGGGTTAGAAAAGGAAAAAAAACTGCTTAAAAAAGATAGAAATTGAGAAAATGGGTTAGAAAAGTTAAATAAAGCAAGCATTCAAACGACTTAGAAATGGGGCAAAATGGGTTGGAAAAGGGAAAAAACTGCTAAAAAATAGTTAGAAAAGGACAAAAATGGGTTAGAAAAGGAAAAAAATGTCTTCCAAAGGGCTGGAATTTGACAAGAAAGGGTTAGAAAAGGGGAAAATGGCTTAAAATGTGTTAGAAATGCACAAAAATGGGTTAGAAATGGCCAAAAATGACTGAAAACAGGAAAAAAATGGGGCAAAAACTAATAAGAAAAGGAAAAAACTGGCTTAAAACCCTTCGAAATTTGCCAAAGATACGATAGAAATGTCCAAAAATGGCTTTAAATTAGTTTCAAAGGGGATTGAAAAGGCAAAAAATGCTTAGAAATAGCCAAACACTGCTTAAAAGCGTTGAGAAATGGACAAAAATGGTTCAGAAAAGGAAATCAAAAAAGGCTTCAAACGACTTAGAGATGGGCAAAAAGGGGTTACAAAAGAAAAAAACTTCTAAAAAATGGTTAGAAAATCACAAAAAATGGTCACAAAAGAAAAAAAAGCCTTACAAAGGGTTGGAATTTGACAAAAACGGCTTAGAAAAGGAATGAATGGCTTTAAAAGGGTTAGAAATTGAGAAAAATGGGTTAGAAAAGGAAAAAAACTGCTTAAAAAAGATAGAAATTGAGAAAATGGGTTAGAAAAATTAAATAAAGCAAGCATTCAAACGACTTAGAAAAGGACAAAAATGGGTTAGAAAAGGAAAAAAATGTCTTCCAAAGGGCTGGAATTTGACAAAAAAGGGTTAGAAAAGGGGAAAATGGCTTAAAATGTGTTAGAAATGCACAAAAATGGGTTAGAAATGGCCAAAAATGACTGAAAACAGGAAAAAAATGGGGCAAAAACTCATAAGAAAAGGAAAAAACTGGCTTAAAACCCTTCGAAATTTGCCAAAGATACGATAGAAATGTCCAAAAATGGCTTTAAATTAGTTTCAAAGGGGATTGAAAAGGCAAAAAATGCTTAGAAATAGCCAAACACTGCTTAAAAGCGTTGAGAAATGGACAAAAATGGTTCAGAAAAGGAAATCAAAAAAGGCTTCAAACGACTTAGAGATGGGCAAAAAGGGGTTACAAAAGAAAAAAACTTCTAAAAAATGGTTAGAAAATCACAAAAAATGGTCACAAAAGAAAAAAAAGCCTTACAAAGGGTTGGAATTTGACAAAAACGGCTTAGAAAAGGAAAGAATGGCTTTAAAAGGGTTAGAAATTGAGAAAAATGGGTTAGAAAAGGAAAAAAAACTGCTTAGAAAAGATAGAAATTGAGAAAATGGGTTAGAAAAATTAAATAAAGCAAGCATTCAAACGACTTAGAAAAGGACAAAAATGGGTTAGAAAAGGAAAAAAAAGTCTTCCAAAGGGCTGGAAATTGACAAAAAAAGGGTTAGAAAAGGGGAAAATGGCTTAAAATGCGTTAGAAATGCACAAAAATGGGTTAGAAATGGCCAAAAATGACTGAAAACAGGAAAAAATGAGGCAAAACCCAGTAAGAAAGAGAGAAAAATGGCTTAGAACCTTTTGAAACTTGCCAAAGATGCGATAGAAATGGCCAAAAATGGCTTTAAATGAGTTTCAAATGGGCACAAAGGGGATTGAAAAGGCAAAAATTGCTTAGAAATAGCCAAACACGGCTTGAAAGCATTGAGAAATGGACAAAAATGATTTAGAAAAGGAAATGAAAAATAGGCTTCAAACGACTTAGAGATGAGCAAAAAAGGGGTTACAAAAGGAAAAAAACTTCTAAAAAATGGTTAGAAATTCACAAAAAATGGTCACAAAAGAAAAAAAAGCCTTACAAAGGGTTGGAATTTGACAAAAACGGCTTAGAAAAGGAATGTATGGCTTTAAAAGGGTTAGAAATTGAGAAAAATGGGTTAGAAAAGGAAAAAAAACTGCTTAGAAAAGATAGAAATTGAGAAAATGGGTTAGAAAAGTTAAATAAAGCAAGCATTCAAACGACTTAGAAATGGGGCAAAATGGGTTGGAAAAGGGAAAAAACTGCTAAAAAATAGTTAGAAAAGGACAAAAATGGGTTAGAAAAGGAAAAAAATGTCTTGCAAAGGGCGGGAATTTGACAAAAAAGGGTTAGAAAAGGGGAAAATGGCTTAAAATGCGTTAGAAATTGTTAGAAATTCACAAAAAATGGTCACAAAAGAAAAAAAAGCCTTACAAAGGGTTGGAATTTGACAAAAACGGCTTAGAAAAGGAAAGAATGGGTTTAAAAGGGTTAGAAATTGAGAAAACTGGGTTAGAAAAGGAAAAAAACTGCTTAAAAAAGATAGAAATTGAGAAAATGGGTTAGAAAAGTTAAACAAAGCAAGCATTCAAACGACTTAGAAAAGGACAAAAATGGGTTAGAAAAGGAAAAAAATGTCTTCCAAAGGGCTGGAATTTGACAAGAAAGGGTTAGAAAAGGGGAAAATGGCTTAAAATGTGTTAGAAATGCACAAAAATGGGTTAGAAATGGCCAAAAATGACTGAAAACAGGAAAAAAAAGGGGCAAAAACTAATAAGAAAAGGAAAAAACTGGCTTAAAACCCTTCGAAATTTGCCAAAGATACGATAGAAATGTCCAAAAATGGCTTTAAATTAGTTTCAAAGGGGATTGAAAAGGCAAAAAATGCTTAGAAATAGCCAAACACTGCTTAAAAGCGTTGAGAAATGGACAAAAATGGTTCAGAAAAGGAAATCAAAAAAGGCTTCAAACGACTTAGAGATGGGCAAAAAGGGGTTACAAAAGAAAAAAACTTCTAAAAAATGGTTAGAAAATCACAAAAAATGGTCACAAAAGAAAAAAAAGCCTTACAAAGGGTTGGAATTTGACAAAAACGGCTTAGAAAAGGAAAGAATGGCTTTAAAAGGGTTAGAAAAGGAAAAAAACTGCTTAAAAAAGATAGAAATTGAGAAAATGGGTTAGAAAAATTAAATAAAGCAAGCATTCAAACGACTTAGAAAAGGACAAAAAATGGGTTAGAAAAGGAAAAAAAAGTCTTCCAAAGGGCTGGAATTTGACAAAAAAGGGTTAGAAAAGGGGAAAATGGCTTAAAATGTGTTAGAAATGCACAAAAATGGGTTAGAAATGGCCAAAAATGACTGAAAACAGGAAAAAAATGGGGCAAAAACTAATAAGAAAAGGAAAAAACTGGCTTAAAACCCTTCGAAATTTGCCAAAGATATGATAGAAATGTCCAAAAATGGCTTTAAATTAGTTTCAAAGGGGATTGAAAATGCAAAAATTGCTTAGAAATAGCCAAACACGGCTTAAAAGCGTTGAGAAATGGACAAAAATGGTTTAGAAAAAGAAATGAAAAAAAGGCTTCAAACGACTTAGAGATGGGCAAAAAAGGGTTAGAAAAGGAAAAAACTTCTAAAAAATGGTTAGAAATTCACAAAAAATGGTCACAAAAGAAAAAAAAAGCCTTACAAAGGGTTGGAATTTGACAAAAACGGCTTAGAAAAGGAATGAATGGCTTTAAAAGGGTTAGAAATTGAGAAAAATGGGTTAGAAAAGGAAAAAAAACTGCTTAAAAAAGATAGAAATTGAGAAAATGGGTTAGAAAAGTTAAATAAAGCAAGCATTCAAACGACTTAGAAATGGGGCAAAATGGGTTGGAAAAGGGAATAAAACTCCTAAAAAATAGTTAGAAAAGGACAAAAATGGGTTAGAAAAAGAAAAAAATGTCTTGCAAAGGGCTGGAATTTGACAAAAAAAGGGTTAGAAAAGGGGAAAATGGCTTAAAATGCGTTAGAAATTGTTAGAAATTCACAAAAAAGGGTCACAAAAGAAAAAAAGCATTACAAAGGGTTGGAATTTGACAAAAACGGCTTAGAAAAGGAAAGAATGGCTTTAAAAGGGTTAGAAATTGAGAAAAATGGGTTAGAAAAGGAAAAAAAACTGCTTCAAAAAGATAGAAATTGAGAAAATGGGTTAGAAAAGTTAAATAACGCAAGCATTCAAACAACTTTGAAATGGGCAAAAATGGGTTGGAAAAGGGAAAAAACTGCTAAAAATAGTTAGAAAAGGACAAAAATAGGTTAGAAAAGGAAAAAAATGTCTTCCAAAGGGCTGGAATTTGACAAGAAAGGGTTAGAAAAGGGGAAAATGGCTTAAAATGTGTTAGAAATGCACAAAAATGGGTTAGAAATGGCCAAAAATGACTGAAAACAGGAAAAAAAAGGGGCAAAAACTAATAAGAAAAGGAAAAAACTGGCTTAAAACCCTTCGAAATTTGCCAAAGATACGATAGAAATGTCCAAAAATGGCTTTAAATTAGTTTCAAAGGGGATTGAAAAGGCAAAAAATGCTTAGAAATAGCCAAACACTGCTTAAAAGCGTTGAGAAATGGACAAAAATGGTTCAGAAAAGGAAATCAAAAAAGGCTTCAAACGACTTAGAGATGGGCAAAAAGGGGTTACAAAAGAAAAAAACTTCTAAAAAATGGTTAGAAAATCACAAAAAATGGTCACAAAAGAAAAAAAAGCCTTACAAAGGGTTGGAATTTGACAAAAACGGCTTAGAAAAGGAAAGAATGGCTTTAAAAGGGTTAGAAAAGGAAAAAAACTGCTTAAAAAAGATAGAAATTGAGAAAATGGGTTAGAAAAATTAAATAAAGCAAGCATTCAAACGACTTAGAAAAGGACAAAAAATGGGTTAGAAAAGGAAAAAAAAGTCTTCCAAAGGGCTGGAATTTGACAAAAAAGGGTTAGAAAAGGGGAAAATGGCTTAAAATGTGTTAGAAATGCACAAAAATGGGTTAGAAATGGCCAAAAATGACTGAAAACAGGAAAAAAATGGGGCAAAAACTAATAAGAAAAGGAAAAAACTGGCTTAAAACCCTTCGAAATTTGCCAAAGATATGATAGAAATGTCCAAAAATGGCTTTAAATTAGTTTCAAAGGGGATTGAAAATGCAAAAATTGCTTAGAAATAGCCAAACACGGCTTAAAAGCGTTGAGAAATGGACAAAAATGGTTTAGAAAAAGAAATGAAAAAAAGGCTTCAAACGACTTAGAGATGGGCAAAAAAGGGTTAGAAAAGGAAAAAACTTCTAAAAAATGGTTAGAAATTCACAAAAAATGGTCACAAAAGAAAAAAAAAGCCTTACAAAGGGTTGGAATTTGACAAAAACGGCTTAGAAAAGGAATGAATGGCTTTAAAAGGGTTAGAAATTGAGAAAAATGGGTTAGAAAAGGAAAAAAAACTGCTTAAAAAAGATAGAAATTGAGAAAATGGGTTAGAAAAGTTAAATAAAGCAAGCATTCAAACGACTTAGAAATGGGGCAAAATGGGTTGGAAAAGGGAATAAAACTCCTAAAAAATAGTTAGAAAAGGACAAAAATGGGTTAGAAAAAGAAAAAAATGTCTTGCAAAGGGCTGGAATTTGACAAAAAAAGGGTTAGAAAAGGGGAAAATGGCTTAAAATGCGTTAGAAATTGTTAGAAATTCACAAAAAAGGGTCACAAAAGAAAAAAAGCATTACAAAGGGTTGGAATTTGACAAAAACGGCTTAGAAAAGGAAAGAATGGCTTTAAAAGGGTTAGAAATTGAGAAAAATGGGTTAGAAAAGGAAAAAAAACTGCTTCAAAAAGATAGAAATTGAGAAAATGGGTTAGAAAAGTTAAATAACGCAAGCATTCAAACAACTTTGAAATGGGCAAAAATGGGTTGGAAAAGGGAAAAAACTGCTAAAAATAGTTAGAAAAGGACAAAAATAGGTTAGAAAAGGAAAAAAATGTCTTCCAAAGGGCTGGAATTTGACAAGAAAGGGTTAGAAAAGGGGAAAATGGCTTAAAATGTGTTAGAAATGCACAAAAATGGGTTAGAAATGGCCAAAAATGACTGAAAACAGGAAAAAAAAGGGGCAAAAACTAATAAGAAAAGGAAAAAACTGGCTTAAAACCCTTCGAAATTTGCCAAAGATACGATAGAAATGTCCAAAAATGGCTTTAAATTAGTTTCAAAGGGGATTGAAAAGGCAAAAAATGCTTAGAAATAGCCAAACACTGCTTAAAAGCGTTGAGAAATGGACAAAAATGGTTCAGAAAAGGAAATCAAAAAAGGCTTCAAACGACTTAGAGATGGGCAAAAAGGGGTTACAAAAGAAAAAAACTTCTAAAAAATGGTTAGAAAATCACAAAAAATGGTCACAAAAGAAAAAAAAGCCTTACAAAGGGTTGGAATTTGACAAAAACGGCTTAGAAAAGGAAAGAATGGCTTTAAAAGGGTTAGAAAAGGAAAAAAACTGCTTAAAAAAGATAGAAATTGAGAAAATGGGTTAGAAAAATTAAATAAAGCAAGCATTCAAACGACTTAGAAAAGGACAAAAAATGGGTTAGAAAAGGAAAAAAAAGTCTTCCAAAGGGCTGGAATTTGACAAAAAAGGGTTAGAAAAGGGGAAAATGGCTTAAAATGTGTTAGAAATGCACAAAAATGGGTTAGAAATGGCCAAAAATGACTGAAAACAGGAAAAAAATGGGGCAAAAACTAATAAGAAAAGGAAAAAACTGGCTTAAAACCCTTCGAAATTTGCCAAAGATATGATAGAAATGTCCAAAAATGGCTTTAAATTAGTTTCAAAGGGGATTGAAAATGCAAAAATTGCTTAGAAATAGCCAAACACGGCTTAAAAGCGTTGAGAAATGGACAAAAATGGTTTAGAAAAAGAAATGAAAAAAAGGCTTCAAACGACTTAGAGATGGGCAAAAAAGGGTTAGAAAAGGAAAAAACTTCTAAAAAATGGTTAGAAATTCACAAAAAATGGTCACAAAAGAAAAAAAAAGCCTTACAAAGGGTTGGAATTTGACAAAAACGGCTTAGAAAAGGAATGAATGGCTTTAAAAGGGTTAGAAATTGAGAAAAATGGGTTAGAAAAGGAAAAAAAACTGCTTAAAAAAGATAGAAATTGAGAAAATGGGTTAGAAAAGTTAAATAAAGCAAGCATTCAAACGACTTAGAAATGGGGCAAAATGGGTTGGAAAAGGGAATAAAACTCCTAAAAAATAGTTAGAAAAGGACAAAAATGGGTTAGAAAAAGAAAAAAATGTCTTGCAAAGGGCTGGAATTTGACAAAAAAAGGGTTAGAAAAGGGGAAAATGGCTTAAAATGCGTTAGAAATTGTTAGAAATTCACAAAAAAGGGTCACAAAAGAAAAAAAGCATTACAAAGGGTTGGAATTTGACAAAAACGGCTTAGAAAAGGAAAGAATGGCTTTAAAAGGGTTAGAAATTGAGAAAAATGGGTTAGAAAAGGAAAAAAAACTGCTTCAAAAAGATAGAAATTGAGAAAATGGGTTAGAAAAGTTAAATAACGCAAGCATTCAAACAACTTTGAAATGGGCAAAAATGGGTTGGAAAAGGGAAAAAACTGCTAAAAATAGTTAGAAAAGGACAAAAATAGGTTAGAAAAGGAAAAAAATGTCTTCCAAAGGGCTGGAATTTGACAAGAAAGGGTTAGAAAAGGGGAAAATGGCTTAAAATGTGTTAGAAATGCACAAAAATGGGTTAGAAATGGCCAAAAATGACTGAAAACAGGAAAAAAAAGGGGCAAAAACTAATAAGAAAAGGAAAAAACTGGCTTAAAACCCTTCGAAATTTGCCAAAGATACGATAGAAATGTCCAAAAATGGCTTTAAATTAGTTTCAAAGGGGATTGAAAAGGCAAAAAATGCTTAGAAATAGCCAAACACTGCTTAAAAGCGTTGAGAAATGGACAAAAATGGTTCAGAAAAGGAAATCAAAAAAGGCTTCAAACGACTTAGAGATGGGCAAAAAGGGGTTACAAAAGAAAAAAACTTCTAAAAAATGGTTAGAAAATCACAAAAAATGGTCACAAAAGAAAAAAAAGCCTTACAAAGGGTTGGAATTTGACAAAAACGGCTTAGAAAAGGAAAGAATGGCTTTAAAAGGGTTAGAAAAGGAAAAAAACTGCTTAAAAAAGATAGAAATTGAGAAAATGGGTTAGAAAAATTAAATAAAGCAAGCATTCAAACGACTTAGAAAAGGACAAAAAATGGGTTAGAAAAGGAAAAAAAAGTCTTCCAAAGGGCTGGAATTTGACAAAAAAGGGTTAGAAAAGGGGAAAATGGCTTAAAATGTGTTAGAAATGCACAAAAATGGGTTAGAAATGGCCAAAAATGACTGAAAACAGGAAAAAAATGGGGCAAAAACTAATAAGAAAAGGAAAAAACTGGCTTAAAACCCTTCGAAATTTGCCAAAGATATGATAGAAATGTCCAAAAATGGCTTTAAATTAGTTTCAAAGGGGATTGAAAATGCAAAAATTGCTTAGAAATAGCCAAACACGGCTTAAAAGCGTTGAGAAATGGACAAAAATGGTTTAGAAAAAGAAATGAAAAAAAGGCTTCAAACGACTTAGAGATGGGCAAAAAAGGGTTAGAAAAGGAAAAAACTTCTAAAAAATGGTTAGAAATTCACAAAAAATGGTCACAAAAGAAAAAAAAAGCCTTACAAAGGGTTGGAATTTGACAAAAACGGCTTAGAAAAGGAATGAATGGCTTTAAAAGGGTTAGAAATTGAGAAAAATGGGTTAGAAAAGGAAAAAAAACTGCTTAAAAAAGATAGAAATTGAGAAAATGGGTTAGAAAAGTTAAATAAAGCAAGCATTCAAACGACTTAGAAATGGGGCAAAATGGGTTGGAAAAGGGAATAAAACTCCTAAAAAATAGTTAGAAAAGGACAAAAATGGGTTAGAAAAAGAAAAAAATGTCTTGCAAAGGGCTGGAATTTGACAAAAAAAGGGTTAGAAAAGGGGAAAATGGCTTAAAATGCGTTAGAAATTGTTAGAAATTCACAAAAAAGGGTCACAAAAGAAAAAAAGCATTACAAAGGGTTGGAATTTGACAAAAACGGCTTAGAAAAGGAAAGAATGGCTTTAAAAGGGTTAGAAATTGAGAAAAATGGGTTAGAAAAGGAAAAAAAACTGCTTCAAAAAGATAGAAATTGAGAAAATGGGTTAGAAAAGTTAAATAACGCAAGCATTCAAACAACTTTGAAATGGGCAAAAATGGGTTGGAAAAGGGAAAAAACTGCTAAAAATAGTTAGAAAAGGACAAAAATAGGTTAGAAAAGGAAAAAAATGTCTTCCAAAGGGCTGGAATTTGACAAGAAAGGGTTAGAAAAGGGGAAAATGGCTTAAAATGTGTTAGAAATGCACAAAAATGGGTTAGAAATGGCCAAAAATGACTGAAAACAGGAAAAAAAAGGGGCAAAAACTAATAAGAAAAGGAAAAAACTGGCTTAAAACCCTTCGAAATTTGCCAAAGATACGATAGAAATGTCCAAAAATGGCTTTAAATTAGTTTCAAAGGGGATTGAAAAGGCAAAAAATGCTTAGAAATAGCCAAACACTGCTTAAAAGCGTTGAGAAATGGACAAAAATGGTTCAGAAAAGGAAATCAAAAAAGGCTTCAAACGACTTAGAGATGGGCAAAAAGGGGTTACAAAAGAAAAAAACTTCTAAAAAATGGTTAGAAAATCACAAAAAATGGTCACAAAAGAAAAAAAAGCCTTACAAAGGGTTGGAATTTGACAAAAACGGCTTAGAAAAGGAAAGAATGGCTTTAAAAGGGTTAGAAAAGGAAAAAAACTGCTTAAAAAAGATAGAAATTGAGAAAATGGGTTAGAAAAATTAAATAAAGCAAGCATTCAAACGACTTAGAAAAGGACAAAAAATGGGTTAGAAAAGGAAAAAAAAGTCTTCCAAAGGGCTGGAATTTGACAAAAAAGGGTTAGAAAAGGGGAAAATGGCTTAAAATGTGTTAGAAATGCACAAAAATGGGTTAGAAATGGCCAAAAATGACTGAAAACAGGAAAAAAATGGGGCAAAAACTAATAAGAAAAGGAAAAAACTGGCTTAAAACCCTTCGAAATTTGCCAAAGATATGATAGAAATGTCCAAAAATGGCTTTAAATTAGTTTCAAAGGGGATTGAAAATGCAAAAATTGCTTAGAAATAGCCAAACACGGCTTAAAAGCGTTGAGAAATGGACAAAAATGGTTTAGAAAAAGAAATGAAAAAAAGGCTTCAAACGACTTAGAGATGGGCAAAAAAGGGTTAGAAAAGGAAAAAACTTCTAAAAAATGGTTAGAAATTCACAAAAAATGGTCACAAAAGAAAAAAAAAGCCTTACAAAGGGTTGGAATTTGACAAAAACGGCTTAGAAAAGGAATGAATGGCTTTAAAAGGGTTAGAAATTGAGAAAAATGGGTTAGAAAAGGAAAAAAAAACTGCTTAAAAAAGATAGAAATTGAGAAAATGGGTTAGAAAAGTTAAATAAAGCAAGCATTCAAACGACTTAGAAATGGGGCAAAATGGGTTGGAAAAGGGAATAAAACTCCTAAAAAATAGTTAGAAAAGGACAAAAATGGGTTAGAAAAAGAAAAAAATGTCTTGCAAAGGGCTGGAATTTGACAAAAAAAGGGTTAGAAAAGGGGAAAATGGCTTAAAATGCGTTAGAAATTGTTAGAAATTCACAAAAAAGGGTCACAAAAGAAAAAAAGCATTACAAAGGGTTGGAATTTGACAAAAACGGCTTAGAAAAGGAAAGAATGGCTTTAAAAGGGTTAGAAATTGAGAAAAATGGGTTAGAAAAGGAAAAAAAACTGCTTCAAAAAGATAGAAATTGAGAAAATGGGTTAGAAAAGTTAAATAACGCAAGCATTCAAACAACTTTGAAATGGGCAAAAATGGGTTGGAAAAGGGAAAAAACTGCTAAAAATAGTTAGAAAAGGACAAAAATAGGTTAGAAAAGGAAAAAAATGTCTTCCAAAGGGCTGGAATTTGACAAGAAAGGGTTAGAAAAGGGGAAAATGGCTTAAAATGTGTTAGAAATGCACAAAAATGGGTTAGAAATGGCCAAAAATGACTGAAAACAGGAAAAAAAAGGGGCAAAAACTAATAAGAAAAGGAAAAAACTGGCTTAAAACCCTTCGAAATTTGCCAAAGATACGATAGAAATGTCCAAAAATGGCTTTAAATTAGTTTCAAAGGGGATTGAAAAGGCAAAAAATGCTTAGAAATAGCCAAACACTGCTTAAAAGCGTTGAGAAATGGACAAAAATGGTTCAGAAAAGGAAATCAAAAAAGGCTTCAAACGACTTAGAGATGGGCAAAAAGGGGTTACAAAAGAAAAAAACTTCTAAAAAATGGTTAGAAAATCACAAAAAATGGTCACAAAAGAAAAAAAAGCCTTACAAAGGGTTGGAATTTGACAAAAACGGCTTAGAAAAGGAAAGAATGGCTTTAAAAGGGATAGAAAAGGAAAAAAACTGCTTAAAAAAGATAGAAATTGAGAAAATGGGTTAGAAAAATTAAATAAAGCAAGCATTCAAACGACTTAGAAAAGGACAAAAAATGGGTTAGAAAAGGAAAAAAAAGTCTTCCAAAGGGCTGGAATTTGACAAAAAAGGGTTAGAAAAGGGGAAAATGGCTTAAAATGTGTTAGAAATGCACAAAAATGGGTTAGAAATGGCCAAAAATGACTGAAAACAGGAAAAAAATGGGGCAAAAACTCATAAGAAAAGGAAAAAACTGGCTTAAAACCCTTCGAAATTTGCCAAAGATACGATAGAAATGTCCAAAAATGGCTTTAAATTAGTTTCAAAGGGGATTGAAAAGGCAAAAAATGCTTAGAAATAGCCAAACACTGCTTAAAAGCGTTGAGAAATGGACAAAAATGGTTCAGAAAAGGAAATCAAAAAAGGCTTCAAATGACTTAGAGATGGGCAAAAAGGGGTTACAAAAGAAAAAAACTTCTAAAAAATGGTTAGAAAATCACAAAAAATGGTCACAAAAGAAAAAAAAGCCTTACAAAGGGTTGGAATTTGACAAAAACGGCTTAGAAAAGGAAAGAATGGCTTTAAAAGGGTTAGAAAAGGAAAAAAACTGCTTAAAAAAGATAGAAATTGAGAAAATGGGTTAGAAAAATTAAATAAAGCAAGCATTCAAACGACTTAGAAAAGGACAAAAAATGGGTTAGAAAAGGAAAAAAAAGTCTTCCAAAGGGCTGGAATTTGACAAAAAAGGGTTAGAAAAGGGGAAAATGGCTTAAAATGTGTTAGAAATGCACAAAAATGGGTTAGAAATGGCCAAAAATGACTGAAAACAGGAAAAAAATGGGGCAAAAACTAATAAGAAAAGGAAAAAACTGGCTTAAAACCCTTCGAAATTTGCCAAAGATATGATAGAAATGTCCAAAAATGGCTTTAAATTAGTTTCAAAGGGGATTGAAAATGCAAAAATTGCTTAGAAATAGCCAAACACGGCTTAAAAGCGTTGAGAAATGGACAAAAATGGTTTAGAAAAAGAAATGAAAAAAAGGCTTCAAACGACTTAGAGATGGGCAAAAAAGGGTTAGAAAAGGAAAAAACTTCTAAAAAATGGTTAGAAATTCACAAAAAATGGTCACAAAAGAAAAAAAAAGCCTTACAAAGGGTTGGAATTTGACAAAAACGGCTTAGAAAAGGAATGAATGGCTTTAAAAGGGTTAGAAATTGAGAAAAATGGGTTAGAAAAGGAAAAAAAACTGCTTAAAAAAGATAGAAATTGAGAAAATGGGTTAGAAAAGTTAAATAAAGCACGCATTCAAACGACTTAGAAATGGGGCAAAATGGGTTGGAAAAGGGAATAAAACTCCTAAAAAATAGTTAGAAAAGGACAAAAATGGGTTAGAAAAGGAAAAAAATGTCTTGCAAAGGGCTGGAATTTGACAAAAAAGGGTTAGAAAAGGGGAAAATGGCTTAAAATGCGTTAGAAATTGTTAGAAATTCACAAAAAATGGTCACAAAAGAAAAAAAAGCCTTACAAAGGGTTGGAATTTGACAAAAACGGCTTAGAAAAGGAAAGAATGGGTTTAAAAGGGTTAGAAATTGAGAAAAATGGGTTAGAAAAGGAAAAAAAAACTGCTTCAAAAAGATAGAAATTGAGAAAATGGGTTAGAAAAGTTAAATAACGCAAGCATTCAAACGACTTAGAAAAGGACAAAAATGGGTTAGAAAAGGAAAAAAATGTCTTCCAAAGGGCTGGAAATTGACAAAAAAAGGGTTAGAAAAGAAGAAAATGGCTTAAACCGGGTTAGAAATGCACAAAAATGGGTTAGAAATGGCCAAAAATGACTGAAAACAGGAAAAAATGAGGCAAAACCCAGTAAGAAAAAGAGAAAAATGGCTTAGAACCTTTTGAAACTTGCCAAAGATGCGATAGAAATGGCCAAAAATGGCTTTAAATGAGTTTCAAATGGGCACAAAGGGGATTGAAAAGGCAAAAATTGCTTAGAAATAGCCAAACACGGCTTGAAAGCATTGAGAAATGGACAAAAATGGTTCAGAAAAGGAAATGAAAAAAAGGCTTCAAACGACTTAGAGATGGGCAAAAAAGGGTTAGAAAAGGAAAAAACTTCTAAAAAATGGTTAGAAAATCACAAAAAATGGTCACAAAAGAAAAAAAAAGCCTTACAAAGGGTTGGAATTTGACAAAAACGGCTTAGAAAAGGAATGAATGGCTTTAAAAGGGTTAGAAATTGAGAAAAATGGGTTAGAAAAGGAAAAAAAAACTGCTTCAAAAAGATAGAAATTGAGAAAATGGGTTAGAAAAGTTAAATAACGCAAGCATTCAAACGACTTTGAAATGGGCAAAAATGGGTTGGAAAAGGGAAAAAACTGCTAAAAATAGTTAGAAAAGGACAAAAATAGGTTAGAAAAGGAAAAAAATGTCTTGCAAAGGGCTGGAATTTGACAAAAAAGGGTTAGAAAAGGGGAAAATGGCTTAAAATGCGTTAGAAATTGTTAGAAATTCACAAAAAAGGGTCACAAAAGAAAAAAAGCATTACAAAGGGTTGGAATTTGACAAAAACGGCTTAGAAAAGGAAAGAATGGCTTTAAAAGGGTTAGAAATTGAGAAAAATGGGTTAGAAAAGGAAAAAAACTGCTTAAAAAAGATAGAAATTGAGAAAATGGGTTAGAAAAATTAAATAAAGCAAGCATTCAAACGACTTAGAAAAGGACAAAAATGGGTTAGAAAAGGAAAAAAATGTCTTCCAAAGGGCTGGAAATTGACAAAAAAGGGTTAGAAAAGAAGAAAATGGCTTAAACCGGGTTAGAAATGCACAAAAATGGGTTAGAAATGGCCAAAAATGACTGAAAACAGGAAAAAATGAGGCAAAACCCAGTAAGAAAAAGAGAAAAATGGCTTAGAACCTTTTGAAACTTGCCAAAGATGCGATAGAAATGGCCAAAAATGGCTTGAAATGAGTTTCAAATGGGCACAAAGGGGATTGAAAAGGCAAAAATTGCTTAGAAATAGCCAAACACGGCTTGAAAGCATTGAGAAATGGACAAAAATGGTTTAGAAAAGGAAATGAAAAAAAGGCTTCAAACGACTTAGAGATGGGCAAAAAAGTGTTAGAAAAGGAAAAAACTTCTAAAAAATGGTTAGAAATTCACAAAAAATGGTCACAAAAGAAAAAAAAAGCCTTACAAAGGGTTGGAATTTGACAAAAACGGCTTAGAAAAGGAATGAATGGCTTTAAAAGGGTTAGAATTTGAGAAAAATGGGTTAGAAAAGGAAAAAAAAACTGCTTCAAAAAGATAGAAATTGAGAAAATGGGTTAGAAAAGTTAAATAACGCAAGCATTCAAACGACTTTGAAATGGGCAAAAATGGGTTGGAAAAGGGAAAAAACTGCTAAAAAATAGTTAGAAAAGGACAAAAATAGGTTAGAAAAGGAAAAAAAGGTCTTCCAAAGGGCTGGAATTTGACAAGAAAGGGTTAGAAAAGGGGAAAATGGCTTAAAATGTGTTAGAAATGCACAAAAATGGGTTAGAAATGGCCAAAAATGACTGAAAACAGGAAAAAAAAGGGGCAAAAACTAATAAGAAAAGGAAAAAACTGGCTTAAAACCCTTCGAAATTTGCCAAAGATACGATAGAAATGTCCAAAAATGGCTTTAAATTAGTTTCAAAGGGGATTGAAAAGGCAAAAAATGCTTAGAAATAGCCAAACACTGCTTAAAAGCGTTGAGAAATGGACAAAAATGGTTCAGAAAAGGAAATCAAAAAAGGCTTCAAACGACTTAGAGATGGGCAAAAAGGGGTTACAAAAGAAAAAAACTTCTAAAAAATGGTTAGAAAATCACAAAAAATGGTCACAAAAGAAAAAAAAGCCTTACAAAGGGTTGGAATTTGACAAAAACGGCTTAGAAAAGGAATGAATGGCTTTAAAAGGGTTAGAAATTGAGAAAAATGGGTTAGAAAAGGAAAAAAACTGCTTAAAAAAGATAGAAATTGAGAAAATGGGTTAGAAAAATTAAATAAAGCAAGCATTCAAACGACTTAGAAAAGGACAAAAATGGGTTAGAAAAGGAAAAAAATGTCTTCCAAAGGGCTGGAATTTGACAAAAAAGGGTTAGAAAAGGGGAAAATGGCTTAAAATGCGTTAGAAATGCACAAAAATGGGTTAGAAATGGCCAAAAATGACTGAAAGCAGGAAAAAATGGGGCAAAACCCAGTAAGAAAAAGAGAAAAATGGCTTAGAACCTTTTGAAACTTGCCAAAGATGCGATAGAAATGGCCAAAAATGGCTTTAAATGAGTTTCAAATGGGCACAAAGGGGATTGAAAAGGCAAAAATTGCTTAGAAATAGCCAAACACGGCTTGAAAGCATTGAGAAATGGACAAAAATGGTTTAGAAAAGGAAATGAAAAAAAGGCTTCAAACGACTTAGAGATGGGCAAAAAAGGGTTAGAAAAGGAAAAAACTTCTAAAAAATGGTTAGAAATTGACAAAAAAGGGTCACAAAAGAAAAAAAAAGCCTTACAAAGGGTTGGGATTTCACAAAAACGGCTTAAAAAAGGAATGAATGGCTTTAAAAGGGTTAGAAATTGAGAAAAATGGGTTAGAAAAGGAAAAAAAACTGCTTAAAAAAGATAGAAATTGAGAAAATGGGTTAGAAAAGTTAAATAAAGCAAGCATTCAAACAACTTTGAAATGGGCAAAATGGGTTGGAAAAGGGAAAAAACTGATAAAAAATAGTTAGAAAAGGACAAAAATGGGTTAGAAAAGGAAAAAAATGTCTTCCAAAGGGCTGGAATTTGACAAAAAAGGGTTAGAAAAGGGGAAAATGGCTTAAAATGTGTTAGAAATGCACAAAAATGAGTTAGAAATGGCCAAAAATGACTGAAAACAGGAAAAAAATGGGGCAAAAACTAATAAGAAAATGAAAAAACTGGCTTAAAACCCTTCGAAATTTGCCAAAGATACGATAGAAATGTCCAAAAATGGCTTTAAATTAGTTACAAAGGGGATTGAAAAGGCAAAAATTGCTTAGAAATAGCCAAACACTGCTTAAAAGCCTTGAGAAATGGACAAAAATGGTTCAGAAAAGGAAATCAAAAAAGGCTTCAAACGACTTAGAGATGAGCAAAAAAGGGGTTACAAAAGGAAAAAAACTTCTAAAAAATGGTTAGAAATTGACAAAAAAGGGTCACAAAAGAAAAAAAAGCCTTCCAAAGGGATGGGATTTCACAAAAACGGCTTAGAAAAGGAAAGAATGGCTTTAAAAGGGTTAGAAATTGAGAAAAATGGGTTAGAAAAGGAAAAAAAACTGCTTAAAAAAGATAGAAATTGAGAAAATGGGTTAGAAAAGTTAAATAAAGCAAGCATTCAAACGACTTAGAAATGGGGCAAAATGGGTTGGAAAAGGGAATAAAACTCCTAAAAAATAGTTAGAAAAGGACAAAAATGGGTTAGAAAAGGAAAAAAATGTCTTGCAAAGGGCTGGAATATGACAAAAAAGGGTTAGAAAAGGGGAAAATGGCTTAAAATGCGTTAGAAATTGTTAGAAATTCACAAAAAAGGGTCACAAAAGAAAAAAAAGCATTACAAAGGGTTGGAATTTGACAAAAACGGCTTAGAAAAGGAAAGAATGGCTTTAAAAGGGCTAGAAATTGAGAAAAATGGGTTAGAAAAGGAAAAAAACTGCTTAAAAAAGATAGAAATTGAGAAAATGGGTTAGAAAAGTTAAACAAAGCAAGCATTCAAACGACTTAGAAAAGGACAAAAATGGGTTAGAAAAGGAAAAAAATGTCTTCCAAAGGGCTGGAAATTGACAAAAAAGGGTTAGAAAAGGGGAAAATGGCTTAAAATGCGTTAGAAATGCACAAAAATGGGTTAGAAATGGCCAAAAATGACTGAAAACAGGAAAAAATGGGGCAAAACCCAGTAAGAAAAAGAGAAAAATGGCTTAGAACCTTTTGAAACTTGCCAAAGATGCGATAGAAATGGCCAAAAATGGCTTGAAATGAGTTTCAAATGGGCACAAAGGGGATTGAAAAGGCAAAAATTGCTTAGAAATAGCCAAACACGGCTTGAAAGCATTGAGAAATGGACAAAAATGGTTTAGAAAAGGAAATGAAAAAAAGGCTTCAAACGACTTAGAGATGGGCAAAAAAGGGTTAGAAAAGGAAAAAACTTCTAAAAAATGGTTAGAAATTCACAAAAAATGGTCACAAAAGAAAAAAAAGCCTTACAAAGGGTTGGAATTTGACAAAAACACCTTAGAAAAGGAATGAATGGCTTTAAAAGGGTTAGAAATTGAGAAAAATGGGTTAGAAAAGGAAAAAAAAACTGCTTAAAAAAGATAGAAATTGAGAAAATGGGTTAGAAAAGTTAAATAAAGCAAGCATTCAAACGACTTTGAAATGGGCAAAAATGGGTTGGAAAAGGGAAAAAACTGATAAAAAATAGTTAGAAAAGGACAAAAATGGGTTAGAAAAGGAAAAAAATGTCTTCCAAAGGGCTGGAATTTGACAAAAAAGGGTTGGAAAAGGGGAAAATGGCTTAAAATGCGTTAGAAATGCACAAAAATGGGTTAGAAATGGCCAAAAATGACTGAAAACAGGAAAAAAATGGGGCAAAAACTAATAAGAAAAAGAGAAAAAACTGGCTTAAAACCCTTCGAAATTTGCCAAAGATACGATAGAAATGTCCAAAAATGGCTTTAAATTAGTTTCAAAGGGGATTGAAAAGGCAAAAATTGCTTAGAAATAGCCAAACACTGCTTAAAAGCCTTGAGAAATGGACAAAAATGGTTCAGAAAAGGAAATCAAAAAAGGCTTCAAACGAATTAGAGATGAGCAAAAAAGGGGTTACAAAAGGAAAAAAACTTCTAAAAAATGGTTAGAAATTGACAAAAAAGGGTCACAAAAGAAAAAAAAGCCTTCCAAAGGGATGGGATTTCACAAAAACGGCTTAGAAAAGGAAAGAATGGCTTTAAAAGGGTTAGAAATTGGGAAAAATGGGTTAGAAAAGGAAAAAAAACTGCTTAAAAAAGATAGAAATTGAGAAAATGGGTTAGAAAAGTTAAATAAAGCAAGCATTTAAACGACTTAGAAATGGGGCAAAATGGGTTGGAAAAGGGAATAAAACTCCTAAAAAATAGTTAGAAAAGGACAAAAATGGGTTAGAAAAGGAAAAAAATGTCTTGCAAAGGGCTGGAAATTGACAAAAAAGGGTTAGAAAAGGGGAAAATGGCTTAAAATGCGTTAGAAATTGTTAGAAATTCACAAAAAAGGGTCACAAAAGAAAAAAAAGCATTACAAAGGGCTGGAATTTGACAAAAACGGCTTAGAAAAGGAAAGAATGGCTTTAAAAGGGTTAGAAATTGAGAAAAATGGGTTAGAAAAGGAAAAAAAACTGCTTAAAAAAGATAGAAATTGAGAAAATGGGTTAGAAAAGTTAAACAAAGCAAGCATTCAAACGACTTAGAAAAGGACAAAAATGGGTTAGAAAAGGAAAAAAATGTCTTCCAAAGGGCTGGAAATTGACAAAAAAGGGTTAGAAAAGGGGAAAATGGCTTAAAATGCGTTAGAAATGCACAAAAATGGGTTAGAAATGGCCAAAAATGACTGAAAACAGGAAAAAATGGGGCAAAACCCAGTAAGAAAAAGAGAAAAATGGCTTAGAACCTTTTGAAACTTGCCAAAGATGCGATAGAAATGGCCAAAAATGGCTTGAAATGAGTTTCAAATGGGCACAAAGGGGATTGAAAAGGCAAAAATTGCTTAGAAATAGCCAAACACGGCTTGAAAGCATTGAGAAACGGACAAAAATGGTTTAGAAAAGGAAATGAAAAAAAGGCTTCAAACGACTTAGAGATGGGCAAAAAAGGGTTAGAAAAGGAAAAAACTTCTAAAAAATGGTTAGAAATTGACAAAAAAGGGTCACAAAAGAAAAAAAAGCCTTACAAAGGGTTGGAATTTGACAAAAACGGCTTAGAAAAGGAATGAATGGCTTTAAAAGGGTTAGAAATTGAGAAAAATGGGTTAGAAAAGGAAAAAAAAACTGCTTAAAAAAGATAGAAATTGAGAAAATGGGTTAGAAAAGTTAAATAAAGCAAGCATTCAAACGACTTAGAAATGGGGCAAAATGGGCTGGAAAAGGGAAAAAAACTGCTAAAAAATAGTTAGAAAAGGACAAAAATGGGTTAGAAAAGGAAAAAAATGTCTTGCAAAGGGCTGGAATTTGACAAAAAAGGGTTAGAAAAGGGGAAAATGGCTTAAAATGCGTTAGAAATGCACAAAAATGGGTTAGAAATGGCCAAAAATGACTGAAAACAGGAAAAAATGGGGCAAAACCCAGTAAGAAAAAGAGAAAAATGGCTTAGAACCTTTTGAAACTTGCCAAAGATGCGATAGAAATGGCCAAAAATGGCTTGAAATGAGTTTCAAATGGGCACAAAGGGGATTGAAAAGGCAAAAATTGCTTAGAAATAGCCAAACACGGCTTGAAAGCCTTGAGAAATGGACAAAAATGGTTTAGAAAAGGAAATGAAAAAAAGGCTTCAAACGACTTAGAGATGGGCAAAAAAGGGTTAGAAAAGGAAAAAACTTCTAAAAAATGGTTAGAAATTCACAAAAAATGGTCACAAAAGAAAAAAAAGCCTTACAAAGGGTTGGAATTTGACAAAAACACCTTAGAAAAGGAATGAATGGCTTTAAAAGGGTTAGAAATTGAGAAAAATGGGTTAGAAAAGGAAAAAAAAACTGCTTAAAAAAGATAGAAATTGAGAAAATGGGTTAGAAAAGTTAAATAAAGCAAGCATTCAAACGACTTTGAAATGGGCAAAAATGGGTTGGAAAAGGGAAAAAACTGATAAAAAATAGTTAGAAAAGGACAAAAATGGGTTAGAAAAGGAAAAAAATGTCTTCCAAAGGGCTGGAATTTGACAAAAAAGGGTTAGAAAAGGGGAAAATGGCTTAAAATGGGTTAGAAATGCACAAAAATGGGTTAGAAATGGCCAAAAATGACTGAAAACAGGAAAAAAAGGGGCAAAAACTAATAAGAAAATGAAAAAACTAACTTAAAACCCTTCGAAATTTGCCAAAGATACGATAGAAATGTCCAAAAATGGCTTTAAATTAGTTTCAAAGGGGATTGAAAAGGCAAAAATTGCTTAGAAATAGCCAAACACTGCTTAAAAGCCTTGAGAAATGGACAAAAATGGTTCAGAAAAGGAAATCAAAAAAGGCTTCAAACGAATTAGAGATGAGCAAAAAAGGGGTTACAAAAGGAAAAAAACTTCTAAAAAATGGTTAGAAATTGACAAAAAAGGGTCACAAAAGAAAAAAAAGCCTTCCAAAGGGATGGGATTTCACAAAAACGGCTTAGAAAAGGAAAGAATGGCTTTAAAAGGGTTAGAAATTGGGAAAAATGGGTTAGAAAAGGAAAAAAAACTGCTTAAAAAAGATAGAAATTGAGAAAATGGGTTAGAAAAGTTAAATAAAGCAAGCATTCAAACGACTTAGAAATGGGGCAAAATGGGTTGGAAAAGGGAATAAAACTCCTAAAAAATAGTTAGAAAAGGACAAAAATGGGTTAGAAAAGGAAAAAAATGTCTTGCAAAGGGCTGGAAATTGACAAAAAAGGGTTAGAAAAGGGGAAAATGGCTTAAAATGCGTTAGAAATTGTTAGAAATTCACAAAAAAGGGTCACAAAAGAAAAAAAAGCATTACAAAGGGCTGGAATTTGACAAAAACGGCTTAGAAAAGGAAAGAATGGCTTTAAAAGGGTTAGAAATTGAGAAAAATGGGTTAGAAAAGGAAAAAAACTGCTTAAAAAAGATAGAAATTGAGAAAATGGGTTAGAAAAGTTAAACAAAGCAAGCATTCAAACGACTTAGAAAAGGACAAAAATGGGTTAGAAAAGGAAAAAAATGTCTTCCAAAGGGCTGGAAATTGACAAAAAAGGGTTAGAAAAGGGGAAAATGGCTTAAAATGCGTTAGAAATGCACAAAAATGGGTTAGAAATGGCCAAAAATGACTGAAAACAGGAAAAAATGGGGCAAAACCCAGTAAGAAAAAGAGAAAAATGGCTTAGAACCTTTTGAAACTTGCCAAAGATGCGATAGAAATGGCCAAAAATGGCTTTAAATGAGTTTCAAATGGGCACAAAGGGGATTGAAAAGGCAAAAATTGCTTAGAAATAGCCAAACACGGCTTGAAAGCATTGAGAAATGGACAAAAATGGTTTAGAAAAGGAAATGAAAAAAAGGCTTCAAACGACTTAGAGATGGGCAAAAAAGGGTTAGAAAAGGAAAAAACTTCTAAAAAATGGTTAGAAATTCACAAAAAATGGTCACAAAAGAAAAAAAAGCCTTACAAAGGGTTGGAATTTGACAAAAACACCTTAGAAAAGGAATGAATGGCTTTAAAAGGGTTAGAAATTGAGAAAAATGGGTTAGAAAAGGAAAAAAAAACTGCTTAAAAAAGATAGAAATTGAGAAAATGGGTTAGAAAAGTTAAATAAAGCAAGCATTCAAACGACTTTGAAATGGGCAAAAATGGGTTGGAAAAGGGAAAAAACTGATAAAAAATAGTTAGAAAAGGACAAAAATGGGTTAGAAAAGGAAAAAAATGTCTTCCAAAGGGCTGGAATTTGACAAAAAAGGGTTAGAAAAGGGGAAAATGGCTTAAAATGTGTTAGAAATGCACAAAAATGGGTTAGAAATGGCCAAAAATGACTGAAAACAGGAAAAAAATGGGGCAAAAACTAATAAGAAAATGAAAAAACTGGCTTAAAACCCTTCGAAATTTGCCAAAGATACGATAGAAATGTCCAAAAATGGCTTTAAATTAGTTTCAAAGGGGATTGAAAAGGCAAAAATTGCTTAGAAATAGCCAAACACTGCTTAAAAGCCTTGAGAAATGGACAAAAATGGTTCAGAAAAGGAAATCAAAAAAGGCTTCAAACGAATTAGAGATGAGCAAAAACGGGGTTCCAAAAGGAAAAAAACTTCTAAAAAATGGTTAGAAATTGACAAAAAAGGGTCACAAAAGAAAAAAAAGCCTTCCAAAGGGATGGGATTTCACAAAAACGGCTTAGAAAAGGAAAGAATGGCTTTAAAAGGGTTAGAAATTGGGAAAAATGGGTTAGAAAAGGAAAAAAACTGCTTAAAAAAGATAGAAATTGAGAAAATGGGTTAGAAAAGTTAAATAAAGCAAGCATTTAAATGACTTAGAAATGGGGCAAAATGGGTTGGAAAAGGGAATAAAACTCCTAAAAAATAGTTAGAAAAGGACAAAAATGGGTTAGAAAAGGAAAAAAATGTCTTGCAAAGGGCTGGAAATTGACAAAAAAGGGTTAGAAAAGGGGAAAATGGCTTAAAATGCGTTAGAAATTGTTAGAAATTCACAAAAAAGGGTCACAAAAGAAAAAAAAGCATTACAAAGGGCTGGAATTTGACAAAAACGGCTTGTAAAAGGAAAGAATGGCTTTAAAAGGGTTAGAAATTGAGAAAAATGGGTTAGAAAAGGAAAAAAACTGCTTAAAAAAGATAGAAATTGAGAAAATGGGTTAGAAAAGTTAAACAAAGCAAGCATTCAAACGACTTAGAAAAGGACAAAAATGGGTTAGAAAAGGAAAAAAATGTCTTCCAAAGGGCTGGAAATTGACAAAAAAGGGTTAGAAAAGGGGAAAATGGCTTAAAATGCGTTAGAAATGCACAAAAATGGGTTAGAAATGGCCAAAAATGACTGAAAACAGGAAAAAATGGGGCAAAACCCAGTAAGAAAAAGAGAAAAATGGCTTAGAACCTTTTGAAACTTGCCAAAGATGCGATAGAAATGGCCAAAAATGGCTTGAAATGAGTTTCAAATGGGCACAAAGGGGATTGAAAAGGCAAAAATTGCTTAGAAATAGCCAAACACGGCTTGAAAGCATTGAGAAATGGACAAAAATGGTTTAGAAAAGGAAATGAAAAAAAGCCTTCAAACGACTTAGAGATGAGCAAAAAAGGGGTTACAAAAGGAAAAAACTTCTAAAAAATGGTTAAAAATTCACAAAAAATGGCCACAAAAGAAAAAAAAGCCTTACAAAGGGTTGGAATTTGACAAAAACGGCTTAGAAAAGGAATGAATGGCTTTAAAAGGGTTAGAAATTGAGAAAAATGGGTTAGAAAAGGAAAAAAAAATTGCTTAAAAAAGATAGAAATTGAGAAAATGGGTTAGAAAAGTTAAATAAAGCAAGCATTCAAACGACTTAGAAATGGGGCAAAATGGGTTGGAAAAGGGAATAAAACTAAAAAAAAAATAGTTAGAAAAGGACAAAAATGGGTTAGAAAAGGAAAAAAATGTCTTGCAAAGGGCTGGAATTTGACAAAAAAGGGTTAGAAAAGGGGAAAATGGCTTAAAATGTGTTAGAAATGCACAAAAATGGGTTAGAAATGGCCAAAAATGACTGAAAACAGGAAAAAAATGGGGCAAAAACTAATAAGAAAAGGAAAAAACTGGCTTAAAACCCTTCGAAATTTGCCAAAGATACGATAGAAATGTCCAAAAATGGCCTTAAATTAGTTTCAAAGGGGATTGAAAAGGCAAAAAATGCTTAGAAATAGCCAAACACTGCTTAAAAGCGTTGAGAAATGGACAAAAATGGTTCAGAAAAGGAAATCAAAAAAGGCTTCAAACGAATTAGAGATGGGCAAAAAGGGGTTACAAAAGAAAAAAACTTCTAAAAAATGGTTAGAAATTCACAAAAAATGGTCACAAAAGAAAAAAAAGCCTTACAAAGGGTTGGAATTTGACAAAAACGGCTTAGAAAAGGAATGAATGGCTTTAAAAGGGTTAGAAATTGAGAAAAATGGGTTAGAAAAGGAAAAAAAACTGCTTAAAAAAGATAGAAATTGAGAAAATGGGTTAGAAAAGTTAAATAAAGCAAGCATTCAAACGACTTAGAAATGGGGCAAAATGGGTTGGAAAAGGGAATAAAACTGCTAAAAAATAGTTAGAAAAGGACAAAAATGGGTTAGAAAAGGAAAAAAAAAGTCTTGCAAAAGGTTGGAATTTGACAAAAAAGGGTTAGAAAAGGGGAAAATGGCTTAAAATGCGTTAGAAATTGTTAGAAATTCACAAAAAAGGGTCACAAAAGAAAAAAAAGCCTTACAAAGGGTTGGAATTTGACAAAAACACCTTAGAAAAGGAATGAATGGCTTTAAAAGGGTTAGAAATTGAGAAAAATGGGTTAGAAAAGGAAAAAAAAACTGCTTAAAAAAGATAGAAATTTAGAAAATGGGTTAGAAAAGTTAAATAAAGCAAGCATTCAAACGACTTTGAAATGGGCAAAAATGGGTTGGAAAAGGGAAAAAACTGATAAAAAATAGTTAGAAAAGGACAAAAATGGGTTAGAAAAGGAAAAAAATGTCTTGCAAAGGGCTGGAATTTGACAAAAAAGGGTTAGAAAAGGGGAAAATGGCTTAAAATGCGTTAGAAATGCACAAAAATGGGTTAGAAATGGCCAAAAATGACTGAAAACAGGAAAAAAATGGGGCAAAAACTAATAAGAAAATGAAAAAAATGGCTTAAAACCCTTCGAAATTTGCCAAAGATACGATAGAAATGTCCAAAAATGGCTTTAAATTAGTTTCAAAGGGGATTGAAAAGGCAAAAATTGCTTAGAAATAGCCAAACACTGCTTAAAAGCCTTGAGAAATGGACAAAAATGGTTCAGAAAAGGAAATCAAAAAAGGCTTCAAACGAATTAGAGATGAGCAAAAAAGGGGTTACAAAAGGAAAAAAACTTCTAAAAAATGGTTAGAAATTGACAAAAAAGGGTCACAAAAGAAAAAAAAGCCTTCCAAAGGGATGGGATTTCACAAAAACGGCTTAGAAAAGGAAAGAATGGCTTTAAAAGGGTTAAAAATTGGGAAAAATGGGTTAGAAAAGGAAAAAAAACTGCTTAAAAAAGATAGAAATTGAGAAAATGGGTTAGAAAAGTTAAATAAAGCAAGCATTTAAACGACTTAGAAATGGGGCAAAATGGGTTGGAAAAGGGAATAAAACTCCTAAAAAATAGTTAGAAAAGGACAAAAATGGGTTAGAAAAGGAAAAAAATGTCTTGCAAAGGGCTGGAAATTGACAAAAAAGGGTTAGAAAAGGGGAAAATGGCTTAAAATGCGTTAGAAATTGTTAGAAATTCACAAAAAAGGGTCACAAAAGAAAAAAAAGCATTACAAAGGGCTGGAATTTGACAAAAACGGCTTAGAAAAGGAAAGAATGGCTTTAAAAGGGTTAGAAATTGAGAAAAATGGGTTAGAAAAGGAAAAAAACTGCTTAAAAAAGATAGAAATTGAGAAAATGGGTTAGAAAAGTTAAACAAAGCAAGCATTCAAACGACTTAGAAAAGGACAAAAATGGGTTAGAAAAGGAAAAAAATGTCTTCCAAAGGGCTGGAAATTGACAAAAAAGGGTTAGAAAAGGGGAAAATGGCTTAAAATGCGTTAGAAATGCACAAAAATGGGTTAGAAATGGCCAAAAATGACTGAAAACAGGAAAAAATGGGGCAAAACCCAGTAAGAAAAAGAGAAAAATGGCTTAGAACCTTTTGAAACTTGCCAAAGATGCGATAGAAATGGCCAAAAATGGCTTGAAATGAGTTTCAAATGGGCACAAAGGGGATTGAAAAGGCAAAAATTGCTTAGAAATAGCCAAACACGGCTTGAAAGCATTGAGAAACGGACAAAAATGGTTTAGAAAAGGAAATGAAAAAAAGGCTTCAAACGACTTAGAGATGGGCAAAAAAGGGTTAGAAAAGGAAAAAACTTCTAAAAAATGGTTAGAAATTGACAAAAAATGGTCACAAAAGAAAAAAAAGCCTTACAAAGGGTTGGAATTTGACAAAAACGGCTTAGAAAAGGAATGAATGGCTTTAAAAGGGTTAGAAATTGAGAAAAATGGGTTAGAAAAGGAAAAAAAAACTGCTTAAAAAAGATAGAAATTGAGAAAATGGGTTAGAAAAGTTAAATAAAGCAAGCATTCAAACGACTTAGAAATGGGGCAAAATGGGTTGGAAAAGGGAAAAAAACTCCTAAAAAATAGTTAGAAAAGGACAAAAATGGGTTAGAAAAGGAAAAAAATGTCTTGCAAAGGGCTGGAATTTGACAAAAAAGGGTTAGAAAAGGGGAAAATGGCTTAAAATGCGTTAGAAATGCACAAAAATGGGTTAGAAATGGGCAAAAATGACTGAAAACAGGAAAAAATGGGGCAAAACCCAGTAAGAAAAAGAGAAAAATGGCTTAGAACCTTTTGAAACTTGCCAAAGATGCGATAGAAATGGCCAAAAATGGCTTTAAATGAGTTTCAAATGGGCACAAAGGGGATTGAAAAGGCAAAAATTGCTTAGAAATAGCCAAACACGGCTTGAAAGCATTGAGAAATGGACAAAAATGGTTTAGAAAAGGAAATGAAAAAAAGGCTTCAAACGACTTAGAGATGGGCAAAAAAGGGTTAGAAAAGGAAAAAACTTCTAAAAAATGGTTAGAAATTCACAAAAAATGGTCACAAAAGAAAAAAAAGCCTTACAAAGGGTTGGAATTTGACAAAAACACCTTAGAAAAGGAATGAATGGCTTTAAAAGGGTTAGAAATTGAGAAAAATGGGTTAGAAAAGGAAAAAAAAACTGCTTAAAAAAGATAGAAATTGAGAAAATGGGTTAGAAAAGTTAAATAAAGCAAGCATTCAAACGACTTTGAAATGGGCAAAAATGGGTTGGAAAAGGGAAAAAACTGATAAAAAATAGTTAGAAAAGGACAAAAATGGGTTAGAAAAGGAAAAAAATGTCTTCCAAAGGGCTGGAATTTGACAAAAAAGGGTTAGAAAAGGGGAAAATGGCTTAAAATGCGTTAGAAATGCACAAAAATGGGTTAGAAATGGCCAAAAATGACTGAAAACAGGAAAAAAATGGGGCAAAAACTAATAAGAAAAGGAAAAAACTGGCTTAAAACCCTTCGAAATTTGCCAAAGATACGATAGAAATGTCCAAAAATGGCTTTAAATTAGTTTCAAAGGGGATTGAAAAGGCAAAAATTGCTTAGAAATAGCCAAACACTGCTTAAAAGCCTTGAGAAATGGACAAAAATGGTTCAGAAAAGGAAATCAAAAAAGGCTTCAAACGAATTAGAGATGAGCAAAAAAGGGGTTACAAAAGGAAAAAAACTTCTAAAAAATGGTTAGAAATTGACAAAAAAGGGTCACAAAAGAAAAAAAAGCCTTCCAAAGGGATGGGATTTCACAAAAACGGCTTAGAAAAGGAAAGAATGGCTTTAAAAGGGTTAGAAATTGGGAAAAATGGGTTAGAAAAGGAAAAAAAACTGCTTAAAAAAGATAGAAATTGAGAAAATGGGTTAGAAAAGTTAAATAAAGCAAGCATTTAAACGACTTAGAAATGGGGCAAAATGGGTTGGAAAAGGGAATAAAACTCCTAAAAAATAGTTAGAAAAGGACAAAAATGGGTTAGAAAAGGAAAAAAATGTCTTGCAAAGGGCTGGAAATTGACAAAAAAGGGTTAGAAAAGGGGAAAATGGCTTAAAATGCGTTAGAAATTGTTAGAAATTCACAAAAAAGGGTCACAAAAGAAAAAAAAGCATTACAAAGGGCTGGAATTTGACAAAAACGGCTTAGAAAAGGAAAGAATGGCTTTAAAAGGGTTAGAAATTGAGAAAAATGGGTTAGAAAAGGAAAAAAACTGCTTAAAAAAGATAGAAATTGAGAAAATGGGTTAGAAAAGTTAAACAAAGCAAGCATTCAAACGACTTAGAAAAGGACAAAAATGGGTTAGAAAAGGAAAAAAATGTCTTCCAAAGGGCTGGAAATTGACAAAAAAGGGTTAGAAAAGGGGAAAATGGCTTAAAATGCGTTAGAAATGCACAAAAATGGGTTAGAAATGGCCAAAAATGACTGAAAACAGGAAAAAATGGGGCAAAACCCAGTAAGAAAAAGAGAAAAATGGCTTAGAACCTTTTGAAACTTGCCAAAGATGCGATAGAAATGGCCAAAAATGGCTTGAAATGAGTTTCAAATGGGCACAAAGGGGATTGAAAAGGCAAAAATTGCTTAGAAATAGCCAAACACGGCTTGAAAGCATTGAGAAACGGACAAAAATGGTTTAGAAAAGGAAAGAATGGCTTTAAAAGGGTTAAAAATTGGGAAAAATGGGTTAGAAAAGGAAAAAAAACTGCTTAAAAAAGATAGAAATTGAGAAAATGGGTTAGAAAAGTTAAATAAAGCAAGCATTTAAACGACTTAGAAATGGGGCAAAATGGGTTGGAAAAGGGAATAAAACTCCTAAAAAATAGTTAGAAAAGGACAAAAATGGGTTAGAAAAGGAAAAAAATGTCTTGCAAAGGGCTGGAAATTGACAAAAAAGGGTTAGAAAAGGGGAAAATGGCTTAAAATGCGTTAGAAATTGTTAGAAATTCACAAAAAAGGGTCACAAAAGAAAAAAAAGCATTACAAAGGGCTGGAATTTGACAAAAACGGCTTAGAAAAGGAAAGAATGGCTTTAAAAGGGTTAGAAATTGAGAAAAATGGGTTAGAAAAGGAAAAAAACTGCTTAAAAAAGATAGAAATTGAGAAAATGGGTTAGAAAAGTTAAACAAAGCAAGCATTCAAACGACTTAGAAAAGGACAAAAATGGGTTAGAAAAGGAAAAAAATGTCTTCCAAAGGGCTGGAAATTGACAAAAAAGGGTTAGAAAAGGGGAAAATGGCTTAAAATGCGTTAGAAATGCACAAAAATGGGTTAGAAATGGCCAAAAATGACTGAAAACAGGAAAAAATGGGGCAAAACCCAGTAAGAAAAAGAGAAAAATGGCTTAGAACCTTTTGAAACTTGCCAAAGATGCGATAGAAATGGCCAAAAATGGCTTTAAATGAGTTTCAAATGGGCACAAAGGGGATTGAAAAGGCAAAAATTGCTTAGAAATAGCCAAACACGGCTTGAAAGCATTGAGAAATGGACAAAAATGGTTTAGAAAAGGAAATGAAAAAAAGGCTTCAAACGACTTAGAGATGGGCAAAAAAGGGTTAGAAAAGGAAAAAACTTCTAAAAAATGGTTAGAAATTCACAAAAAATGGTCACAAAAGAAAAAAAAGCCTTACAAAGGGTTGGAATTTGACAAAAACACCTTAGAAAAGGAATGAATGGCTTTAAAAGGGTTAGAAATTGAGAAAAATGGGTTAGAAAAGGAAAAAAAAACTGCTTAAAAAAGAAATTGAGAAAATGGGTTAGAAAAGTTAAATAAAGCAAGCATTCAAAGGACTTTGAAATGGGCAAAAATGGGTTGGAAAAGGGAAAAAACTGATAAAAAATAGTTAGAAAAGGACAAAAATGGGTTAGAAAAGGAAAAAAATGTCTTCCAAAGGGCTGGAATTTGACAAAAAAGGGTTAGAAAAGGGGAAAATGGCTTAAAATGCGTTAGAAATGCACAAAAATGGGTTAGAAATGGCCAAAAATGACTGAAAACAGGAAAAAAATGGGGCAAAAACTAATAAGAAAAGGAAAAAACTGGCTTAAAACCCTTCGAAATTTGCCAAAGATACGATAGAAATGTCCAAAAATGGCTTTAAATTAGTTTCAAAGGGGATTGAAAAGGCAAAAATTGCTTAGAAATAGCCAAACACTGCTTAAAAGCCTAGAGAAATGGACAAAAATGGTTCAGAAAAGGAAATCAAAAAAGGCTTCAAACGAATTAGAGATGAGCAAAAAAGGGGTTACAAAAGGAAAAAAACTTCTAAAAAATGGTTAGAAATTGACAAAAAAGGGTCACAAAAGAAAAAAAAGCCTTCCAAAGGGATGGGATTTCACAAAAACGGCTTAGAAAAGGAAAGAATGGCTTTAAAAGGGTTAGAAATTGGGAAAAATGGGTTAGAAAAGGAAAAAAAACTGCTTAAAAAAGATAGAAATTGAGAAAATGGGTTAGAAAAGTTAAATAAAGCAAGCATTTAAACGACTTAGAAATGGGGCAAAATGGGTTGGAAAAGGGAATAAAACTCCTAAAAAATAGTTAGAAAAGGACAAAAATGGGTTAGAAAAGGAAAAAAATGTCTTGCAAAGGGCTGGAAATTGACAAAAAAGGGTTAGAAAAGGGGAAAATGGCTTAAAATGCGTTAGAAATTGTTAGAAATTCACAAAAAAGGGTCACAAAAGAAAAAAAAAGCATTACAAAGGGCTGGAATTTGACAAAAACGGCTTAGAAAAGGAAAGAATGGCTTTAAAAGGGTTAGAAATTGAGAAAAATGGGTTAGAAAAGGAAAAAAACTGCTTAAAAAAGATAGAAATTGAGAAAATGGGTTAGAAAAGTTAAACAAAGCAAGCATTCAAACGACTTAGAAAAGGACAAAAATGGGTTAGAAAAGGAAAAAAATGTCTTCCAAAGGGCTGGAAATTGACAAAAAAGGGTTAGAAAAGGGGAAAATGGCTTAAAATGCGTTAGAAATGCACAAAAATGGGTTAGAAATGGCCAAAAATGACTGAAAACAGGAAAAAATGGGGCAAAACCCAGTAAGAAAAAGAGAAAAATGGCTTAGAACCTTTTGAAACTTGCCAAAGATGCGATAGAAATGGCCAAAAATGGCTTGAAATGAGTTTCAAATGGGCACAAAGGGGATTGAAAAGGCAAAAATTGCTTAGAAATAGCCAAACACGGCTTGAAAGCATTGAGAAACGGACAAAAATGGTTTAGAAAAGGAAATGAAAAAAAGGCTTCAAACGACTTAGAGATGGGCAAAAAAGGGTTAGAAAAGGAAAAAACTTCTAAAAAATGGTTAGAAATTCACAAAAAATGGTCACAAAAGAAAAAAAAGCCTTACAAAGGGTTGGAATTTGACAAAAACGGCTTAGAAAAGGAATGAATGGCTTTAAAAGGGTTAGAAATTGAGAAAAATGGGTTAGAAAAGGAAAAAAAAACTGCTTAAAAAAGATAGAAATTGAGAAAATGGGTTAGAAAAGTTAAATAAAGCAAGCATTCAAACGACTTAGAAATGGGGCAAAATGGGTTGGAAAAGGGAAAAAAACTCCTAAAAAATAGTTAGAAAAGGACAAAAATGGGTTAGAAAAGGAAAAAAATGTCTTGCAAAGGGCTGGAATTTGACAAAAAAGGGTTAGAAAAGGGGAAAATGGCTTAAAATGCGTTAGAAATGCACAAAAATGGGTTAGAAATGGCCAAAAATGACTGAAAACAGGAAAAAATGGGGCAAAACCCAGTAAGAAAAAGAGAAAAATGGCTTAGAACCTTTTGAAACTTGCCAAAGATGCGATAGAAATGGCCAAAAATGGCTTTAAATGAGTTTCAAATGGGCACAAAGGGGATTGAAAAGGCAAAAATTGCTTAGAAATAGCCAAACACGGCTTGAAAGCATTGAGAAATGGACAAAAATGGTTTAGAAAAGGAAATGAAAAAAAGGCTTCAAACGACTTAGAGATGGGCAAAAAAGGGTTAGAAAAGGAAAAAACTTCTAAAAAATGGTTAGAAATTCACAAAAAATGGTCACAAAAGAAAAAAAAGCCTTACAAAGGGTTGGAATTTGACAAAAACACCTTAGAAAAGGAATGAATGGCTTTAAAAGGGTTAGAAATTGAGAAAAATGGGTTAGAAAAGGAAAAAAAAACTGCTTAAAAAAGATAGAAATTGAGAAAATGGGTTAGAAAAGTTAAATAAAGCAAGCATTCAAACGACTTTGAAATGGGCAAAAATGGGTTGGAAAAGGGAAAAAACTGATAAAAAATAGTTAGAAAAGGACAAAAATGGGTTAGAAAAGGAAAAAAATGTCTTCCAAAGGGCTGGAATTTGACAAAAAAGGGTTAGAAAAGGGGAAAATGGCTTAAAATGCGTTAGAAATGCACAAAAATGGGTTAGAAATGGCCAAAAATGACTGAAAACAGGAAAAAAATGGGGCAAAAACTAATAAGAAAAGGAAAAAACTGGCTTAAAACCCTTCGAAATTTGCCAAAGATACGATAGAAATGTCCAAAAATGGCTTTAAATTAGTTTCAAAGGGGATTGAAAAGGCAAAAATTGCTTAGAAATAGCCAAACACTGCTTAAAAGCCTTGAGAAATGGACAAAAATGGTTCAGAAAAGGAAATCAAAAAAGGCTTCAAACGAATTAGAGATGAGCAAAAAAGGGGTTACAAAAGGAAAAAAACTTCTAAAAAATGGTTAGAAATTGACAAAAAAGGGTCACAAAAGAAAAAAAAGCCTTCCAAAGGGATGGGATTTCACAAAAACGGCTTAGAAAAGGAAAGAATGGCTTTAAAAGGGTTAGAAATTGGGAAAAATGGGTTAGAAAAGGAAAAAAAACTGCTTAAAAAAGATAGAAATTGAGAAAATGGGTTAGAAAAGTTAAATAAAGCAAGCATTTAAACGACTTAGAAATGGGGCAAAATGGGTTGGAAAAGGGAATAAAACTCCTAAAAAATAGTTAGAAAAGGACAAAAATGGGTTAGAAAAGGAAAAAAATGTCTTGCAAAGGGCTGGAAATTGACAAAAAAGGGTTAGAAAAGGGGAAAATGGCTTAAAATGCGTTAGAAATTGTTAGAAATTCACAAAAAAGGGTCACAAAAGAAAAAAAAGCATTACAAAGGGCTGGAATTTGACAAAAACGGCTTAGAAAAGGAAAGAATGGCTTTAAAAGGGTTAGAAATTGAGAAAAATGGGTTAGAAAAGGAAAAAAACTGCTTAAAAAAGATAGAAATTGAGAAAATGGGTTAGAAAAGTTAAACAAAGCAAGCATTCAAACGACTTAGAAAAGGACAAAAATGGGTTAGAAAAGGAAAAAAATGTCTTCCAAAGGGCTGGAAATTGACAAAAAAGGGTTAGAAAAGGGGAAAATGGCTTAAAATGCGTTAGAAATGCACAAAAATGGGTTAGAAATGGCCAAAAATGACTGAAAACAGGAAAAAATGGGGCAAAACCCAGTAAGAAAAAGAGAAAAATGGCTTAGAACCTTTTGAAACTTGCCAAAGATGCGATAGAAATGGCCAAAAATGGCTTGAAATGAGTTTCAAATGGGCACAAAGGGGATTGAAAAGGCAAAAATTGCTTAGAAATAGCCAAACACGGCTTGAAAGCATTGAGAAACGGACAAAAATGGTTTAGAAAAGGAAATGAAAAAAAGGCTTCAAACGACTTAGAGATGGGCAAAAAAGGGTTAGAAAAGGAAAAAACTTCTAAAAAATGGTTAGAAATTGACAAAAAATGGTCACAAAAGAAAAAAAAGCCTTACAAAGGGTTGGAATTTGACAAAAACGGCTTAGAAAAGGACTGAATGGCTTTAAAAGGGTTAGAAATTGAGAAAAATGGGTTAGAAAAGGAAAAAAAAACTGCTTAAAAAAGATAGAAATTGAGAAAATGGGTTAGAAAAGTTAAATAAAGCAAGCATTCAAACGACTTAGAAATGGGGCAAAATGGGTTGGAAAAGGGAAAAAAACTCCTAAAAAATAGTTAGAAAAGGACAAAAATGGGTTAGAAAAGGAAAAAAATGTCTTGCAAAGGGCTGGAATTTGACAAAAAAGGGTTAGAAAAGGGGAAAATGGCTTAAAATGCGTTAGAAATGCACAAAAATGGGTTAGAAATGGCCAAAAATGACTGAAAACAGGAAAAAATGGGGCAAAACCCAGTAAGAAAAAGAGAAAAATGGCTTAGAACCTTTTGAAACTTGCCAAAGATGCAATAGAAATGGCCAAAAATGGCTTTAAATGAGTTTCAAATGGGCACAAAGGGGATTGAAAAGGCAAAAATTGCTTAGAAATAGCCAAACACGGCTTGAAAGCATTGAGAAATGGACAAAAATGGTTTAGAAAAGGAAATGAAAAAAAGGCTTCAAACGACTTAGAGATGGGCAAAAAAGGGTTAGAAAAGGAAAAAACTTCTAAAAAATGGTTAGAAATTCACAAAAAATGGTCACAAAAGAAAAAAAAGCCTTACAAAGGGTTGGAATTTGACAAAAACGGCTTAGAAAAGGAATGAATGGCTTTAAAAGGGTTAGAAATTGAGAAAAATGGGTTAGAAAAGGAAAAAAAAACTGCTTAAAAAAGATAGAAAATGAGAAAATGGGTTAGAAAAGTTAAATAAAGCAAGCATTCAAACGACTTTGAAATGGGCAAAAATGGGTTGGAAAAGGGAAAAAACTGATAAAAAATAGTTAGAAAAGGACAAAAATGGGTTAGAAAAGGAAAAAAATGTCTTGCAAAGGGCTGGAATTTGACAAAAAAGGGTTAGAAAAGGGGAAAATGGCTTAAAATGGGTTAGAAATGCACAAAAATGGGTTAGAAATGGCCAAAAATGACTGAAAACAGGAAAAAAATGGGGCAAAAACTAATAAGAAAAGGAAAAAACTGGCTTAAAACCCTTCGAAATTTGCCAAAGATACGATAGAAATGTCCAAAAATGGCTTTAAATTAGTTTCAAAGGGGATTGAAAAGGCAAAAATTGCTTAGAAATAGCCAAACACTGCTTAAAAGCCTTGAGAAATGGACAAAAATGGTTCAGAAAAGGAAATCAAAAAAGGCTTCAAACGAACTAGAGATGAGCAAAAAAGGGGTTACAAAAGGAAAAAAACTTCTAAAAAATGGTTAGAAATTGACAAAAAAGGGTCACAAAAGAAAAAAAAGCCTTCCAAAGGGATGGGATTTCACAAAAACGGCTTAGAAAAGGAAAGAATGGCTTTAAAAGGGTTAGAAATTGGGAAAAATGGGTTAGAAAAGGAAAAAAAACTGCTTAAAAAAGATAGAAATTGAGAAAATGGGTTAGAAAAGTTAAATAAAGCAAGCATTTAAACGACTTAGAAATGGGGCAAAATGGGTTGGAAAAGGGAATAAAACTCCTAAAAAATAGTTAGAAAAGGACAAAAATGGGTTAGAAAAGGAAAAAAATGTCTTGCAAAGGGCTGGAAATTGACAAAAAAGGGTTAGAAAAGGGGAAAATGGCTTAAAATGCGTTAGAAATTGTTAGAAATTCACAAAAAAGGGTCACAAAAGAAAAAAAAGCATTACAAAGGGCTGGAATTTGACAAAAACGGCTTAGAAAAGGAAAGAATGGCTTTAAAAGGGTTAGAAATTGAGAAAAATGGGTTAGAAAAGGAAAAAAACTGCTTAAAAAAGATAGAAATTGAGAAAATGGGTTAGAAAAGTTAAACAAAGCAAGCATTCAAACGACTTAGAAAAGGACAAAAATGGGTTAGAAAAGGAAAAAAATGTCTTCCAAAGGGCTGGAAATTGACAAAAAAGGGTTAGAAAAGGGGAAAATGGCTTAAAATGCGTTAGAAATGCACAAAAATGGGTTAGAAATGGCCAAAAATGACTGAAAACAGGAAAAAATGAGGCAAAACCCAGTAAGAAAAAGAGAAAAATGGCTTAGAACCTTTTGAAACTTGCCAAAGATGCGATAGAAATGGCCAAAAATGGCTTGAAATGAGTTTCAAATGGGCACAAAGGGGATTGAAAAGGCAAAAATTGCTTAGAAATAGCCAAACACGGCTTGAAAGCATTGAGAAATGGACAAAAATGGTTTAGAAAAGGAAATGAAAAAAAGCCTTCAAACGACTTAGAGATGAGCAAAAAAGGGGTTACAAAAGGAAAAAACTTCTAAAAAATGGTTAGAAATTCACAAAAAATGGCCACAAAAGAAAAAAAAGCCTTACAAAGGGTTGGAATTTGACAAAAACGGCTTAGAAAAGGAATGAATGGCTTTAAAAGTGTTAGAAATTGAGAAAAATGGGTTAGAAAAGGAAAAAAAAATTGCTTAAAAAAGATAGAAATTGAGAAAATGGGTTAGAAAAGTTAAATAAAGCAAGCATTCAAACGACTTAGAAATGGGGCAAAATGGGTTGGAAAAGGGAAAAAAACTCCTAAAAAATAGTTAGAAAAGGACAAAAATGGGTTAGAAAAGGAAAAAAATGTCTTGCAAAGGGCTGGAATTTGACAAAAAAGGGTTAGAAAAGGGGAAAATGGCTTAAAATGTGTTAGAAATGCACAAAAATGGGTTAGAAATGGCCAAAAATGACTGAAAACAGGAAAAAAATGGGGCAATAACTAATAAGAAAAGGAAAAAACTGGCTTAAAACCCTTCGAAATTTGCCAAAGATACGATAGAAATGTCCAAAAATGGCTTTAAATTAGTTTCAAAGGGGATTGAAAAGGCAAAAAATGCTTAGAAATAGCCAAACACTGCTTAAAAGCGTTGAGAAATGGACAAAAATGGTCCAGAAAAGGAAATCAAAAAAGGCTTCAAACGAATTAGAGATGGGCAAAAAGGGGTTACAAAAGAAAAAAACTTCTAAAAAATGGTTAGAAAATCACAAAAAAGGGTCACAAAAGAAAAAAAAGCCTTACAAAGGGTTGGAATTTGACAAAAACGGCTTAGAAAAGGAATGAATGGCTTTAAAAGGGTTAGAAATTGAGAAAAATGGGTTAGAAAAGGAAAAAACTGCTTAAAAAAGATAGAAATTGAGAAAATGGGTTAGAAAAATTAAATAAAGCAAGCATTCAAACGACTTAGAAAAGGACAAAAATGGGTTAGAAAAGGAAAAAAATGTCTTGCAAAGGGCTGGAATTTGACAAAAAAGGGTTAGAAAAGGGGAAAATGGCTTAAAATGGGTTAGAAATTGTTAGAAATTCACAAAAAATGGTCACAAAAGAAAAAAAAGCCTTACAAAGGGTTGGAATTTGACAAAAACACCTTAGAAAAGGAATGAATGGCTTTAAAAGGGTTAGAAATTGAGAAAAATGGGTTAGAAAAGGAAAAAAAACTGCTTAAAAAAGATAGAAATTGAGAAAATGGGTTAGAAAAGTTAAATAAAGCAAGCATTCAAACGACTTAGAAATGGGGCAAAATGGGTTGGAAAAGGGAATAAAACTCCTAAAAAATAGTTAGAAAAGGACAAAAATGGGTTAGAAAAGGAAAAAAATGTCTTCCAAAGGGCTGGAAATTGACAAAAAAGGGTTAGAAAAGGGGAAAATGGCTTAAAATGCGTTAGAAATGCACAAAAATGGGTTAGAAATGGCCAAAAATGACTGAAAACAGGAAAAAATGGGGCAAAACCCAGTAAGAAAAAGAGAAAAATGGCTTAGAACCTTTTGAAACTTGCCAAAGATGCGATAGAAATGGCCAAAAATGGCTTGAAATGAGTTTCAAATGGGCACAAAGGGGATTGAAAAGGCAAAAATTGCTTAGAAATAGCCAAACACGGCTTGAAAGCATTGAGAAATGGACAAAAATGGTTTAGAAAAGGAAATGAAAAAAAGGCTTCAAACGACTTAGAGATGGGCAAAAAAGGGTTAGAAAAGGAAAAAACTTCTAAAAAATGGTTAGAAATTCACAAAAAATGGTCACAAAAGAAAAAAAAGCCTTACAAAGGGTTGGAATTTGACAAAAACGGCTTAGAAAAGGAATGAATGGCTTTAAAAGAGTTAGAAATTGAGAAAAATGGGTTAGAAAAGGAAAAAAAAACTGCTTAAAAAAGATAGAAATTGAGAAAATGGGTTAGAAAAGTTAAAGCAAGCATTAAAACGACTTAGAAATGGGGCAAAATGGGTTGGAAAAGGGAATAAAACTCCTAAAAAATAGTTAGAAAAGGACAAAAATGGGTTAGAAAAGGAAAAAAATGTCTTGCAAAGGGCTGGAATTTGACAAAAAAGGGTTAGAAAAGGGGAAAATGGCTTAAAATGCGTTAGAAATTGTTAGAAATTCACAAAAAAGGGTCACAAAAGAAAAAAAAGCATTACAAAGGGTTGGAATTTGACAAAAACGGCTTGTAAAAGAAAAGAATGGCTTTAAAAGGGTTAGAAATTGAGAAAAATGGGTTAGAAAAGGAAAAAAACTGCTTAAAAAAGATACAAATTGAGAAAATGGGTTAGAAAAGTTAAACAAAGCAAGCATTCAAACGACTTAGAAAAGGACAAAAATGTCTTCCAAAGGGCTGGAAATTGACAAAAAAGGGTTAGAAAAGGGGAAAATGGCTTAAAATGCGTTAGAAATGCACAAAAATGGGTTAGAAATGGCCTAAAATGACTGAAAACAGGAAAAAATGGGGCAAAACCCAGTAAGAAAAAGAGAAAAATGGCTTAGAACCTTTTGAAACTTGCCAAAGATGCGATAGAAATGGCCAAAAATGGCTTTAAATTAGTTTCAAATGGGCACAAAGGGGATTGAAAAGGCAAAAATTGCTTAGAAATAGCCAAACACGGCTTGAAAGCATTGAGAAATGGACAAAAATGGTTTAGAAAAGGAAATGAAAAAAAGGCTTCAAACGACTTAGAGATGGGCAAAAAAGGGTTAGAAAAGGAAAAAACTTCTAAAAAATGGTTAGAAATTCACAAAAAATGGTCACAAAAGAAAAAAAAGCCTTACAAAGGGTTGGAATTTGACAAAAACGGCTTAGAAAAGGAATGAATGGCTTTAAAACGGTTAGAAATTGAGAAAAATGGGTTAGAAAAGGAAAAAAAACTGCTTCAAAAAGATAGAAATTGAGAAAATGGGTTAGAAAAGTTAAATAACGCAAGCATTCAAACGACTTAGAAATGGGGCAAAATGGGTTGGAAAAGGGAAAAAAACTCCTAAAAAATAGTTAGAAAAGGACAAAAATGGGTTAGAAAAGGAAAAAAATGTCTTGCAAAGGGCTGGAAATTGACAAAAAAGGGTTAGAAAAGGGGAAAATGGCTTAAAATGCGTTAGAAATTGTTAGAAATTCACAAAAAAGGGTCACAAAAGAAAAAAAAGCATTACAAAGGGTTGGAATTTGACAAAAACGGCTTGTAAAAGAAAAGAATGGCTTTAAAAGGGTTAGAAATTGAGAAAAATGGGTTAGAAAAGGAAAAAAACTGCTTAAAAAAGATAGAAATTGAGAAAATGGGTTAGAAAAGTTAAACAAAGCAAGCATTCAAACGACTTAGAAAAGGACAAAAATGGGTTAGAAAAGGAAAAAAATGTCTTCCAAAGGGCTGGAAATTGACAAAAAAGGGTTAGAAAAGGGGAAAATGGCTTAAAATGCGTTAGAAATGCTCAAAAATGGGTTAGAAATGGCCTAAAATGACTGAAAACAGGAAAAAATGGGGCAAAACCCAGTAAGAAAAAGAGAAAAATGGCTTAGAACCTTTTGAAACTTGCCAAAGATGCGATAGAAATGGCCAAAAATGGCTTTAAATGAGTTTCAAATGGGCACAAAGGGGATTGAAAAGGCAAAAATTGCTTAGAAATAGCCAAACACGGCTTGAAAGCATTGAGAAATGGACAAAAATGGTTTAGAAAAGGAAATGAAAAAAAGGCTTCAAACGACTTAGGGATGGGCAAAAAAGGGTTAGAAAAGGAAAAAACTTCTAAAAAATGGTTAGAAATTCACAAAAAATGGTCACAAAAGAAAAAAAAGCCTTACAAAGGGTTGGAATTTGACAAAAACGGCTTAGAAAAGGAATGAATGGCTTTAAAAGAGTTAGAAATTGAGAAAAATGGGTTAGAAAAGGAAAAAAAAACTGCTTAAAAAAGATAGAAATTGAGAAAATGGGTTAGAAAAGTTAAAGCAAGCATTAAAACGACTTAGAAATGGGGCAAAATGGGTTGGAAAAGGGAATAAAACTCCTAAAAAATAGTTAGAAAAGGACAAAAATGGGTTAGAAAAGGAAAAAAATGTCTTGCAAAGGGCTGGAATTTGACAAAAAAGGGTTAGAAAAGGGGAAAATGGCTTAAAATGCGTTAGAAATTGTTAGAAATTCACAAAAAAGGGTCACAAAAGAAAAAAAAGCATTACAAAGGGTTGGAATTTGACAAAAACGGCTTGTAAAAGAAAAGAATGGCTTTAAAAGGGTTAGAAATTGAGAAAAATGGGTTAGAAAAGGAAAAAAACTGCTTAAAAAAGATAGAAATTGAGAAAATGGGTTAGAAAAGTTAAACAAAGCAAGCATTCAAACGACTTAGAAAAGGACAAAAATGTCTTCCAAAGGGCTGGAAATTGACAAAAAAGGGTTAGAAAAGGGGAAAATGGCTTAAAATGCGTTAGAAATGCACAAAAATGGGTTAGAAATGGCCTAAAATGACTGAAAACAGGAAAAAATGGGGCAAAACCCAGTAAGAAAAAGAGAAAAATGGCTTAGAACCTTTTGAAACTTGCCAAAGATGCGATAGAAATGGCCAAAAATGGCTTGAAATGAATTTCAAATGGGCACAAAGGGGATTGAAAAGGCAAAAATTGCTTAGAAATAGCCAAACACGGCTTGAAAGCATTGAGAAACAGACAAACATGGTTTAGAAAAGGAAATGAAAAAAAGGCTTCAAACGACTTAGAGATGGGCAAAAAAGGGTTAGAAAAGGAAAAAACTTCTAAAAAATGGTTAGAAATTCACAAAAAATGGTCACAAAAGAAAAAAAAGCCTTACAAAGGGTTGGAATTTGACAAAAACAGCTTAGAAAAGGATTGAATGGCTTTAAAAGGGTTAGAAATTGAGAAAAATGGGTTAGAAAAGGAAAAAAAAATTGCTTAAAAAAGATAGAAATTGAGAAAATGGGTTAGAAAAGTTAAATAAAGCAAGCATTCAAACGACTTAGAAATGGGGCAAAATGGGTTGGAAAAGGGAAAAAAACTCCTAAAAAATAGTTAGAAAAGGACAAAAATGGGTTAGAAAAGGAAAAAAATGTCTTGCAAAGGGCTGGAATTTGACAAAAAAGGGTTAGAAAAGGGGAAAATGGCTTAAAATGTGTTAGAAATGCACAAAAATGGGTTAGAAATGGCCAAAAATGACTGAAAACAGGAAAAAAATGGGGCAATAACTAATAAGAAAAGGAAAAAACTGGCTTAAAACCCTTCGAAATTTGCCAAAGATACGATAGAAATGTCCAAAAATGGCTTTAAATTAGTTTCAAAGGGGATTGAAAAGGCAAAAAATGCTTAGAAATAGCCAAACACTGCTTAAAAGCGTTGAGAAATGGACAAAAATGGTCCAGAAAAGGAAATCAAAAAAGGCTTCAAACGAATTAGAGATGGGCAAAAAGGGGTTACAAAAGAAAAAAACTTCTAAAAAATGGTTAGAAAATCACAAAAAAGGGTCACAAAAGAAAAAAAAGCCTTACAAAGGGTTGGAATTTGACAAAAACGGCTTAGAAAAGGAATGAATGGCTTTAAAAGGGTTAGAAATTGAGAAAAATGGGTTAGAAAAGGAAAAAACTGCTTAAAAAAGATAGAAATTGAGAAAATGGGTTAGAAAAATTAAATAAAGCAAGCATTCAAACGACTTAGAAAAGGACAAAAATGGGTTAGAAAAGGAAAAAAATGTCTTGCAAAGGGCTGGAATTTGACAAAAAAGGGTTAGAAAAGGGGAAAATGGCTTAAAATGCGTTAGAAATTGTTAGAAATTCACAAAAAATGGTCACAAAAGAAAAAAAAGCCTTACAAAGGGTTGGAATTTGACAAAAACACCTTAGAAAAGGAATGAATGGCTTTAAAAGGGTTAGAAATTGAGAAAAATGGGTTAGAAAAGGAAAAAAAACTGCTTAAAAAAGATAGAAATTGAGAAAATGGGTTAGAAAAGTTAAATAAAGCAAGCATTCAAACGACTTAGAAATGGGGCAAAATGGGTTGGAAAAGGGAATAAAACTCCTAAAAAATAGTTAGAAAAGGACAAAAATGGGTTAGAAAAGGAAAAAAATGTCTTCCAAAGGGCTGGAAATTGACAAAAAAGGGTTAGAAAAGGGGAAAATGGCTTAAAATGCGTTAGAAATGCACAAAAATGGGTTAGAAATGGCCAAAAATGACTGAAAACAGGAAAAAATGGGGCAAAACCCAGTAAGAAAAAGAGAAAAATGGCTTAGAACCTTTTGAAACTTGCCAAAGATGCGATAGAAATGGCCAAAAATGGCTTTAAATTAGTTTCAAATGGGCACAAAGGGGATTGAAAAGGCAAAAATTGCTTAGAAATAGCCAAACACGGCTTGAAAGCATTGAGAAATGGACAAAAATGGTTTAGAAAAGGAAATGAAAAAAAGGCTTCAAACGACTTAGAGATGGGCAAAAAAGGGTTAGAAAAGGAAAAAACTTCTAAAAAATGGTTAGAAATTCACAAAAAATGGTCACAAAAGAAAAAAAAGCCTTACAAAGGGTTGGAATTTGACAAAAACGGCTTAGAAAAGGAATGAATGGCTTTAAAACGGTTAGAAATTGAGAAAAATGGGTTAGAAAAGGAAAAAAAACTGCTTCAAAAAGATAGAAATTGAGAAAATGGGTTAGAAAAGTTAAATAACGCAAGCATTCAAACGACTTAGAAATGGGGCAAAATGGGTTGGAAAAGGGAAAAAAACTCCTAAAAAATAGTTAGAAAAGGACAAAAATGGGTTAGAAAAGGAAAAAAATGTCTTGCAAAGGGCTGGAAATTGACAAAAAAGGGTTAGAAAAGGGGAAAATGGCTTAAAATGCATTAGAAATTGTTAGAAATTCACAAAAAAGGGTCACAAAAGAAAAAAAAGCATTACAAAGGGTTGGAATTTGACAAAAACGGCTTGTAAAAGAAAAGAATGGCTTTAAAAGGGTTAGAAATTGAGAAAAATGGGTTAGAAAAGGAAAAAAACTGCTTAAAAAAGATAGAAATTGAGAAAATGGGTTAGAAAAGTTAAACAAAGCAAGCATTCAAACGACTTAGAAAAGGACAAAAATGGGTTAGAAAAGGAAAAAAATGTCTTCCAAAGGGCTGGAAATTGACAAAAAAGGGTTAGAAAAGGGGAAAATGGCTTAAAATGCGTTAGAAATGCTCAAAAATGGGTTAGAAATGGCCTAAAATGACTGAAAACAGGAAAAAATGGGGCAAAACCCAGTAAGAAAAAGAGAAAAATGGCTTAGAACCTTTTGAAACTTGCCAAAGATGCGATAGAAATGGCCAAAAATGGCTTTAAATGAGTTTCAAATGGGCACAAAGGGGATTGAAAAGGCAAAAATTGCTTAGAAATAGCCAAACACGGCTTGAAAGCATTGAGAAATGGACAAAAATGGTTTAGAAAAGGAAATGAAAAAAAGGCTTCAAACGACTTAGAGATGGGCAAAAAAGGGTTAGAAAAGGAAAAAACTTCTAAAAAATGGTTAGAAATTCACAAAAAATGGTCACAAAAGAAAAAAAAGCCTTACAAAGGGTTGGAATTTGACAAAAACGGCTTAGAAAAGGAATGAATGGCTTTAAAAGAGTTAGAAATTGAGAAAAATGGGTTAGAAAAGGAAAAAAAAACTGCTTAAAAAAGATAGAAATTGAGAAAATGGGTTAGAAAAGTTAAAGCAAGCATTAAAACGACTTAGAAATGGGGCAAAATGGGTTGGAAAAGGGAATAAAACTCCTAAAAAATAGTTAGAAAAGGACAAAAATGGGTTAGAAAAGGAAAAAAATGTCTTGCAAAGGGCTGGAATTTGACAAAAAAGGGTTAGAAAAGGGGAAAATGGCTTAAAATGCGTTAGAAATTGTTAGAAATTCACAAAAAAGGGTCACAAAAGAAAAAAAAGCATTACAAAGGGTTGGAATTTGACAAAAACGGCTTGTAAAAGAAAAGAATGGCTTTAAAAGGGTTAGAAATTGAGAAAAATGGGTTAGAAAAGGAAAAAAACTGCTTAAAAAAGATAGAAATTGAGAAAATGGGTTAGAAAAGTTAAACAAAGCAAGCATTCAAACGACTTAGAAAAGGACAAAAATGTCTTCCAAAGGGCTGGAAATTGACAAAAAAGGGTTAGAAAAGGGGAAAATGGCTTAAAATGCGTTAGAAATGCACAAAAATGGGTTAGAAATGGCCTAAAATGACTGAAAACAGGAAAAAATGGGGCAAAACCCAGTAAGAAAAAGAGAAAAATGGCTTAGAACCTTTTGAAACTTGCCAAAGATGCGATAGAAATGGCCAAAAATGGCTTGAAATGAGTTTCAAATGGGCACAAAGGGGATTGAAAAGGCAAAAATTGCTTAGAAATAGCCAAACACGGCTTGAAAGCATTGAGAAATGGACAAAAATGGTTTAGAAAAGGAAATGAAAAAAAGGCTTCAAACGACTTAGAGATGGGCAAAAAAGGGTTAGAAAAGGAAAAAACTTCTAAAAAATGGTTAGAAATTCACAAAAAATGGTCACAAAAGAAAAAAAATCCTTACAAAGGGTTGGAATTTGACAAAAACGGCTTAGAAAAGGAATGAATGGCTTTAAAAGAGTTAGAAATTGAGAAAAATGGGTTAGAAAAGGAAAAAAAAACTGCTTAAAAAAGATAGAAATTGAGAAAATGGGTTAGAAAAGTTAAAGCAAGCATTAAAACGACTTAGAAATGGGGCAAAATGGGTTGGAAAAGGGAATAAAACTCCTAAAAAATAGTTAGAAAAGGACAAAAATGGGTTAGAAAAGGAAAAAAATGTCTTGCAAAGGGCTGGAATTTGACAAAAAAGGGTTAGAAAAGGGGAAAATGGCTTAAAATGCGTTAGAAATTGTTAGAAATTCACAAAAAAGGGTCACAAAAGAAAAAAAAGCATTACAAAGGGTTGGAATTTGACAAAAACGGCTTGTAAAAGAAAAGAATGGCTTTAAAAGGGTTAGAAATTGAGAAAAATGGGTTAGAAAAGGAAAAATACTGCTTAAAAAAGATAGAAATTGAGAAAATGGGTTAGAAAAGTTAAACAAAGCAAGCATTCAAACGACTTAGAAATGGGGCAAAATGGGTTGGAAAAGGGAATAAAACTCCTAAAAAATAGTTAGAAAAGGACAAAAATGGGTTAGAAAAGGAAAAAAATGTCTTGCAAAGGGCTGGAATTTGACAAAAAAGGGTTAGAAAAGGGGAAAATGGCTTAAAATGCGTTAGAAATTGTTAGAAATTCACAAAAAAGTGTCACAAAAGAAAAAAAAGCATTACAAAGGGCTGGAATTTGACAAAAACGGCTTAGAAAAGGAAAGAATGGCTTTAAAAGGGTTAGAAATTGAGAAAAATGGGTTAGAAAAGGAAAAAAACTGCTTAAAAAAAGATAGAAATTGAGAAAATGGGTTAGAAAAGTTAAACAAAGCAAGCATTCAAACGACTTAGAAAAGGACAAAAATGGGTTAGAAAAGGAAAAAAATGTCTTCCAAAGGGCTGGAAATTGACAAAAAAGGGTTAGAAAAGGGGAAAATGGCTTAAAATGCATTAGAAATGCACAAAAATGGGTTAGAAATGGCCAAAAATGACTGAAAACAGGAAAAAATGGGGCAAAACCCAGTAAGAAAAAGAGAAAAATGGCTTAGAACCTTTTGAAACTTGCCAAAGATGCGATAGAAATGGCCAAAAATGGCTTGAAATGAGTTTCAAATGGGCACAAAGGGGATTGAAAAGGCAAAAATTGCTTAGAAATAGCCAAACACGGCTTAAAAGCGTTGAGAAATGGACAAAAATGGTTTAGAAAAAGAAATGAAAAAAAGGCTTCAAACGACTTAGAGATGGGCAAAAAAGGGTTAGAAAAGGAAAAAACTTCTAAAAAATGGTTAGAAATTCACAAAAAATGGTCACAAAAGAAAAAAAAAGCCTTACAAAGGGTTGGAATTTGACAAAAACGGCTTAGAAAAGGAATGAATGGCTTTAAAAGGGTTAGAAATTGAGAAAAATGGGTTAGAAAAGGAAAAAAACTGCTTAAAAAAGATAGAAATTGAGAAAATGGGTTAGAAAAGTTAAACAAAGCAAGCATTCAAACGACTTAGAAAAGGACAAAAATGGGTTAGAAAAGGAAAAAAATGTCTTCCAAAGGGCTGGAAATTGACAAAAAAGGGTTAGAAAAGGGGAAAATGGCTTAAAATGCGTTAGAAATGCACAAAAATGGGTTAGAAATGGCCTAAAATGACTGAAAACAGGAAAAAATGGGGCAAAACCCAGTAAGAAAAAGAGAAAAATGGCTTAGAACCTTTTGAAACTTGCCAAAGATGCGATAGAAATGGCCAAAAATGGCTTGAAATGAGTTTCAAATGGGCACAAAGGGGATTGAAAAGGCAAAAATTGCTTAGAAATAGCCAAACACGGCTTGAAAGCATTGAGAAATGGACAAAAATGGTTTAGAAAAGGAAATGAAAAAAAGCCTTCAAACGACTTAGAGATGAGCAAAAAAGGGGTTACAAAAGGAAAAAACTTCTAAAAAATGGTTAGAAATTCACAAAAAATGGCCACAAAAGAAAAAAAAGCCTTACAAAGGGTTGGAATTTGACAAAAACGGCTTAGAAAAGGAATGAATGGCTTTAAAAGGGTTAGAAATTGAGAAAAATGGGTTAGAAAAGGAAAAAAAAATTGCTTAAAAAAGATAGAAATTGAGAAAATGGGTTAGAAAAGTTAAATAAAGCAAGCATTCAAACGACTTAGAAATGGGGCAAAATGGGTTGGAAAAGGGAAAAAAACTCCTAAAAAATAGTTAGAAAAGGACAAAAATGGGTTAGAAAAGGAAAAAAATGTCTTGCAAAGGGCTGGAATTTGACAAAAAAGGGTTAGAAAAGGGGAAAATGGCTTAAAATGTGTTAGAAATGCACAAAAATGGGTTAGAAATGGCCAAAAATGACTGAAAACAGGAAAAAAATGGGGCAATAACTAATAAGAAAAGGAAAAAACTGGCTTAAAACCCTTCGAAATTTGCCAAAGATACGATAGAAATGTCCAAAAATGGCTTTAAATTAGTTTCAAAGGGGATTGAAAAGGCAAAAAATGCTTAGAAATAGCCAAACACTGCTTAAAAGCGTTGAGAAATGGACAAAAATGGTCCAGAAAAGGAAATCAAAAAAGGCTTCAAACGAATTAGAGATGGGCAAAAAGGGGTTACAAAAGAAAAAAACTTCTAAAAAATGGTTAGAAAATCACAAAAAAGGGTCACAAAAGAAAAAAAAGCCTTACAAAGGGTTGGAATTTGACAAAAACGGCTTAGAAAAGGAATGAATGGCTTTAAAAGGGTTAGAAATTGAGAAAAATGGGTTAGAAAAGGAAAAAACTGCTTAAAAAAGATAGAAATTGAGAAAATGGGTTAGAAAAATTAAATAAAGCAAGCATTCAAACGACTTAGAAAAGGACAAAAATGGGTTAGAAAAGGAAAAAAATGTCTTGCAAAGGGCTGGAATTTGACAAAAAAGGGTTAGAAAAGGGGAAAATGGCTTAAAATGCGTTAGAAATTGTTAGAAATTCACAAAAAATGGTCACAAAAGAAAAAAAAGCCTTACAAAGGGTTGGAATTTGACAAAAACACCTTAGAAAAGGAATGAATGGCTTTAAAAGGGTTAGAAATTGAGAAAAATGGGTTAGAAAAGGAAAAAAAACTGCTTAAAAAAGATAGAAATTGAGAAAATGGGTTAGAAAAGTTAAATAAAGCAAGCATTCAAACGACTTAGAAATGGGGCAAAATGGGTTGGAAAAGGGAATAAAACTCCTAAAAAATAGTTAGAAAAGGACAAAAATGGGTTAGAAAAGGAAAAAAATGTCTTCCAAAGGGCTGGAAATTGACAAAAAAGGGTTAGAAAAGGGGAAAATGGCTTAAAATGCGTTAGAAATGCACAAAAATGGGTTAGAAATGGCCAAAAATGACTGAAAACAGGAAAAAATGGGGCAAAACCCAGTAAGAAAAAGAGAAAAATGGCTTAGAACCTTTTGAAACTTGCCAAAGATGCGATAGAAATGGCCAAAAATGGCTTGAAATGAGTTTCAAATGGGCACAAAGGGGATTGAAAAGGCAAAAATTGCTTAGAAATAGCCAAACACGGCTTGAAAGCATTGAGAAATGGACAAAAATGGTTTAGAAAAGGAAATGAAAAAAAGGCTTCAAACGACTTAGAGATGGGCAAAAAAGGGTTAGAAAAGGAAAAAACTTCTAAAAAATGGTTAGAAATTCACAAAAAATGGTCACAAAAGAAAAAAAAGCCTTACAAAGGGTTGGAATTTGACAAAAACGGCTTAGAAAAGGAATGAATGGCTTTAAAAGAGTTAGAAATTGAGAAAAATGGGTTAGAAAAGGAAAAAAAAACTGCTTAAAAAAGATAGAAATTGAGAAAATGGGTTAGAAAAGTTAAAGCAAGCATTAAAACGACTTAGAAATGGGGCAAAATGGGTTGGAAAAGGGAATAAAACTCCTAAAAAATAGTTAGAAAAGGACAAAAATGGGTTAGAAAAGGAAAAAAATGTCTTGCAAAGGGCTGGAATTTGACAAAAAAGGGTTAGAAAAGGGGAAAATGGCTTAAAATGCGTTAGAAATTGTTAGAAATTCACAAAAAAGGGTCACAAAAGAAAAAAAAGCATTACAAAGGGTTGGAATTTGACAAAAACGGCTTGTAAAAGAAAAGAATGGCTTTAAAAGGGTTAGAAATTGAGAAAAATGGGTTAGAAAAGGAAAAAAACTGCTTAAAAAAGATAGAAATTGAGAAAATGGGTTAGAAAAGTTAAACAAAGCAAGCATTCAAACGACTTAGAAAAGGACAAAAATGTCTTCCAAAGGGCTGGAAATTGACAAAAAAGGGTTAGAAAAGGGGAAAATGGCTTAAAATGCGTTAGAAATGCACAAAAATGGGTTAGAAATGGCCTAAAATGACTGAAAACAGGAAAAAATGGGGCAAAACCCAGTAAGAAAAAGAGAAAAATGGCTTAGAACCTTTTGAAACTTGCCAAAGATGCGATAGAAATGGCCAAAAATGGCTTTAAATGAGTTTCAAATGGGCACAAAGGGGATTGAAAAGGCAAAAATTGCTTAGAAATAGCCAAACACGGCTTGAAAGCATTGAGAAATGGACAAAAATGGTTTAGAAAAGGAAATGAAAAAAAGGCTTCAAACGACTTAGAGATGGGCAAAAAAGGGTTAGAAAAGGAAAAAACTTCTAAAAAATGGTTAGAAATTCACAAAAAATGGTCACAAAAGAAAAAAAAGCCTTACAAAGGGTTGGAATTTGACAAAAACGGCTTAGAAAAGGAATGAATGGCTTTAAAAGAGTTAGAAATTGAGAAAAATGGGTTAGAAAAGGAAAAAAAAACTGCTTAAAAAAGATAGAAATTGAGAAAATGGGTTAGAAAAATTAAATAAAGCAAGCATTCAAACGACTTAGAAAAGGACAAAAATGGGTTAGAAAAAGAAAAAAATGTCTTCCAAAGGGCTGGAAATTGACAAAAAAGGGTTAGAAAAGGGGAAAATGGCTTAAAATGCGTTAGAAATTGTTAGAAATTCACAAAAAATGGTCACAAAAGAAAAAAAAGCCTTACAAAGGGTTGGAATTTGACAAAAACACCTTAGAAAAGGAATGAATGGCTTTAAAAGGGTTAGAAATTGAGAAAATGGGTTAGAAAAGTTAAATAAAGCAAGCATTCAAACGACTTTGAAATGGGCAAAAATGGGTTGGAAAAGGGAAAAAACTGATAAAAAATAGTTAGAAAAGGACAAAAATGGGTTAGAAAAGGAAAAAAATGTCTTCCAAAGGGCTGGAATTTGACAAAAAAGGGTTAGAAAAGGGGAAAATGGCTTAAAATGTGTTAGAAATGCACAAAAATGGGTTAGAAATGGCCAAAAATGACTGAAAACAGAAAAAAAATGGGGCAAAAACTAATAAGAAAAGGAAAAAACTGGCTTAAAACCCTTCGAAATTTGCCAAAGATACGATAGAAATGTCCAAAAATGGCTTTAAATTAGTTTCAAAGGGGATTGAAAAGGCAAAAATTGCTTAGAAATAGCCAAACACTGCTTAAAAGCCTTGAGAAATGGACAAAAATGGTTCAGAAAAGGAAATCAAAAAAGGCTTCAAACGAATTAGAGATGAGCAAAAAAGGGGTTACAAAAGGAAAAAAACTTCTAAAAAATGGTTAGAAATTGACAAAAAAGGGTCACAAAAGAAAAAAAAGCCTTCCAAAGGGATGGGATTTCACAAAAACGGCTTAGAAAAGGAAAGAATGGCTTTAAAAGGGTTAGAAATTGGGAAAAATGGGTTAGAAAAGGAAAAAAAACTGCTTAAAAAAGATAGAAATTGAGAAAATGGGTTAGAAAAGTTAAATAAAGAAAGCATTTAAACGACTTAGAAATGGGGCAAAATGGGTTGGAAAAGGGAATAAAACTCCTAAAAAATAGTTAGAAAAGGACAAAAATGGGTTAGAAAAGGAAAAAAATGTCTTGCAAAGGGCTGGAAATTGACAAAAAAGGGTTAGAAAAGGGGAAAATGGCTTAAAATGTGTTAGAAATTGTTAGAAATTCACAAAAAAGTGTCACAAAAGAAAAAAAAGCATTACAAAGGGCTGGAATTTGACAAAAACGGCTTAGAAAAGGAAAGAATGGCTTTAAAAGGGTTAGAAATTGAGAAAAATGGGTTAGAAAAGGAAAAAAACTGCTTAAAAAAGATAGAAATTGAGAAAATGGGTTAGAAAAGTTAAACAAAGCAAGCATTCAAACGACTTAGAAAAGGACAAAAATGGGTTAGAAAAGGAAAAAAATGTCTTCCAAAGGGCTGGAAATTGACAAAAAAGGGTTAGAAAAGGGGAAAATGGCTTAAAATGCGTTAGAAATGCACAAAAATGGGTTAGAAATGGCCAAAAATGACTGAAAACAGGAAAAAATGGGGCAAAACCCAGTAAGAAAAAGAGAAAAATGGCTTAGAACCTTTTGAAACTTGCCAAAGATGCGATAGAAATGGCCAAAAATGGCTTTAAATGAGTTTCAAATGGGCACAAAGGGGATTGAAAAGGCAAAAATTGCTTAGAAATAGCCAAACACGGCTTGAAAGCATTGAGAAATGGACAAAAATGGTTTAGAAAAGGAAATGAAAAAAAGCCTTCAAACGACTTAGAGATGAGCAAAAAAGGGGTTACAAAAGGAAAAAACTTCTAAAAAATGGTTAGAAATTCACAAAAAATGGCCACAAAAGAAAAAAAAAGCCTTACAAAGGGTTGGAATTTGACAAAAACGGCTTAGAAAAGGAATGAATGGCTTTAAAAGGGTTAGAAATTGAGAAAAATGGGTTAGAAAAGGAAAAAAAAATTGCTTAAAAAAGATAGAAATTGAGAAAATGGGTTAGAAAAGTTAAATAAAGCAAGCATTCAAACGACTTAGAAATGGGGCAAAATGGGTTGGAAAAGGGAAAAAAACTCCTAAAAAATAGTTAGAAAAGGACAAAAATGGGTTAGAAAAGGAAAAAAATGTCTTGCAAAGGGCTGGAATTTGACAAAAAAGGGTTAGAAAAGGGGAAAATGGCTTAAAATGTGTTAGAAATGCACAAAAATGGGTTAGAAATGGCCAAAAATGACTGAAAACAGGAAAAAAATGGGGCAAAAACTAATAAGAAAAGGAAAAAACTGGCTTAAAACCCTTCGAAATTTGCCAAAGATACGATAGAAATGTCCAAAAATGGCTTTAAATTAGTTTCAAAGGGGATTGAAAAGGCAAAAAATGCTTAGAAATAGCCAAACACTGCTTAAAAGCGTTGAGAAATGGACAAAAATGGTCCAGAAAAGGAAATCAAAAAAGGCTTCAAACGAATTAGAGATGGGCAAAAAGGGGTTACAAAAGAAAAAAACTTCTAAAAAATGGTTAGAAAATCACAAAAAAGGGTCACAAAAGAAAAAAAAGCCTTACAAAGGGTTGGAATTTGACAAAAACGGCTTAGAAAAGGAATGAATGGCTTTAAAAGGGTTAGAAATTGAGAAAAATGGGTTAGAAAAGGAAAAAACTGCTTAAAAAAGATAGAAATTGAGAAAATGGGTTAGAAAAATTAAATAAAGCAAGCATTCAAACGACTTAGAAAAGGACAAAAATGGGTTAGAAAAGGAAAAAAATGTCTTCCAAAGGGCTGGAAATTGACAAAAAAGGGTTAGAAATGGGAAAATGGCTTAAAATGCGTTAGAAATGCACAAAAATGGGTTAGAAATGGCCAAAAATGACTGAAAACAGGAAAAAATGGGGCAAAACCCAGTAAGAAAAAGAGAAAAATGGCTTAGAACCTTTTGAAACTTGCCAAAGATGCGATAGAAATGGCCAAAAATGGCTTTAAATGAGTTTCAAATGGGCACAAAGGGGATTGAAAAGGCAAAAATTGCTTAGAAATAGCCAAACACGGCTTGAAAGCATTGAGAAATGGACAAAAATGGTTTAGAAAAGGAAATGAAAAAAAGGCTTCAAACGACTTAGAGATGGGCAAAAAAGGTTCAGAAAAGGAAAAAACTTCTAAAAAATGGTTAGAAATTCACAAAAAAGGGTCACAAAAGAAAAAAAAAGCCTTACAAAGGGTTGGAATTTGACAAAAACGGCTTAGAAAAGGAATGAATGGCTTTAAAAGGGTTAGAAATTGAGAAAAATGGGTTAGAAAAGGAAAAAAAACTGCTTAAAAAAGATAGAAATTGAGAAAATGGGTTAGAAAAGTTAAATAAAGCAAGCATTCAAACGACTTAGAAATGGGGCAAAATGGGTTGGAAAAGGGAATAAAACTCCTAAAAAATAGTTAGAAAAGGACAAAAATGGGTTAGAAAAGGAAAAAAATGTCTTGCAAAGGGCTGGAATTTGACAAAAAAGGGTTAGAAAAGGGGAAAATGGCTTAAAATGCGTTAGAAATTGTTAGAAATTCACAAAAAATGGTCACAAAAGAAAAAAAAGCATTACAAAAGGTTGGAATTTGGCAAAAACGGCTTAGAAAAGGAAAGAATGGCTTTAAAAGGGTTAGAAATTGAGAAAAATGGGTTAGAAAAGGAAAAAAACTGCTTAAAAAAGATAGAAATTGAGAAAATGGGTTAGAAAAGTTAAACAAAGCAAGCATTCAAACGACTTAGAAAAGGACAAAAATGGGTTAGAAAAGGAAAAAAATGTCTTCCAAAGGGCTGGAATTTGACAAAAAAGGGTTAGAAAAGGGGAAAATGGCTTAAAATGCGTTAGAAATGCACAAAAATGGGTTAGAAATGGCCTAAAATGACTGAAAACAGGAAAAAATGGGGCAAAACCCAGTAAGAAAAAGAGAAAAATGGCTTAGAACCTTTTGAAACTTGCCAAAGATGCGATAGAAATGGCCAAAAATGGCTTTAAATGAGTTTCAAATGGGCACAAAGGGGATTGAAAAGGCAAAAATTGCTTAGAAATAGCCAAACACGGCTTGAAAGCATTGAGAAATGGACAAAAATGGTTTAGAAAAGGAAATGAAAAAAAGCCTTCAAACGACTTAGAGATGAGCAAAAAAGGGGTTACAAAAGGAAAAAACTTCTAAAAAATGGTTAGAAATTCACAAAAAATGGCCACAAAAGAAAAAAAAGCCTTACAAAGGGTTGGAATTTGACAAAAACGGCTTAGAAAAGGAATGAATGGCTTTAAAAGGGTTAGAAATTGAGAAAAATGGGTTAGAAAAGGAAAAAAAATTGCTTAAAAAAGATAGAAATTGAGAAAATGGGTTAGAAAAGTTAAATAAAGCAAGCATTCAAACGACTTAGAAATGGGGCAAAATGGGTTGGAAAAGGGAAAAAAACTCCTAAAAAATAGTTAGAAAAGGACAAAAATGGGTTAGAAAAGGAAAAAAATGTCTTGCAAAGGGCTGGAATTTGACAAAAAAGGGTTAGAAAAGGGGAAAATGGCTTAAAATGTGTTAGAAATGCACAAAAATGGGTTAGAAATGGCCTAAAATGACTGAAAACAGGAAAAAATGGGGCAAAACCCAGTAAGAAAAAGAGAAAAATGGCTTAGAACCTTTTGAAACTTGCCAAAGATGCGATAGAAATGGCCAAAAATGGCTTTAAATGAGTTTCAAATGGGCACAAAGGGGATTGAAAAGGCAAAAATTGCTTAGAAATAGCCAAACACGGCTTGAAAGCATTGAGAAATGGACAAAAATGGTTTAGAAAAGGAAATGAAAAAAAGCCTTCAAACGACTTAGAGATGAGCAAAAAAGGGGTTACAAAAGGAAAAAACTTCTAAAAAATGGTTAGAAATTCACAAAAAATGGCCACAAAAGAAAAAAAAGCCTTACAAAGGGTTGGAATTTGACAAAAACGGCTTAGAAAAGGAATGAATGGCTTTAAAAGGGTTAGAAATTGAGAAAAATGGGTTAGAAAAGGAAAAAAAAATTGCTTAAAAAAGATAGAAATTGAGAAAATGGGTTAGAAAAGTTAAATAAAGCAAGCATTCAAACGACTTAGAAATGGGGCAAAATGGGTTGGAAAAGGGAAAAAAACTCCTAAAAAATAGTTAGAAAAGGACAAAAATGGGTTAGAAAAGGAAAAAAATGTCTTGCAAAGGGCTGGAATTTGACAAAAAAGGGTTAGAAAAGGGGAAAATGGCTTAAAATGTGTTAGAAATGCACAAAAATGGGTTAGAAATGGCCAAAAATGACTGAAAACAGGAAAAAAATGGGGCAAAAACTAATAAGAAAAGGAAAAAACTGGCTTAAAACCCTTCGAAATTTGCCAAAGATACGATAGAAATGTCCAAAAATGGCTTTAAATTAGTTTCAAAGGGGATTGAAAAGGCAAAAAATGCTTAGAAATAGCCAAACACTGCTTAAAAGCGTTGAGAAATGGACAAAAATGGTCCAGAAAAGGAAATCAAAAAAGGCTTCAAACGAATTAGAGATGGGCAAAAAGGGGTTACAAAAGAAAAAAACTTCTAAAAAATGGTTAGAAAATCACAAAAAAGGGTCACAAAAGAAAAAAAAGCCTTACAAAGGGTTGGAATTTGACAAAAACGGCTTAGAAAAGGAATGAATGGCTTTAAAAGGGTTAGAAATTGAGAAAAATGGGTTAGAAAAGGAAAAAACTGCTTAAAAAAGATAGAAATTGAGAAAATGGGTTAGAAAAATTAAATAAAGCAAGCATTCAAACGACTTAGAAAAGGACAAAAATGGGTTAGAAAAGGAAAAAAATGTCTTCCAAAGGGCTGGAAATTGACAAAAAAGGGTTAGAAATGGGAAAATGGCTTAAAATGCGTTAGAAATGCACAAAAATGGGTTAGAAATGGCCAAAAATGACTGAAAACAGGAAAAAATGGGGCAAAACCCAGTAAGAAAAAGAGAAAAATGGCTTAGAACCTTTTGAAACTTGCCAAAGATGCGATAGAAATGGCCAAAAATGGCTTTAAATGAGTTTCAAATGGGCACAAAGGGGATTGAAAAGGCAAAAATTGCTTAGAAATAGCCAAACACGGCTTGAAAGCATTGAGAAATGGACAAAAATGGTTTAGAAAAGGAAATGAAAAAAAGGCTTCAAACGACTTAGAGATGGGCAAAAAAGGTTCAGAAAAGGAAAAAACTTCTAAAAAATGGTTAGAAATTCACAAAAAAGGGTCACAAAAGAAAAAAAAAGCCTTACAAAGGGTTGGAATTTGACAAAAACGGCTTAGAAAAGGAATGAATGGCTTTAAAAGGGTTAGAAATTGAGAAAAATGGGTTAGAAAAGGAAAAAAAACTGCTTAAAAAAGATAGAAATTGAGAAAATGGGTTAGAAAAGTTAAATAAAGCAAGCATTCAAACGACTTAGAAATGGGGCAAAATGGGTTGGAAAAGGGAATAAAACTCCTAAAAAATAGTTAGAAAAGGACAAAAATGGGTTAGAAAAGGAAAAAAATGTCTTGCAAAGGGCTGGAATTTGACAAAAAAGGGTTAGAAAAGGGGAAAATGGCTTAAAATGTGTTAGAAATTGTTAGAAATTCACAAAAAAGTGTCACAAAAGAAAAAAAAGCATTACAAAGGGCTGGAATTTGACAAAAACGGCTTAGAAAAGGAAAGAATGGCTTTAAAAGGGTTAGAAATTGAGAAAAATGGGTTAGAAAAGGAAAAAAACTGCTTAAAAAAAGATAGAAATTGAGAAAATGGGTTAGAAAAGTTAAACAAAGCAAGCATTCAAACGACTTAGAAAAGGACAAAAATGGGTTAGAAAAGGAAAAAAATGTCTTGCAAAGGGCTGGAAATTGACAAAAAAGGGTTAGAAAAGGGGAAAATGGCTTAAAATGCGTTAGAAATGCACAAAAATGGGTTAGAAATGGCCAAAAATGACTGAAAACAGGAAAAAATTGGGCAAAACCCAGTAAGAAAAAGAGAAAAATGGCTTAGAACCTTTTGAAACTTGCCAAAGATGCGATAGAAATGGCCAAAAATGGCTTGAAATGAGTTTCAAATGGGCACAAAGGGGATTGAAAAGGCAAAAATTGCTTAGAAATAGCCAAACACGGCTTGAAAGCATTGAGAAATGGACAAAAATGGTTTAGAAAAGGAAATGAAAAAAAGGCTTCAAACGACTTAGAGATGGGCAAAAAAGGGTTAGAAAAGGAAAAAACTTCTAAAAAATGGTTAGAAATTCACAAAAAAGGGTCACAAAAGAAAAAAAAGCCTTACAAAGGGTTGGAATTTGACAAAAACGGCTTAGAAAAGGAATGAATGGCTTTAAAAGGGTTAGAAATTGAGAAAAATGGGTTAGAAAAGGAAAAAAAACTGCTTAAAAAAGATAGAAATTGAGAAAATGGGTTAGAAAAGTTAAATAAAGCAAGCATTCAAACGACTTAGAAATGGGGCAAAATGGGTTGGAAAAGGGAATAAAACTCCTAAAAAATAGTTAGAAAAGGACAAAAATGGGTTAGAAAAGGAAAAAAATGTCTTGCAAAGGGCTGGAATTTGACAAAAAAGGGTTAGAAAAGGGGAAAATGGCTTAAAATGCGTTAGAAATTGTTAGAAATTCACAAAAAATGGTCACAAAAGAAAAAAAAGCCTTACAAAGGGTTGGAATTTGACAAAAACACCTTAGAAAAGGAATGAATGGCTTTAAAAGGGTTAGAAATTGAGAAAATGGGTTAGAAAAGTTAAATAAAGCAAGCATTCAAACGACTTTGAAATGGGCAAAAATGGGTTGGAAAAGGGAAAAAACTGATAAAAAATAGTTAGAAAAGGACAAAAATGGGTTAGAAAAGGAAAAAAATGTCTTCCAAAGGGCTGGAATTTGACAAAAAAGGGTTAGAAAAGGGGAAAATGGCTTAAAATGTGTTAGAAATGCACAAAAATGGGTTAGAAATGGCCAAAAATGACTGAAAACAGAAAAAAAATGGGGCAAAAACTAATAAGAAAAGGAAAAAACTGGCTTAAAACCCTTCGAAATTTGCCAAAGATACGATAGAAATGTCCAAAAATGGCTTTAAATTAGTTTCAAAGGGGATTGAAAAGGCAAAAATTGCTTAGAAATAGCCAAACACTGCTTAAAAGCCTTGAGAAATGGACAAAAATGGTTCAGAAAAGGAAATCAAAAAAGGCTTCAAACGAATTAGAGATGAGCAAAAAAGGGGTTACAAAAGGAAAAAAACTTCTAAAAAATGGTTAGAAATTGACAAAAAAGGGTCACAAAAGAAAAAAAAGCCTTCCAAAGGGATGGGATTTCACAAAAACGGCTTAGAAAAGGAAAGAATGGCTTTAAAAGGGTTAGAAATTGGGAAAAATGGGTTAGAAAAGGAAAAAAAACTGCTTAAAAAAGATAGAAATTGAGAAAATGGGTTAGAAAAGTTAAATAAAGCAAGCATTTAAACGACTTAGAAATGGGGCAAAATGGGTTGGAAAAGGGAATAAAACTCCTAAAAAATAGTTAGAAAAGGACAAAAATGGGTTAGAAAAGGAAAAAAATGTCTTGCAAAGGGCTGGAAATTGACAAAAAAGGGTTAGAAAAGGGGAAAATGGCTTAAAATGCGTTAGAAATTGTTAGAAATTCACAAAAAAGTGTCACAAAAGAAAAAAAAGCATTACAAAGGGCTGGAATTTGACAAAAACGGCTTAGAAAAGGAAAGAATGGCTTTAAAAGGGTTAGAAATTGAGAAAAATGGGTTAGAAAAGGAAAAAAACTGCTTAAAAAAGATAGAAATTGAGAAAATGGGTTAGAAAAGTTAAACAAAGCAAGCATTCAAACGACTTAGAAAAGGACAAAAATGGGTTAGAAAAGGAAAAAAATGTCTTCCAAAGGGCTGGAAATTGACAAAAAAGGGTTAGAAAAGGGGAAAATGGCTTAAAATGCGTTAGAAATGCACAAAAATGGGTTAGAAATGGCCAAAAATGACTGAAAACAGGAAAAAATGGGGCAAAACCCAGTAAGAAAAAGAGAAAAATGGCTTAGAACCTTTTGAAACTTGCCAAAGATGCGATAGAAATGGCCAAAAATGGCTTGAAATGAGTTTCAAATGGGCACAAAGGGGATTGAAAAGGCAAAAATTGCTTAGAAATAGCCAAACACGGCTTGAAAGCATTGAGAAATGGACAAAAATGGTTTAGAAAAGGAAATGAAAAAAAGCCTTCAAACGACTTAGAGATGAGCAAAAAAGGGGTTACAAAAGGAAAAAACTTCTAAAAAATGGTTAGAAATTCACAAAAAATGGCCACAAAAGAAAAAAAAAGCCTTACAAAGGGTTGGAATTTGACAAAAACGGCTTAGAAAAGGAATGAATGGCTTTAAAAGGGTTAGAAATTGAGAAAAATGGGTTAGAAAAGGAAAAAAAAATTGCTTAAAAAAGATAGAAATTGAGAAAATGGGTTAGAAAAGTTAAATAAAGCAAGCATTCAAACGACTTAGAAATGGGGCAAAATGGGTTGGAAAAGGGAAAAAAACTCCTAAAAAATAGTTAGAAAAGGACAAAAATGGGTTAGAAAAGGAAAAAAATGTCTTGCAAAGGGCTGGAATTTGACAAAAAAGGGTTAGAAAAGGGGAAAATGGCTTAAAATGTGTTAGAAATGCACAAAAATGGGTTAGAAATGGCCAAAAATGACTGAAAACAGGAAAAAAATGGGGCAAAAACTAATAAGAAAAGGAAAAAACTGGCTTAAAACCCTTCGAAATTTGCCAAAGATACGATAGAAATGTCCAAAAATGGCTTTAAATTAGTTTCAAAGGGGATTGAAAAGGCAAAAAATGCTTAGAAATAGCCAAACACTGCTTAAAAGCGTTGAGAAATGGACAAAAATGGTCCAGAAAAGGAAATCAAAAAAGGCTTCAAACGAATTAGAGATGGGCAAAAAGGGGTTACAAAAGAAAAAAACTTCTAAAAAATGGTTAGAAAATCACAAAAAAGGGTCACAAAAGAAAAAAAAGCCTTACAAAGGGTTGGAATTTGACAAAAACGGCTTAGAAAAGGAATGAATGGCTTTAAAAGGGTTAGAAATTGAGAAAAATGGGTTAGAAAAGGAAAAAACTGCTTAAAAAAGATAGAAATTGAGAAAATGGGTTAGAAAAATTAAATAAAGCAAGCATTCAAACGACTTAGAAAAGGACAAAAATGGGTTAGAAAAGGAAAAAAATGTCTTCCAAAGGGCTGGAAATTGACAAAAAAGGGTTAGAAATGGGAAAATGGCTTAAAATGCGTTAGAAATGCACAAAAATGGGTTAGAAATGGCCAAAAATGACTGAAAACAGGAAAAAATGGGGCAAAACCCAGTAAGAAAAAGAGAAAAATGGCTTAGAACCTTTTGAAACTTGCCAAAGATGCGATAGAAATGGCCAAAAATGGCTTTAAATGAGTTTCAAATGGGCACAAAGGGGATTGAAAAGGCAAAAATTGCTTAGAAATAGCCAAACACGGCTTGAAAGCATTGAGAAATGGACAAAAATGGTTTAGAAAAGGAAATGAAAAAAAGGCTTCAAACGACTTAGAGATGGGCAAAAAAGGTTCAGAAAAGGAAAAAACTTCTAAAAAATGGTTAGAAATTCACAAAAAATGGTCACAAAAGAAAAAAAAAGCCTTACAAAGGGTTGGAATTTGACAAAAACGGCTTAGAAAAGGAATGAATGGCTTTAAAAGGGTTAGAAATTGAGAAAAATGGGTTAGAAAAGGAAAAAAAACTGCTTAAAAAAGATAGAAATTGAGAAAATGGGTTAGAAAAGTTAAATAAAGCAAGCATTCAAACGACTTAGAAATGGGGCAAAATGGGTTGGAAAAGGGAATAAAACTCCTAAAAAATAGTTAGAAAAGGACAAAAATGGGTTAGAAAAGGAAAAAAATGTCTTGCAAAGGGCTGGAATTTGACAAAAAAGGGTTAGAAAAGGGGAAAATGGCTTAAAATGCGTTAGAAATTGTTAGAAATTCACAAAAAATGGTCACAAAAGAAAAAAAAGCATTACAAAAGGTTGGAATTTGGCAAAAACGGCTTAGAAAAGGAAAGAATGGCTTTAAAAGGGTTAGAAATTGAGAAAAATGGGTTAGAAAAGGAAAAAAACTGCTTAAAAAAGATAGAAATTGAGAAAATGGGTTAGAAAAGTTAAACAAAGCAAGCATTCAAACGACTTAGAAAAGGACAAAAATGGGTTAGAAAAGGAAAAAAATGTCTTCCAAAGGGCTGGAATTTGACAAAAAAGGGTTAGAAAAGGGGAAAATGGCTTAAAATGCGTTAGAAATGCACAAAAATGGGTTAGAAATGGCCAAAAATGACTGAAAACAGGAAAAAATGGGGCAAAACCCAGTAAGAAAAAGAGAAAAATGGCTTAGAACCTTTTGAAACTTGCCAAAGATGTGATAGAAATGGCCAAAAATGGCTTGAAATGAGTTTCAAATGGGCACAAAGGGGATTGAAAAGGCAAAAATTGCTTAGAAATAGCCAAACACGGCTTGAAAGCATTGAGAAATGGACAAAAATGGTTTAGAAAAAGAAATGAAAAAAAGGCTCCAAACGACTTAGAGATGGGCAAAAAAGGGTTAGAAAAGGAAAAAACTTCTAAAAAATGGTTAGAAATTCACAAAAAATGGTCACAAAAGAAAAAAAAGCCTTACAAAGGGTTGGAATTTGACAAAAACGGCTTAGAAAAGGAATGAATGGTTTTAAAAGGGTTAGAAATTGAGAAAAATGGGTTAGAAAAGGAAAAAAACTGCTTAAAAAAGATAGAAATTGAGAAAATGGGTTAGAAAAGTTAAACAAAGCAAGCATTCAAACGACTTAGAAAAGGACAAAAATGGGTTAGAAAAGGAAAAAAATGTCTTCCAAAGGGCTGGAAATTGACAAAAAAGGGTTAGAAAAGGGGAAAATGGCTTAAAATGCGTTAGAAATGCACAAAAATGGGTTAGAAATGGCCAAAAATGACTGAAAACAGGAAAAAATGGGGCAAAACCCAGTAAGAAAAAGAGAAAAATGGCTTAGAACCTTTTGAAACTTGCCAAAGATGCGATAGAAATGGCCAAAAATGGCTTTAAATGAGTTTCAAATGGGCACAAAGGGGATTGAAAAGGCAAAAATTGCTTAGAAATAGCCAAACACGGCTTGAAAGCATTGAGAAATGGACAAAAATGGTTTAGAAAAGGAAATGAAAAAAAGGCTTCAAACGACTTAGAGATGGGCAAAAAAGGGTTAGAAAAGGAAAAAACTTCTAAAAAATGGTTAGAAATTCACAAAAAATGGTCACAAAAGAAAAAAAAAGCCTTACAAAGGGTTGGGATTTCACAAAAACAGCTTAGAAAAGGAATGAATGGCTTTAAAAGGGTTAGAAATTGAGAAAAATGGGTTAGAAAAGGAAAAAAAACTGCTTAAAAAAAGATAGAAATTGAGAAAATGGGTTAGAAAAGTTAAATAAAGCAAGCATTCAAACGACTTTGAAATGGGCAAAAATGGGTTGGAAAAGGGAATAAAACTCCTAAAAAATAGTTAGAAAAAACCAAAAATGGGTTAGAAAAGGAAAAAAATGTCTTGCAAAGGGCTGGAATTTGACAAAAAAAGGGTTAGAAAAGGGGAAAATGGCTTAAAATGCGTTAGAAATTGTTAGAAATTCACAAAAAAGGGTCACAAAAGAAAAAAAAGCATTACAAAGGGTTGGAATTTGACAAAAACGGCTTGTAAAAGGAAAGAATGGCTTTAAAAGGGTTAGAAATTGAGAAAAATGGGTTAGAAAAGGAAAAAAACTGCTTAAAAAAGATAGAAATTGAGAAAATGGGTTAGAAAAGTTAAACAAAGCAAGCATTCAAACGACTTAGAAAAGGACAAAAATGGGTTAGAAAAGGAAAAAAATGTCTTCCAAAGGGCTGGAAATTGACAAAAAAGGGTTAGAAAAGGGGAAAATGGCTTAAAATGCGTTAGAAATGCACAAAAATGGGTTAGAAATGGCCAAAAATGACTGAAAACAGGAAAAAATGGGGCAAAACCCAGTAAGAAAAAGAGAAAAATGGCTTAGAACCTTTTGAAACTTGCCAAAGATGCGATAGAAATGGCCAAAAATGGCTTGAAATGAGTTTCAAATGGGCACAAAGGGGATTGAAAAGGCAAAAATTGCTTAGAAATAGCCAAACACGGCTTGAAAGCATTGAGAAATGGACAAAAATGGTTTAGAAAAGGAAATGAAAAAAAGGCTTCAAACGACTTAGAGATGGGCAAAAAAGGGTTAGAAAAGGAAAAAACTTCTAAAAAATGGTTAGAAATTCACAAAAAATGGTCACAAAAGAAAAAAAAAGCCTTACAAAGGGTTGGGATTTCACAAAAACAGCTTAGAAAAGGAATGAATGGCTTTAAAAGGGTTAGAAATTGAGAAAAATGGGTTAGAAAAGGAAAAAAAACTGCTTAAAAAAAGATAGAAATTGAGAAAATGGGTTAGAAAAGTTAAATAAAGCAAGCATTCAAACGACTTAGAAATGGGCAAAAATGGGTTGGAAAAGGGAATAAAACTCCTAAAAAATAGTTAGAAAAAACCAAAAATGGGTTAGAAAAGGAAAAAAATGTCTTGCAAAGGGCTGGAATTTGACAAAAAAAGGGTTAGAAAAGGGGAAAATGGCTTAAAATGCGTTAGAAATTGTTAGAAATTCACAAAAAAGGGTCACAAAAGAAAAAAAAGCATTACAAAGGGTTGGAATTTGACAAAAACGGCTTGTAAAAGGAAAGAATGGCTTTAAAAGGGTTAGAAATTGAGAAAAATGGGTTAGAAAAGGAAAAAAACTGCTTAAAAAAGATAGAAATTGAGAAAATGGGTTAGAAAAGTTAAACAAAGCAAGCATTCAAACGACTTAGAAAAGGACAAAAATGGGTTAGAAAAGGAAAAAAATGTCTTCCAAAGGGCTGGAAATTGACAAAAAAGGGTTAGAAAAGGGGAAAATGGCTTAAAATGCGTTAGAAATGCACAAAAATGGGTTAGAAATGGCCTAAAATGACTGAAAACAGGAAAAAATGGGGCAAAACCCAGTAAGAAAAAGAGAAAAATGGCTTAGAACCTTTTGAAACTTGCCAAAGATGCGATAGAAATGGCCAAAGATGGCTTTAAATGAGTTTCAAATGGGCACAAAGGGGATTGAAAAGGCAAAAATTGCTTAGAAATAGCCAAACACGGCTTGAAAGCATTGAGAAATGGACAAAAATGGTTTAGAAAAGGAAATGAAAAAAAGGCTTCAAACGACTTAGAGATGGGCAAAAAAGGGTTAGAAAAGGAAAAAACTTCTAAAAAATGGTTAGAAATTCACAAAAAAGGGTCACAAAAGAAAAAAAAGCCTTACAAAGGGTTGGAATTTGACAAAAACGGCTTAGAAAAGGAATGAATGGCTTTAAAAGGGTTAGAAATTGAGAAAAATGGGTTAGAAAAGGAAAAAAAACTGCTTCAAAAAGATAGAAATTGAGAAAATGGGTTAGAAAAGTTAAATAACGCAAGCATTCAAACGACTTAGAAATGGGGCAAAATGGGTTGGAAAAGGGAATAAAACTCCTAAAAAATAGTTAGAAAAGGACAAAAATGGGTTAGAAAAGGAAAAAAATGTCTGGCAAAGGGCTGGAATTTGACAAAAAAGGGTTAGAAAAGGGGAAAATGGCTTAAAATGCGTTAGAAATTGTTAGAAATTCACAAAAAAGGGTCACAAAAGAAAAAAAAGCATTACAAAGGGTTGGAATTTGACAAAAACGGCTTGTAAAAGAAAAGAATGGCTTTAAAAGGGTTAGAAATTGAGAAAAATGTGTTAGAAAAGGAAAAAAACTGCTTAAAAAAAGATAGAAATTGAGAAAATGGGTTAGAAAAGTTAAACAAAGCAAGCATTCAAACGACTTAGAAAAGGACAAAAATGGGTTAGAAAAGGAAAAAAAATGTCTTCCAAAGGGCTGGAAATTGACAAAAAAGGGTTAGAAAAGGGGAAAATGGCTTAAAATGCGTTAGAAATGCACAAAAATGGGTTAGAAATGGCCAAAAATGACTAAAAACAGGAAAAAATGGGGCAAAACCCAGTAAGAAAAAGAGAAAAATGGCTTAGAACCTTTTGAAACTTGCCAAAGATGCGATAGAAATGGCCAAAAATGGCTTGAAATGAGTTTCAAATGGGCACAAAGGGGATTGAAAAGGCAAAAATTGCTTAGAAATAGCCAAACACGGCTTGAAAGCATTGAGAAATGGACAAAAATGGTTTAGAAAAGGAAATGAAAAAAAGGCTTCAAACGACTTAGAGATGGGCAAAAAAGGGTTAGAAAAGGAAAAAACTTCTAAAAAATGGTTAGAAATTCACAAAAAATGGTCACAAAAGAAAAAAAAGCCTTACAAAGGGTTGGAATTTGACAAAAACGGCTTAGAAAAGGAATGAATGGCTTTAAAAGGGTTAGAAATTGAGAAAAATGGGTTAGAAAAGGAAAAAAAACTGCTTCAAAAAGATAGAAATTGAGAAAATGGGTTAGAAAAGTTAAATAAAGCAAGCATTCAAACGACTTAGAAATGGGGCAAAATGGGTTGGAAAAGGGAATAAAACTCCTAAAAAATAGTTAGAAAAGGACAAAAATGGGTTAGAAAAGGAAAAAAATGTCTTGCAAAGGGCTGGAATTTGACAAAAAAGGGTTAGAAAAGGGGAAAATGGCTTAAAATGCGTTAGAAATTGTTAGAAATTCACAAAAAAGGGTCACAAAAGAAAAAAAAGCATTACAAAGGGTTGGAATTTGACAAAAACGGCTTGTAAAAGAAAAGAATGGCTTTAAAAGGGTTAGAAATTGAGAAAAATGGGTTAGAAAAGGAAAAAAACTGCTTAAAAAAGATAGAAATTGAGAAAATGGGTTAGAAAAGTTAAACAAAGCAAGCATTCAAACGACTTAGAAAAGGACAAAAATGGGTTAGAAAAGGAAAAAAATGTCTTCCAAAGGGCTGGAAATTGACAAAAAAGGGTTAGAAAAGGGGAAAATGGCTTAAAATGCGTTAGAAATGCACAAAAATGGGTTAGAAATGGCCTAAAATGACTGAAAACAGGAAAAAATGGGGCAAAACCCAGTAAGAAAAAGAGAAAAATGGCTTAGAACCTTTTGAAACTTGCCAAAGATGCGATAGAAATGGCCAAAAATGGCTTTAAATGAGTTTCAAATGGGCACAAAGGGGATTGAAAAGGCAAAAATTGCTTAGAAATAGCCAAACACGGCTTGAAAGCATTGAGAAATGGACAAAAATGGTTTAGAAAAGGAAATGAAAAAAAGGCTTCAAACGACTTAGAGATGGGCAAAAAAGGGTTAGAAAAGGAAAAAACTTCTAAAAAATGGTTAGAAATTCACAAAAAAGGGTCACAAAAGAAAAAAAAGCCTTACAAAGGGTTGGAATTTGACAAAAACGGCTTAGAAAAGGAATGAATGGCTTTAAAAGGGTTAGAAATTGAGAAAAATGGGTTAGAAAAGGAAAAAAAACTGCTTCAAAAAGATAGAAATTGAGAAAATGGGTTAGAAAAGTTAAATAACGCAAGCATTCAAACGACTTAGAAATGGGGCAAAATGGGTTGGAAAAGGGAATAAAACTCCTAAAAAATAGTTAGAAAAGGACAAAAATGGGTTAGAAAAGGAAAAAAATGTCTTGCAAAGGGCTGGAATTTGACAAAAAAGGGTTAGAAAAGGGGAAAATGGCTTAAAATGCGTTAGAAATTGTTAGAAATTCACAAAAAAGGGTCACAAAAGAAAAAAAAGCATTACAAAGGGTTGGAATTTGACAAAAACGGCTTAGAAAAGAAAAGAATGGCTTTAAAAGGGTTAGAAATTGAGAAAAATGGGTTAGAAAAGGAAAAAAACTGCTTAAAAAAGATAGAAATTGAGAAAATGGGTTAGAAAAGTTAAACAAAGCAAGCACTCAAACGACTTAGAAAAGGACAAAAATGGGTTAGAAAAGGAAAAAAATGTCTTCCAAAGGGCTGGAAATTGACAAAAAAGGGTTAGAAAAGGGGAAAATGGCTTAAAATGCGTTAGAAATGCACAAAAATGGGTTAGAAATGGCCAAAAATGACTGAAAACAGGAAAAAAATGGGGCAAAACCCAGTAAGAAAAAGAGAAAAATGGCTTAGAACCTTTTGAAACTTGCCAAAGATGCGGTAGAAATGAAAAAAAGGCTTCAAACGACTTAGAGATGGGCAAAAAAGGGTTAGAAAAGGAAAAAACTTCTAAAAAATGGTTAGAAATTCACAAAAAATGGTCACAAAAGAAAAAAAAGCCTTACAAAGGGTTGGAATTTGACAAAAACGGCTTAGAAAAGGAATGAATGGCTTTAAAAGGGTTAGAAATTGAGAAAAATGGGTTAGAAAAGGAAAAAAACTGCTTAAAAAAGATAGAAATTGAGAAAATGGGTTAGAAAAGTTAAACAAAGCAAGCATTCAAACGACTTAGAAAAGGACAAAAATGGGTTAGAAAAGGAAAAAAATGTCTTCCAAAGGGCTGGAAATTGACAAAAAAGGGTTAGAAAAGGGGAAAATGGCTTAAAATGCGTTAGAAATGCACAAAAATGGGTTAGAAATGGCCAAAAATGACTGAAAACAGGAAAAAATGGGGCAAAACCCAGTAAGAAAAAGAGAAAAATGGCTTAGAACCTTTTGAAACTTGCCAAAGATGCGATAGAAATGGCCAAAAATGGCTTTAAATGAGTTTCAAATGGGCACAAAGGGGATTGAAAAGGCAAAAATTGCTTAGAAATAGCCAAACACGGCTTGAAAGCATTGAGAAATGGACAAAAATGGTTTAGAAAAGGAAATGAAAAAAAGGCTTCAAACGACTTAGAGATAGGCAAAAAAGGGTTAGAAAAGGAAAAAACTTCTAAAAAATGGTTAGAAATTCACAAAAAATGGTCACAAAAGAAAAAAAAAGCCTTACAAAGGGTTGGGATTTCACAAAAACAGCTTAGAAAAGGAATGAATGGCTTTAAAAGTGTTAGAAATTGAGAAAAATGGGTTAGAAAAGGAAAAAAAACTGCTTAAAAAAAGATAGAAATTGAGAAAATGGGTTAGAAAAGTTAAATAAAGCAAGCATTCAAACGACTTTGAAATGGGCAAAAATGGGTTGGAAAAGGGAATAAAACTCCTAAAAAATAGTTAGAAAAAACCAAAAATGGGTTAGAAAAGGAAAAAAATGTCTTGCAAAGGGCTGGAATTTGACAAAAAAAGGGTTAGAAAAGGGGAAAATGGCTTAAAATGCGTTAGAAATTGTTAGAAATTCACAAAAAAGGGTCACAAAAGAAAAAAAAGCATTACAAAGGGTTGGAATTTGACAAAAACGGCTTGTAAAAGGAAAGAATGGCTTTAAAAGGGTTAGAAATTGAGAAAAATGGGTTAGAAAAGGAAAAAAACTGCTTAAAAAAGATAGAAATTGAGAAAATGGGTTAGAAAAGTTAAACAAAGCAAGCATTCAAACGACTTAGAAAAGGACAAAAATGGGTTAGAAAAGGAAAAAAATGTCTTCCAAAGGGCTGGAAATTGACAAAAAAGGGTTAGAAAAGGGGAAAATGGCTTAAAATGCGTTAGAAATGCACAAAAATGGGTTAGAAATGGCCTAAAATGACTGAAAACAGGAAAAAATGGGGCAAAACCCAGTAAGAAAAAGAGAAAAATGGCTTAGAACCTTTTGAAACTTGCCAAAGATGCGATAGAAATGGCCAAAAATGGCTTTAAATGAGTTTCAAATGGGCACAAAGGGGATTGAAAAGGCAAAAATTGCTTAGAAATAGCCAAACACGGCTTGAAAGCATTGAGAAATGGACAAAAATGGTTTAGAAAAGGAAATGAAAAAAAGGCTTCAAACGACTTAGAGATGGGCAAAAAAGGGTTAGAAAAGGAAAAAACTTCTAAAAAATGGTTAGAAATTCACAAAAAAGGGTCACAAAAGAAAAAAAAGCCTTACAAAGGGTTGGAATTTGACAAAAACGGCTTAGAAAAGGAATGAATGGCTTTAAAAGGGTTAGAAATTGAGAAAAATGGGTTAGAAAAGGAAAAAAAACTGCTTCAAAAAGATAGAAATTGAGAAAATGGGTTAGAAAAGTTAAATAACGCAAGCATTCAAACGACTTAGAAATGGGGCAAAATGGGTTGGAAAAGGGAATAAAACTCCTAAAAAATAGTTAGAAAAGGACAAAAATGGGTTAGAAAAGGAAAAAAATGTCTGGCAAAGGGCTGGAATTTGACAAAAAAGGGTTAGAAAAGGGGAAAATGGCTTAAAATGCGTTAGAAATTGTTAGAAATTCACAAAAAAGGGTCACAAAAGAAAAAAAAGCATTACAAAGGGTTGGAATTTGACAAAAACGGCTTGTAAAAGAAAAGAATGGCTTTAAAAGGGTTAGAAATTGAGAAAAATGGGTTAGAAAAGGAAAAAAACTGCTTAAAAAAAGATAGAAATTGAGAAAATGGGTTAGAAAAGTTAAAGCAAGCATTCAAACGACTTAGAAAAGGACAAAAATGGGTTAGAAAAGGAAAAAAAATGTCTTCCAAAGGGCTGGAAATTGACAAAAAAGGGTTAGAAAAGGGGAAAATGGCTTAAAATGCGTTAGAAATGCACAAAAATGGGTTAGAAATGGCCAAAAATGACTAAAAACAGGAAAAAATGGGGCAAAACCCAGTAAGAAAAAGAGAAAAATGGCTTAGAACCTTTTGAAACTTGCCAAAGATGCGATAGAAATGGCCAAAAATGGCTTGAAATGAGTTTCAAATGGGCACAAAGGGGATTGAAAAGGCAAAAATTGCTTAGAAATAGCCAAACACGGCTTGAAAGCATTGAGAAATGGACAAAAATGGTTTAGAAAAGGAAATGAAAAAAAGGCTTCAAACGACTTAGAGATAGGCAAAAAAGGGTTAGAAAAGGAAAAAACTTCTAAAAAATGGTTAGAAATTCACAAAAAATGGTCACAAAAGAAAAAAAAAGCCTTACAAAGGGTTGGGATTTCACAAAAACAGCTTAGAAAAGGAATGAATGGCTTTAAAAGGGTTAGAAATTGAGAAAAATGGGTTAGAAAAGGAAAAAAAACTGCTTAAAAAAAGATAGAAATTGAGAAAATGGGTTAGAAAAGTTAAATAAAGCAAGCATTCAAACGACTTTGAAATGGGCAAAAATGGGTTGGAAAAGGGAATAAAACTCCTAAAAAATAGTTAGAAAAAAACAAAAATGGGTTAGAAAAGGAAAAAAATGTCTTGCAAAGGGCTGGAATTTGACAAAAAAAGGGTTAGAAAAGGGGAAAATGGCTTAAAATGCGTTAGAAATTGTTAGAAATTCACAAAAAATGGTCACAAAAGAAAAAAAAGCATTACAAAGGGTTGGAATTTGACAAAAACGGCTTGTAAAAGAAAAGAATGGCTTTAAAAGGGTTAGAAATTGAGAAAAATGGGTTAGAAAAGGAAAAAAACTGCTTAAAAAAGATAGAAATTGAGAAAATGGGTTAGAAAAGTTAAACAAAGCAAGCATTCAAACGACTTAGAAAAGGACAAAAATGGGTTAGAAAAGGAAAAACATGTCTTCCAAAGGGCTGGAAATTGACAAAAAAGGGTTAGAAAAGGGGAAAATGGCTTAAAATGCGTTAGAAATGCACAAAAATGGGTTAGAAATGGCCTAAAATGACTGAAAACAGGAAAAAATGGGGCAAAACCCAGTAAGAAAAAGAGAAAAATGGCTTAGAACCTTTTGAAACTTGCCAAAGATGCGATAGAAATGGCCAAAAATGGCTTTAAATGAGTTTCAAATGGGCACAAAGGGGATTGAAAAGGCAAAAATTGCTTAGAAATAGCCAAACACGGCTTGAAAGCATTGAGAAATGGACAAAAATGGTTTAGAAAAGGAAATGAAAAAAAGGCTTCAAACGACTTAGAGATGGGCAAAAAAGGGTTAGAAAAGGAAAAAACTTCTAAAAAATGGTTAGAAATTCACAAAAAATGGTCACAAAAGAAAAAAAAGCCTTACAAAGGGTTGGAATTTGACAAAAACGGCTTAGAAAAGGAATGAATGGCTTTAAAAGGGTTAGAAATTGAGAAAAATGGGTTAGAAAAGGAAAAAAAACTGCTTCAAAAAGATAGAAATTGAGAAAATGGGTTAGAAAAGTTAAATAAAGCAAGCATTCAAACGACTTAGAAATGGGGCAAAATGGGTTGGAAAAGGGAATAAAACTCCTAAAAAATAGTTAGAAAAGGACAAAAATGGGTTAGAAAAGGAAAAAAATGTCTTGCAAAGGGCTGGAATTTGACAAAAAAGGGTTAGAAAAGGGGAAAATGGCTTAAAATGCGTTAGAAATTGTTAGAAATTCACAAAAAAGGGTCACAAAAGAAAAAAAAGCATTACAAAGGGTTGGAATTTGACAAAAACGGCTTGTAAAAGAAAAGAATGGCTTTAAAAGGGTTAGAAATTGAGAAAAATGGGTTAGAAAAGGAAAAAAACTGCTTAAAAAAGATAGAAATTGAGAAAATGGGTTAGAAAAGTTAAACAAAGCAAGCATTCAAACGACTTAGAAAAGGACAAAAATGGGTTAGAAAAGGAAAAAAATGTCTTCCAAAGGGCTGGAAATTGACAAAAAAGGGTTAGAAAAGGGGAAAATGGCTTAAAATGCGTTAGAAATGCACAAAAATGGGTTAGAAATGGCCAAAAATGACTGAAAACAGGAAAAAATGGGGCAAAACCCAGTAAGAAAAAGAGAAAAATGGCTTAGAACCTTTTGAAACTTGCCAAAGATGCGATAGAAATGGCCAAAAATGGCTTGAAATGAGTTTCAAATGGGCACAAAGGGGATTGAAAAGGCAAAAATTGCTTAGAAATAGCCAAACACGGCTTGAAAGCATTGAGAAATGGACAAAAATGGTTTAGAAAAGGAAATGAAAAAAAGGCTTCAAACGACTTAGAGATGGGCAAAAAAGGGTTAGAAAAGGAAAAAACTTCTAAAAAATGGTTAGAAATTCACAAAAAATGGTCACAAAAGAAAAAAAAGCCTTACAAAGGGTTGGAATTTGACAAAAACGGCTTAGAAAAGGAATGAATGGCTTTAAAAGGGTTAGAAATTGAGAAAAATGGGTTAGAAAAGGAAAAAAAACTGCTTCAAAAAGATAGAAATTGAGAAAATGGGTTAGAAAAGTTAAATAACGCAAGCATTCAAACGACTTAGAAATGGGGCAAAATGGGTTGGAAAAGGGAATAAAACTCCTAAAAAATAGTTAGAAAAGGACAAAAATGGGTTAGAAAAGGAAAAAAATGTCTTGCAAAGGGCTGGAATTTGACAAAAAAGGGTTAGAAAAGGGGGAAATGGCTTAAAATGCGTTAGAAATTGTTAGAAATTCACAAAAAAGGGTCACAAAAGAAAAAAAAGCATTACAAAGGGTTGGAATTTGACAAAAACGGCTTGTAAAAGAAAAGAATGGCTTTAAAAGGGTTAGAAATTGAGAAAAATGGGTTAGAAAAGGAAAAAAACTGCTTAAAAAAAGATAGAAATTGAGAAAATGGGTTAGAAAAGTTAAACAAAGCAAGCATTCAAACGACTTAGAAAAGGACAAAAATGGGTTAGAAAAGGAAAAAAAATGTCTTCCAAAGGGCTGGAAATTGACAAAAAAGGGTTAGAAAAGGGGAAAATGGCTTAAAATGCGTTAGAAATGCACAAAAATGGGTTAGAAATGGCCAAAAATGACTGAAAACAGGAAAAAATGGGGCAAAACCCAGTAAGAAAAAGAGAAAAATGGCTTAGAACCTTTTGAAACTTGCCAAAGATGCGATAGAAATGGCCAAAAATGGCTTTAAATGAGTTTCAAATGGGCACAAAGGGGATTGAAAAGGCAAAAATTGCTTAGAAATAGCCAAACACGGCTTGAAAGCATTGAGAAATGGACAAAAATGGTTTAGAAAAGGAAATGAAAAAAAGGCTTCAAACGACTTAGAGATGGGCAAAAAAGGGTTAGAAAAGGAAAAAACTTCTAAAAAATGGTTAGAAATTCACAAAAAATGGTCACAAAAGAAAAAAAAGCCTTACAAAGGGTTGGAATTTGACAAAAACGGCTTAGAAAAGGAATGAATGGCTTTAAAAGGGTTAGAAATTGAGAAAAATGGGTTAGAAAAGGAAAAAAAACTGCTTCAAAAAGATAGAAATTGAGAAAATGGGTTAGAAAAGTTAAATAAAGCAAGCATTCAAACGACTTAGAAATGGGGCAAAATGGGTTGGAAAAGGGAATAAAACTCCTAAAAAATAGTTAGAAAAGGACAAAAATGGGTTAGAAAAGGAAAAAAATGTCTTGCAAAGGGCTGGAATTTGACAAAAAAGGGTTAGAAAAGGGGAAAATGGCTTAAAATGCGTTAGAAATTGTTAGAAATTCACAAAAAAGGGTCACAAAAGAAAAAAAAGCATTACAAAGGGTTGGAATTTGACAAAAACGGCTTGTAAAAGAAAAGAATGGCTTTAAAAGGGTTAGAAATTGAGAAAAATGGGTTAGAAAAGGAAAAAAACTGCTTAAAAAAGATAGAAATTGAGAAAATGGGTTAGAAAAGTTAAATAAAGCAAGCATTCAAACGACTTTGAAATGGGCAAAAATGGGTTGGAAAAGGGAAAAAACTGATAAAAAATAGTTAGAAAAGGACAAAAATGGGTTAGAAAAGGAAAAAAATGTCTTCCAAAGGGCTGGAATTTGACAAAAAAGGGTTAGAAAAGGGGAAAATGGCTTAAAATGCGTTAGAAATGCACAAAAATGGGTTAGAAATGGCCAAAAATGACTGAAAACAGGAAAAAAATGGGGCAAAAACTAATAAGAAAAGGAAAAAACTGGCTTAAAACCCTTCGAAATTTGCCAAAGATACGATAGAAATGTCCAAAAATGGCTTTAAATTAGTTTCAAAGGGGATTGAAAAGGCAAAAATTGCTTAGAAATAGCCAAACACTGCTTAAAAGCCTTGAGAAATGGACAAAAATGGTTCAGAAAAGGAAATCAAAAAAGGCTTCAAACGAATTAGAGATGAGCAAAAAAGGGGTCACAAAAAAAAAAACTTCTAAAAAATGGTTAGAAATTGACAAAAAAGGGTCACAAAAGAAAAAAAAGCCTTCCAAAGGGATGGGATTTCACAAAAACGGCTTAGAAAAGGAAAGAATGGCTTTAAAAGGGTTAGAAATTGGGAAAAATGGGTTAGAAAAGGAAAAAAAACTGCTTAAAAAAGATAGAAATTGAGAAAATGGGTTAGAAAAGTTAAATAAAGCAAGCATTTAAACGACTTAGAAATGGGGCAAAATGGGTTGGAAAAGGGAATAAAACTCCTAAAAAATAGTTAGAAAAGGACAAAAATGGGTTAGAAAAGGAAAAAAATGTCTTGCAAAGGGCTGGAAATTGACAAAAAAGGGTTAGAAAAGGGGAAAATGGCTTAAAATGCGTTAGAAATTGTTAGAAATTCACAAAAAAGGGTCACAAAAGAAAAAAAAGCATTACAAAGGGCTGGAATTTGACAAAAACGGCTTAGAAAAGGAAAGAATGGCTTTAAAAGGGTTAGAAATTGAGAAAAATGGGTTAGAAAAGGAAAAAAACTGCTTAAAAAAGATAGAAATTGAGAAAATGGGTTAGAAAAGTTAAACAAAGCAAGCATTCAAACGACTTAGAAAAGGACAAAAATGGGTTAGAAAAGGAAAAAAATGTCTTCCAAAGGGCTGGAAATTGACAAAAAAGGGTTAGAAAAGGGGAAAATGGCTTAAAATGCGTTAGAAATGCACAAAAATGGGTTAGAAATGGCCAAAAATGACTGAAAACAGGAAAAAATGGGGCAAAACCCAGTAAGAAAAAGAGAAAAATGGCTTAGAACCTTTTGAAACTTGCCAAAGATGCGATAGAAATGGCCAAAAATGGCTTGAAATGAGTTTCAAATGGGCACAAAGGGGATTGAAAAGGCAAAAATTGCTTAGAAATAGCCAAACACGGCTTGAAAGCATTGAGAAATGGACAAAAATGGTTTAGAAAAGGAAATGAAAAAAAGGCTTCAAACGACTTAGAGATGGGCAAAAAAGGGTTAGAAAAGGAAAAAACTTCTAAAAAATGGTTAGAAATTCACAAAAAATGGTCACAAAAGAAAAAAAAGCCTTACAAAGGGTTGGAATTTGACAAAAACGGCTTAGAAAAGGAATGAATGGCTTTAAAAGGGTTAGAAATTGAGAAAAATGGGTTAGAAAAGGAAAAAAAAACTGCTTCAAAAAGATAGAAATTGAGAAAATGGGTTAGAAAAGTTAAATAACGCAAGCATTCAAACGACTTAGAAATGGGGCAAAATGGGTTGGAAAAGGGAATAAAACTCCTAAAAAATAGTTAGAAAAGGACAAAAATGGGTTAGAAAAGGAAAAAAATGTCTTGCAAAGGGCTGGAATTTGACAAAAAAGGGTTAGAAAAGGGGGAAATGGCTTAAAATGCGTTAGAAATTGTTAGAAATTCACAAAAAAGGGTCACAAAAGAAAAAAAAGCATTACAAAGGGTTGGAATTTGACAAAAACGGCTTGTAAAAGAAAAGAATGGCTTTAAAAGGGTTAGAAATTGAGAAAAATGGGTTAGAAAAGGAAAAAAACTGCTTAAAAAAGATAGAAATTGAGAAAATGGGTTAGAAAAGTTAAACAAAGCAAGCATTCAAACGACTTAGAAAAGGACAAAAATGGGTTAGAAAAGGAAAAAAAATGTCTTCCAAAGGGCTGGAAATTGACAAAAAAGGGTTAGAAAAGGGGAAAATGGCTTAAAATGCGTTAGAAATGCACAAAAATGGGTTAGAAATGGCCAAAAATGACTGAAAACAGGAAAAAATGGGGCAAAACCCAGTAAGAAAAAGAGAAAAATGGCTTAGAACCTTTTGAAACTTGCCAAAGATGCGATAGAAATGGCCAAAAATGGCTTTAAATGAGTTTCAAATGGGCACAAAGGGGATTGAAAAGGCAAAAATTGCTTAGAAATAGCCAAACACGGCTTGAAAGCATTGAGAAATGGACAAAAATGGTTTAGAAAAGGAAATGAAAAAAAGGCTTCAAACGACTTAGAGATAGGCAAAAAAGGGTTAGAAAAGGAAAAAACTTCTAAAAAATGGTTAGAAATTCACAAAAAATGGTCACAAAAGAAAAAAAAAGCCTTACAAAGGGTTGGGATTTCACAAAAACAGCTTAGAAAAGGAATGAATGGCTTTAAAAGGGTTAGAAATTGAGAAAAATGGGTTAGAAAAGGAAAAAAAACTGCTTAAAAAAAGATAGAAATTGAGAAAATGGGTTAGAAAAGTTAAATAAAGCAAGCATTCAAACGACTTTGAAATGGGCAAAAATGGGTTGGAAAAGGGAATAAAACTCCTAAAAAATAGTTAGAAAAAAACAAAAATGGGTTAGAAAAGGAAAAAAATGTCTTGCAAAGGGCTGGAATTTGACAAAAAAAGGGTTAGAAAAGGGGAAAATGGCTTAAAATGCGTTAGAAATTGTTAGAAATTCACAAAAAAGGGTCACAAAAGAAAAAAAAGCATTACAAAGGGTTGGAATTTGACAAAAACGGCTTAGAAAAGGAAAGAATGGCTTTAAAAGGGTTAGAAATTGAGAAAAATGGGTTAGAAAAGGAAAAAAACTGCTTAAAAAAGATAGAAATTGAGAAAATGGGTTAGAAAAGTTAAACAAAGCAAGCATTCAAAAGACTTAGAAAAGGACAAAAATGGGTTAGAAAAGGAAAAAAATGTCTTGCAAAGGGCTGGAAATTGACAAAAAAGGGTTAGAAAAGGGGAAAATGGCTTAAAATGCGTTAGAAATGCACAAAAATGGGTTAGAAATGGCCTAAAATGACTGAAAACAGGAAAAAATGGGGCAAAACCCAGTAAGAAAAAGAGAAAAATGGCTTAGAACCTTTTGAAACTTGCCAAAGATGCGATAGAAATGGCCAAAAATGGCTTTAAATGAGTTTCAAATGGGCACAAAGGGGATTGAAAAGGCAAAAATTGCTTAGAAATAGCCAAACACGGCTTGAAAGCATTGAGAAATGGACAAAAATGGTTTAGAAAAGGAAATGAAAAAAAGGCTTCAAACGACTTAGAGATGGGCAAAAAAGGGTTAGAAAAGGAAAAAACTTCTAAAAAATGGTTAGAAATTCACAAAAAATGGTCACAAAAGAAAAAAAAGCCTTACAAAGGGTTGGAATTTGACAAAAACGGCTTAGAAAAGGAATGAATGGCTTTAAAAGAGTTAGAAATTGAGAAAAATAGGTTAGAAAAGGAAAAAAAACTGCTTAAAAAAGATAGAAATTGAGAAAATGGGTTAGAAAAGTTAAACAAAGCAAGCATTAAAACGACTTAGAAATGGGGCAAAATGGGTTGGAAAAGGGAATAAAACTCCTAAAAAATAGTTAGAAAAGGACAAAAATGGGTTAGAAAAGGAAAAAATGTCTTGCAAAGGGCTGGAATTTGACAAAAAAGGGTTAGAAAAGGGGAAAATGGCTTAAAATGCGTTAGAAATTGTTAGAAATTCACAAAAAAGGGTCACAAAAGAAAAAAAAGCCTTACAAAGGGTTGGAATTTGACAAAAACGGCTTAGAAAAGGAAAGAATGGCTTTAAAAGGGTTAGAAATTGAGAAAAATGGGTTAGAAAAGGAAAAAAACTGCTTAAAAAAGATAGAAATTGAGAAAATGGGTTAGAAAAGTTAAACAAAGCAAGCATTCAAACGACTTAGAAAAGGACAAAAATGGGTTAGAAAAGGAAAAAAATGTCTTCCAAAGGGCTGGAAATTGACAAAAAAGGGTTAGAAAAGGGGAAAATGGCTTAAAATGCGTTAGAAATGCACAAAAAATGGGTTAGAAATGGCCAAAAATGACTGAAAACAGGAAAAAATGGGGCAAAACCCAGTAAGAAAAAGAGAAAAATGGCTTAGAACCTTTTGAAACTTGCCAAAGATGCGATAGAAATGGCCAAAAATGGCTTGAAATGAGTTTCAAATGGGCACAAAGGGGATTGAAAAGGCAAAAATTGCTTAGAAATAGCCAAACACGGCTTGAAAGCATTGGGAAATGGACAAAAATGGTTTAGAAAAGGAAATGAAAAAAAGGCTTCAAACGACTTAGAGATGGGCAAAAAAGGGTTAGAAAAGGAAAAAACTTCTAAAAAATGGTTAGAAATTCACAAAAAATGGTCACAAAAGAAAAAAAAGCCTTACAAAGGGTTGGAATTTGACAAAAACGGCTTAGAAAAGGAATGAATGGCTTTAAAAGGGTTAGAAATTGAGAAAAATGGGTTAGAAAAGGAAAAAAAACTGCTTCAAAAAGATAGAAATTGAGAAAATGGGTTAGAAAAGTTAAATAACGCAAGCATTCAAACGACTTAGAAATGGGGCAAAATGGGTTGGAAAAGGGAATAAAACTCCTAAAAAATAGTTAGAAAAGGACAAAAATGGGTTAGAAAAGGAAAAAAATGTCTTGCAAAGGGCTGGAATTTGACAAAAAAGGGTTAGAAAAGGGGAAAATGGCTTAAAATGCGTTAGAAATTGTTAGAAATTCACAAAAAAGGGTCACAAAAGAAAAAAAAGCATTACAAAGGGTTGGAATTTGACAAAAACGGCTTGTAAAAGAAAAGAATGGCTTTAAAAGGGTTAGAAATTGAGAAAAATGGGTTAGAAAAGGAAAAAAACTGCTTAAAAAAGATAGAAATTGAGAAAATGGGTTAGAAAAGTTAAACAAAGCAAGCATTCAAACGACTTAGAAAAGGACAAAAATGGGTTAGAAAAGGAAAAAAATGTCTTCCAAAGGGCTGGAAATTGACAAAAAAGGGTTAGAAAAGGGGAAAATGGCTTAAAATGCGTTAGAAATGCACAAAAATGGGTTAGAAATGGCCAAAAATGACTGAAAACAGGAAAAAATGGGGCAAAACCCAGTAAGAAAAAGAGAAAAATGGCTTAGAACCTTTTGAAACTTGCCAAAGATGCGATAGAAATGGCCAAAAATGGCTTGAAATGAGTTTCAAATGGGCACAAAGGGGATTGAAAAGGCAAAAATTGCTTAGAAATAGCCAAACACGGCTTGAAAGCATTGAGAAATGGACAAAAATGGTTTAGAAAAGGAAATGAAAAAAAGGCTTCAAACGACTTAGAGATGGGCAAAAAAGGGTTAGAAAAGGAAAAAACTTCTAAAAAATGGTTAGAAATTCACAAAAAATGGTCACAAAAGAAAAAAAAGCCTTACAAAGGGTTGGAATTTGACAAAAACGGCTTAGAAAAGGAATGAATGGCTTTAAAAGAGTTAGAAATTGAGAAAAATGGGTTAGAAAAGGAAAAAAAACTGCTTAAAAAAGATAGAAATTGAGAAAATGGGTTAGAAAAGTTAAATAAAGCAAGCATTAAAACGACTTAGAAATGGGGCAAAATGGGTTGGAAAAGGGAATAAAACTCCTGAAAAATAGTTAGAAAAGGACAAAAATGGGTTAGAAAAGGAAAAAAATGCCTTCCAAAGGGCTGGAAATTGACAAAAAAGGGTTAGAAAAGGGGAAAATGGCTTAAAATGCGTTAGAAATTGTTAGAAATTCACAAAAAAGGGTCACAAAAGAAAAAAAAGCATTACAAAGGGTTGGAATTTGACAAAAACGGCTTAGAAAAGGAAAGAATGGCTTTAAAAGGGTTAGAAATTGAGAAAAATGGGTTAGAAAAGGAAAAAAACTGCTTAAAAAAGATAGAAATTGAGAAAATGGGTTAGAAAAGTTAAACAAAGCAAGCATTAAAACGACTTAGAAATGGGGCAAAATGGGTTGGAAAAGGGAATAAAACTCCTAAAAAATAGTTAGAAAAGGACAAAAATGGGTTAGAAAAGGAAAAAAATGTCTTGCGAAGGGCTGGAATTTGACAAAAAAGGGTTAGAAAAGGGGAAAATGGCTTAAAATGCGTTAGAAATTGTTAGAAATTCACAAAAAAGGGTCACAAAAGAAAAAAAAGCATTACAAAGGGTTGGAATTTGACAAAAACGGCTTAGCAAAGGAAAGAATGGCTTTAAAAGGGTTAGAAATTGAGAAAAATGGGTTAGAAAAGGAAAAAAACTGCTTAAAAAAGATAGAAATTGAGAAAATGGGTTAGAAAAGTTAAACAAAGCAAGCATTCAAACGACTTAGAAAAGGACAAAAATGGGTTAGAAAAGGAAAAAAATGTCTTCCAAAGGGCTGGAAATTGACAAAAAAGGGTTAGAAAAGGGGAAAATGGCTTAAAATGCGTTAGAAATGCACAAAAAATGGGTAAGAAATGGCCAAAAATGACTGAAAACAGGAAAAAATGGGGCAAAACCCAGTAAGAAAAAGAGAAAAATGGCTTAGAACCTTTTGAAACTTGCCAAAGATGCGATAGAAATGGCCAAAAATGGCTTGAAATGAGTTTCAAATGGGCACAAAGGGGATTGAAAAGGCAAAAATTGCTTAGAAATAGCCAAACACGGCTTGAAAGCATTGGGAAATGGACAAAAATGGTTTAGAAAAGGAAATGAAAAAAAGGCTTCAAACGACTTAGAGATGGGCAAAAAAGGGTTAGAAAAGGAAAAAACTTCTAAAAAATGGTTAGAAATTCACAAAAAATGGTCACAAAAGAAAAAAAAGCCTTACAAAGGGTTGGAATTTGACAAAAACGGCTTAGAAAAGGAATGAATGGCTTTAAAAGGGTTAGAAATTGAGAAAAATGGGTTAGAAAAGGAAAAAAAACTGCTTCAAAATGATAGAAATTGAGAAAATGGGTTAGAAAAGTTAAATAACGCAAGCATTCAAACGACTTAGAAATGGGGCAAAATGGGTTGGAAAAGGGAATAAAACTCCTAAAAAATAGTTAGAAAAGGACAAAAATGGGTTAGAAAAGGAAAAAAATGTCTTGCAAAGGGCTGGAATTTGACAAAAAAGGGTTAGAAAAGAGGAAAATGGCTTAAAATGCGTTAGAAATTGTTAGAAATTCACAAAAAAGGGTCACAAAAGAAAAAAAAGCATTACAAAGGGTTGGAATTTGACAAAAACGGCTTGTAAAAGAAAAGAATGGCTTTAAAAGGGTTAGAAATTGAGAAAAATGGGTTAGAAAAGGAAAAAAACTGCTTAAAAAAGATAGAAATTGAGAAAATGGGTTAGAAAAGTTAAACAAAGCAAGCATTCAAACGACTTAGAAAAGGACAAAAATGGGTTAGAAAAGGAAAAAAATGTCTTCCAAAGGGCTGGAAATTGACAAAAAAAGGGTTAGAAAAGGGGAAAATGGCTTAAAATGCGTTAGAAATGCACAAAAATGGGTTAGAAATGGCCAAAAATGACTGAAAACAGGAAAAAATGGGGCAAAACCCAGTAAGAAAAAGAGAAAAATGGCTTAGAACCTTTTGAAACTTGCCAAAGATGCGATAGAAATGGCCAAAAATGGCTTGAAATGAGTTTCAAATGGGCACAAAGGGGATTGAAAAGGCAAAAATTGCTTAGAAATAGCCAAACACGGCTTGAAAGCATTGAGAAATGGACAAAAATGGTTTAGAAAAGGAAATGAAAAAAAGGCTTCAAACGACTTAGAGATGGGCAAAAAAGGGTTAGAAAAGGAAAAAACTTCTAAAAAATGGTTAGAAATTCACAAAAAATGGTCACAAAAGAAAAAAAAGCCTTACAAAGGGTTGGAATTTGACAAAAACGGCTTAGAAAAGGAATGAATGGCTTTAAAAGGGTTAGAAATTGAGAAAAATGGGTTAGAAAAGGAAAAAAAACTGCTTCAAAAAGATAGAAATTGAGAAAATGGGTTAGAAAAGTTAAATAACGCAAGCATTCAAACGACTTAGAAATGGGGCAAAATGGGTTGGAAAAGGGAAAAAAACTCCTAAAAAATAGTTAGAAAAGGACAAAAATGGGTTAGAAAAGGAAAAAAATGTCTTGCAAAGGGCTGGAATTTGACAAAAAAGGGTTAGAAAAGGGGAAAATGGCTTAAAATGCGTTAGAAATTGTTAGAAATTCACAAAAAAGGGTCACAAAAGAAAGAAAAGCATTACAAAGGGTTGGAATTTGACAAAAACGGCTTGTAAAAGAAAAGAATGGCTTTAAAAGGGTTAGAAATTGAGAAAAATGGGTTAGAAAAGGAAAAAAACTGCTTAAAAAAGATAGAAATTGAGAAAATGGGTTAGAAAAGTTAAACAAAGCAAGCATTCAAACGACTTAGAAAAGGACAAAAATGGGTTAGAAAAGGAAAAAAATGTCTTCCAAAGGGCTGGAAATTGACAAAAAAGGGTTAGAAAAGGGGAAAATGGCTTAAAATGCGTTAGAAATGCACAAAAATGGGTTAGAAATGGCCAAAAATGACTGAAAACAGGAAAAAATGGGGCAAAACCCAGTAAGAAAAAGAGAAAAATGGCTTAGAACCTTTTGAAACTTGCCAAAGATGCGATAGAAATGGCCAAAAATGGCTTGAAATGAGTTTCAAATGGGCACAAAGGGGATTGAAAAGGCAAAAATTGCTTAGAAATAGCCAAACACGGCTTGAAAGCATTGAGAAATGGACAAAAATGGTTAAGAAAAGGAAATGAAAAAAAGGCTTCAAACGACTTAGAGATGGGCAAAAAAGGGTTAGAAAAGGAAAAAACTTCTAAAAAATGGTTAGAAATTCACAAAAAATGGTCACAAAAGAAAAAAAAGCCTTACAAAGGGTTGGAATTTGACAAAAACGGCTTAGAAAAGGAATGAATGGCTTTAAAAGAGTTAGAAATTGAGAAAAATGGGTTAGAAAAGGAAAAAAAACTGCTTAAAAAAGATAGAAATTGAGAAAATGGGTTAGAAAAGTTAAATAAAGCAAGCATTCAAACGACTTAGAAATGGGGCAAAATGGGTTGGAAAAGGGAATAAAACTCCTAAAAAATAGTTAGAAAAGGACAAAAATGGGTTAGAAAAGGAAAAAAATGTCTTGCAAAGGGCTGGAATTTGACAAAAAAGGGTTAGAAAAGGGGAAAATGGCTTAAAATGCGTTAGAAATTGTTAGAAATTCACAAAAAAGGGTCACAAAAGAAAAAAAAGCATTACAAAGGGTTGGAATTTGACAAAAACGGCTTGTAAAAGAAAAGAATGGCTTTAAAAGGGTTAGAAATTGAGAAAAATGGGTTAGAAAAGGAAAAAACTGCTTAAAAAAGATAGAAATTGAGAAAATGGGTTAGAAAAGTTAAACAAAGCAAGCATTCAAACGACTTAGAAAAGGACAAAAATGGGTTAGAAAAGGAAAAAAATGTCTTCCAAAGGGCTGGAAATTGACAAAAAAGGGTTAGAAAAGGGGAAAATGGCTTAAAATGCGTTAGAAATGCACAAAAATGGGTTAGAAATGGCCAAAAATGACTGAAAACAGGAAAAAATGGGGCAAAACCCAGTAAGAAAAAGAGAAAAATGGCTTAGAACCTTTTGAAACTTGCCAAAGATGCGATAGAAATGGCCAAAAATGGCTTGAAATGAGTTTCAAATGGGCACAAAGGGGATTGAAAAGGCAAAAATTGCTTAGAAATAGCCAAACACGGCTTGAAAGCATTGAGAAATGGACAAAAATGGTTTAGAAAAGGAAATGAAAAAAAGGCTTCAAACGACTTAGAGATGGGCAAAAAAGGGTTAGAAAAGGAAAAAACTTCTAAAAAATGGTTAGAAATTCACAAAAAATGGTCACAAAAGAAAAAAAAGCCTTACAAAGGGTTGGAATTTGACAAAAACGGCTTAGAAAAGGAATGAATGGCTTTAAAAGGGTTAGAAATTGAGAAAAATGGGTTAGAAAAGGAAAAAAAACTGCTTCAAAAAGATAGAAATTGAGAAAATGGGTTAGAAAAGTTAAATAACGCAAGCATTCAAACGACTTAGAAATGGGGCAAAATGGGTTGGAAAAGGGAATAAAACTCCTAAAAAATAGTTAGAAAAGGACAAAAATGGGTTAGAAAAGGAAAAAAATGTCTTGCAAAGGGCTGGAATTTGACAAAAAAGGGTTAGAAAAGGGGAAAATGGCTTAAAATGCGTTAGAAATTGTTAGAAATTCACAAAAAAGGGTCACAAAAGAAAGAAAAGCATTACAAAGGGTTGGAATTTGACAAAAACGGCTTGTAAAAGAAAAGAATGGCTTTAAAAGGGTTAGAAATTGAGAAAAATGGGTTAGAAAAGGAAAAAAACTGCTTAAAAAAGATAGAAATTGAGAAAATGGGTTAGAAAAGTTAAACAAAGCAAGCATTCAAACGACTTAGAAAAGGACAAAAATGGGTTAGAAAAGGAAAAAAATGTCTTCCAAAGGGCTGGAAATTGACAAAAAAGGGTTAGAAAAGGGGAAAATGGCTTAAAATGCGTTAGAAATGCACAAAAATGGGTTAGAAATGGCCAAAAATGACTGAAAACAGGAAAAAATGGGGCAAAACCCAGTAAGAAAAAGAGAAAAATGGCTTAGAACCTTTTGAAACTTGCCAAAGATGCGATAGAAATGGCCAAAAATGGCTTGAAATGAGTTTCAAATGGGCACAAAGGGGATTGAAAAGGCAAAAATTGCTTAGAAATAGCCAAACACGGCTTGAAAGCATTGAGAAATGGACAAAAATGGTTAAGAAAAGGAAATGAAAAAAAGGCTTCAAACAACTTAGAGATGAGCAAAAAAGGGGTTACAAAAGGAAAAAAACTTCTAAAAAATGGTTAGAAATTCACAAAAAATGGTCACAAAAGAAAAAAAAGCCTTCCAAAGGGATGGGATTTCACAAAAACGGCTTAGAAAAGGAATGAATGGCTTTAAAAGGGTTAGAAATTGAGAAAAATGTGTTAGAAAAGGAAAAAAAACTGCTTAAAAAAGATAGAAATTGAGAAAATGGGTTAGAAAAGTTAAATAACGCAAGCATTCAAACGACTTTGAAATGGGCAAAATGGGTTAGAAAAGGAAAAAAATGTCTTCCAAAGGGCTGGAAATTGACAAAAAAGGGTTAGAAAAGGGGAAAATGGCTTAAAATGTGTTAGAAATGCACAAAAATGGGTTAGAAATGGCCAAAAATGACTGAAAACAGGAAAAAAATGGGGCAAAAACTAATAAGAAAAGGAAAAAACTGGCTTAAAACCCTTCGAAATTTGCCAAAGATACGATAGAAATGTCCAAAAATGGCTTTAAATTAGTTTCAAAGGGGATTGAAAAGGCAAAAATTGCATAGAAATAGCCAAACACTGCTTAAAAGCGCTGAGAAATGGACAAAAATGGTTCAGAAAAGGAAATCAAAAAAGGCTTCAAACGAATTAGAGATGAGCAAAAAAGGGGTTACAAAAGGAAAAAAACTTCTAAAAAATGGTTAGAAATTCACAAAAAATGGTCACAAAAGAAAAAAAAGCCTTCCAAAGGGATGGGATTTCACAAAAACGGCTTAGAAAAGGAATGAATGGCTTTAAAAGGGTTAGAAATTGAGAAAAATGTGTTAGAAAAGGAAAAAAAACTGCTTAAAAAAGATAGAAATTGAGAAAATGGGTTAGAAAAGTTAAATAACGCAAGCATTCAAACGACTTTGAAATGGGCAAAATGGGTTGGAAAAGGGAAAAAACTGCTAAAAAATAGTTAGAAAAGGACAAAAATAGGTTAGAAAAGGAAAAAAATGTCTTGCAAAGGGCTGGAATTTGACAAAAAAGGGTTAGAAAAGGGGAAAATGGCTTAAAATCATTAGAAATTGTTAGAAATTCACAAAAAAGGCTCACAAAAGAAAAAAAGCATTACAAAGGGTTGGAATTTGACAAAAACGGCTTAGAAAAGGAATGAATGGCTTTAAAAGGGTTAGAAATTGAGAAAAATGGGTTAGAAAAGGAAAAAAACTGCTTAAAAAAGATAGAAATTGAGAAAATGGGTTAGAAAAGTTAAATAAAGCAAGCATTCAAATGACTTAGAAAAGGAAAAAAATGTCTTCCAAAGGGCTGGAAATTGACAAAAAAGGGTTAGAAAAGGGGAAAATGGCTTAAACCGGGTTAGAAATGCACAAAAATGGGTTAGAAATGGCCAAAAATGACTGAAAACAGGAAAAAATGAGGCAAAACCCAGTAAGAAAAAGAGAAAAATGGCTTAGAACCTTTTGAAACTTGCCAAAGATGCGATAGAAATGGCCAAAAATGGCTTGAAATGAGTTTCAAATGGGCACAAAGGGGATTGAAAAGGCAAAAATTGCTTAGAAATAGCCAAACACGGCTTGAAAGCATTGAGAAATGGACAAAAATGGTTTAGAAAAGGAAATGAAAAAAAGGCTTCAAACGACTTAGAGATGGGCAAAAAAGGGTTAGAAAAGGAAAAAACTTCTAAAAAATGGTTAGAAATTCACAAAAAATGGTCACAAAAGAAAAAAAAGCCTTACAAAGGGTTGGAATTTGACAAAAACGGCTTAGAAAAGGAATGAATGGCTTTAAAAGAGTTAGAAATTGAGAAAAATGGGTTAGAAAAGGAAAAAAAACTGCTTAAAAAAGATAGAAATTGAGAAAATGGGTTAGAAAAGTTAAATAAAGCAAGCATTCAAACGACTTAGAAATGGGGCAAAATGGGTTGGAAAAGGGAATAAAACTCCTAAAAAATAGTTAGAAAAGGACAAAAATGGGTTAGAAAAGGAAAAAAATGTCTTGCAAAGGGCTGGAATTTGACAAAAAAGGGTTAGAAAAGGGGAAAATGGCTTAAAATGCGTTAGAAATTGTTAGAAATTCACAAAAAAGGGTCACAAAAGAAAAAAACATTACAAAGGGTTGGAATTTGACAAAAACGGCTTGTAAAAGAAAAGAATGGCTTTAAAAGGGTTAGAAATTGAGAAAAATGGGTTAGAAAAGGAAAAAAACTGCTTAAAAAAGATAGAAATTGAGAAAATGGGTTAGAAAAGTTAAACAAAGCAAGCATTCAAACGACTTAGAAAAGGACAAAAATGGGTTAGAAAAGGAAAAAAATGTCTTCCAAAGGGCTGGAAATTGACAAAAAAGGGTTAGAAAAGGGGAAAATGGCTTAAAATGCGTTAGAAATGCACAAAAATGGGTTAGAAATGGCCAAAAATGACTGAAAACAGGAAAAAATGGGGCAAAACCCAGTAAGAAAAAGAGAAAAATGGCTTAGAACCTTTTGAAACTTGCCAAAGATGCGATAGAAATGGCCAAAAATGGCTTTAAATGAGTTTCAAATGGGCACAAAGGGGATTGAAAAGGCAAAAATTGCTTAGAAATAGCCAAACACGGCTTGAAAGCATTGAGAAATGGACAAAAATGGTTTAGAAAAGGAAATGAAAAAAAGCCTTCAAACGACTTAGAGATGAGCAAAAAAGGGGTTACAAAAGGAAAAAACTTCTAAAAAATGGTTAGAAATTCACAAAAAATGACCACAAAAGAAAAAAAAAGCCTTACAAAGGGTTGGAATTTGACAAAAACTGCTTAGAAAAGGAATGAATGGCTTTAAAAGGTTAGAAATTGAGAAAAATGGGTTAGAAAAGGAAAAAAAAATTGCTTAAAAAAGATAGAAATTGAGAAAATGGGTTAGAAAAGTTAAATAAAGCAAGCATTCAAACGACTTTGAAATGGGCAAAAATGGGTTGGAAAAGGGAAAAAACTGCTAAAAAATAGTTAGAAAAGGACAAAAATGGGTTAGAAAAGGACAAAAATGGGTTAGAAAAGGAAAAAAGTGTCTTCCAAAGGGCTGGAATTTGACAAAAAAGGGTTAGAAAAGGGGAAAATGGCTTAAAATGTGTTAGAAATGCACAAAAATGGGTTAGAAATGGCCAAAAATGACTGAAAACAGGAAAAAAATGGGGCAAAAACTAATAAGAAAAGGAAAAAACTGGCTTAAAACCCTTCGAAATTTGCCAAAGATACGATAGAAATGTCCAAAAATGGCTTTAAATTAGTTTCAAAGGGGATTGAAAAGGCAAAAATTGCTTAGAAATAGCCAAACACTGCTTAAAAGCGCTGAGAAATGGACAAAAATGGTTCAGAAAAGGAAATCAAAAAAGGCTTCAAACGAATTAGAGATGAGCAAAAAAGGGGTTACAAAAGGAAAAAAACTTCTAAAAAATGGTTAGAAATTCACAAAAAATGGTCACAAAAGAAAAAAAAGCCTTCCAAAGGGATGGGATTTCACAAAAACGGCTTAGAAAAGGAATGAATGGCTTTAAAAGGGTTAGAAATTGAGAAAAATGGGTTAGAAAAGGAAAAAAAACTGCTTAAAAAAGATAGAAATTGAGAAAATGGGTTAGAAAAGTTAAATAACGCAAGAATTCAAACGACTTTGAAATGGGCAAAATGGGTTGGAAAAGGGAAAAAACTGCTAAAAAATAGTTAGAAAAGGACAAAAATATGTTAGAAAAGGAAAAAAATGTCTTGCAAAGGGCTGGAATTTGACAAAAAAGGGTTAGAAAAGGGGAAAATGGCTTAAAATCATTAGAAATTGTTAGAAATTCACAAAAAAGGCTCACAAAAGAAAAAAAGCATTACAAAGGGTTGGAATTTGACAAAAACGGCTTAGAAAAGGAATGAATGGCTTTAAAAGGGTTAGAAATTGAGAAAAATGGGTTAGAAAAGGAAAAAAACTGCTTAAAAAAGATAGAAATTGAGAAAATGGGTTAGAAAAGTTAAATAAAGCAAGCATTCAAATGACTTAGAAAAGGACAAAAATGGGTTAGAAAAGGAAAAAAATGTCTTCCAAAGGGCTGGAAATTGACAAAAAAGGGTTAGAAAAGGGGAAAATGGCTTAAACCGGGTTAGAAATGCACAAAAATGGGTTAGAAATGGCCAAAAATGACTGAAAACAGGAAAAAATGGGGCAAAACCCAGTAAGAAAAAGAGAAAAATGGCTTAGAACCTTTTGAAACTTGCCAAAGATGCGATAGAAATGGCCAAAAATGGCTTGAAATGAGTTTCAAATGGGCACAAAGGGGATTGAAAAGGCAAAAATTGCTTAGAAATAGCCAAACACGGCTTGAAAGCATTGAGAAATGGACAAAAATGGTTTAGAAAAGGAAATGAAAAAAAGGCTTCAAACGACTTAGAGATGGGCAAAAAAGGGTTAGAAAAGAAAAAAACTTCTAAAAAATGGTTAGAAATTCACAAAAAATGGTCACAAAAGAAAAAAAAAGCCTTACAAAGGGTTGGAATTTGACAAAAACGGCTTAGAAAAGGAATGAATGGCTTTAAAAGGGTTAGAATTTGAGAAAAATGGGTTAGAAAAGGAAAAAAAACTGCTTCAAAAAGATAGAAATTGAGAAAATGGGTTAGAAAAGTTAAATAACGCAAGCATTCAAACGACTTTGAAATGGGCAAAAATGGGTTGGAAAAGGGAAAAAACTGCTAAAAAATAGTTAGAAAAGGACAAAAATAGGTTAGAAAAGGAAACAAAGGTCTTCCAAAGGGCTGGAATTTGACAAAAAAGGGTTAGAAAAGGGGAAAATGGCTTAAAATGTGTTAGAAATGCACAAAAATGGGTTAGGAATGGCCAAAAATGACTGAAAACAGGAAAAAATGGGGCAAAAACTAATAAGAAAAGAAAAAAACTGGCTTAAAACCCTTCGAAATTTGCCAAAGATACGATAGAAATGTCCAAAAATGGCTTTAAATTAGTTTCAAAGGGGATTGAAAAGGCAAAAATTGCTTAGAAATAGCCAAACACTGCTTGAAAGCGCTGAGAAATGGACAAAAATGGTTCAGAAAAGGAAATCAAAAAAGGCTTCAAACGACTTAGAGATGGGCAAAAAGGGGTTACAAAAGAAAAAAACTTCTAAAAAATGGTCAGAAAATCACAAAAAATGGTCACAAAAGAAAAAAAAGCCTTACAAAGGGTTGGAATTTGACAAAAACGGCTTAGAAAAGGAATGAATGGCTTTAAAAGGGTTAGAAATTGAGAAAAATGGGTTAGAAAAGGAAAAAAACTGCTTAAAAAAGATAGAAATTGAGAAAATGGGTTAGAAAAATTAAATAAAGCAAGCATTCAAACAACTTAGAAAAGGACAAAAATGGGTTAGAAAAGGAAAAAAATGTCTTCCAAAGGGCTGGAAATTGACAAAAAAGGGTTAGAAAAGGGGAAAATGGCTTAAAATGCGTTAGAAATGCACAAAAATGGGTTAGAAATGGCCAAAAATGACTGAAAACAGGAAAAAATGGGGCAAAACCCAGTAAGAAAAAGAGAAAAATGGCTTAGAACCTTTTGAAACTTGCCAAAGATGCGATAGAAATGGCCAAAAATGGCTTGAAATGAGTTTCAAATGGGCACAAAGGGGATTGAAAAGGCAAAAATTGCTTAGAAATAGCCAAACACGGCTTGAAAGCATTGAGAAATGGACAAAAATGGTTTAGAAAAGGAAATGAAAAAAAGGCTTCAAACGACTTAGAGATGGGCAAAAAAGGGTTAGAAAAGGAAAAAACTTCTAAAAAATGGTTAGAAATTCACAAAAAATGGTCACAAAAGAAAAAAAAAGCCTTACAAAGGGTTGGAATTTGACAAAAACGGCTTAGAAAAGGAATGAATGGCTTTAAAAGGGTTAGAATTTGAGAAAAATGGGTTAGAAAAGGAAAAAAAAACTGCTTCAAAAAGATAGAAATTGAGAAAATGGGTTAGAAAAGTTAAATAACGCAAGCATTCAAACGGCTTTGAAATGGGCAAAAATGGGTTGGAAAAGGGAAAAAACTGCTAAAAAATAGTTAGAAAAGGACAAAAATAGGTTAGAAAAGGAAACAAAGGTCTTCCAAAGGGCTGGAATTTGACAAAAAAGGGTTAGAAAAGGGGAAAATGGCTTAAAATGTGTTAGAAATGCACAAAAATGGGTTAGGAATGGCCAAAAATGACTGAAAACAGGAAAAAATGGGGCAAAAACTAATAAGAAAAGGAAAAAACTGGCTTAAAACCCTTCGAAATTTGCCAAAGATACGATAGAAATGTCCAAAAATGGCTTTAAATTAGTTTCAAAGGGGATTGAAAAGGCAAAAAATGCTTAGAAATAGCCAAACACTGCTTAAAAGCGTTGAGAAATGGACAAAAATGGTTCAGAAAAGGAAATCAAAAAAGGCTTCAAACGACTTAGAGATGGGCAAAAAGGGGTTACAAAAGAAAAAAACTTCTAAAAAATGGTTAGAAAATCACAAAAAATGGTCACAAAAGAAAAAAAAGCCTTACAAAGGGTTGGAATTTGACAAAAACGGCTTAGAAAAGGAAAGAATGGCTTTAAAAGGGTTAGAAATTGAGAAAAATGGGTTAGAAAAGGAAAAAAACTGCTTAAAAAAGATAGAAATTGAGAAAATGGGTTAGAAAAGTTAAACAAAGCAAGCATTCAAACGACTTAGAAAAGGACAAAAATGGGTTAGAAAAGGAAAAAAATGTCTTCCAAAGGGCTGGAAATTGACAAAAAAGGGTTAGAAAAGGGGAAAATGGCTTAAAATGTGTTAGAAATGCACAAAAATGGGTTAGAAATGGCCAAAAATGACTGAAAACAGGAAAAAATGAGGCAAAACCCAGTAAGAAAGAGAGAAAAATGGCTTAGAACCTTTTGAAACTTGCCAAAGATGCGATAGAAATGGCCAAAAATGGCTTTAAATGAGTTTCAAATGGGCACAAAGGGGATTGAAAAGGCAAAAATTGCTTAGAAATAGCCAAACACGGCTTAAAAGCGTTGAGAAATGGACAAAAATGGTTTAGAAAAGGAAATGAAAAAAAGGCTTCAAACGACTTAGAGATGGGCAAAAAAGGGTTAGAAAAGGAAAAAACTTCTAAAAAATGGTTAGAAATTGACAAAAAAGGGTCACAAAAGAAAAAAAAGCCTTACAAAGGGTTGGAATTTGTCAAAAACGGCTTAGAAAAGGAATGTATGGCTTTAAAAGGGTTAGAAATTGAGAAAAATGGGTTAGAAAAGGAAAAAAAACTGCTTAAAAAAGATAGAAATTGAGAAAATGGGTTAGAAAAGTTAAATAAAGCAAGCATTCAAACGACTTAGAAAAGGACAAAAAAGGGTTAGAAAAGGAAAAACATGTCTTCCAAAGGGCTGGAATTTGACAAAAAAGGGTTAGAAAAGGGGAAAATGGCTTAAAATGTGTTAGAAATGCACAAAAATGGGTTAGAAATGGCCAAAAATGATGAAAACAGGAAAAAATGAGGCAAAACCCAGTAAGAAAGAGAGAAAAATGGCTTAGAACCTTTTGAAACTTGCCAAAGATGCGATAGAAATGGCCAAAAATGGCTTTAAATGAGTTTCAAATGGGCACAAAGGGGATTGAAAAGGCAAAAATTGCTTAGAAATAGCCAAACACGGCTTAAAAGCGTTGAGAAATGGACAAAAATGGTTTAGAAAAGGAAATGAAAAAAAGGCTTCAAACGACTTAGAGATGGGCAAAAAAGGGTTAGAAAAGGAAAAAACTTCTAAAAAATGGTTAGAAATTCACAAAAAATGGTCACAAAAGAAAAAAAAGCCTTACAAAGGGTTGGAATTTGACAAAAACGGCTTAGAAAAGGAATGAATGGCTTTAAAAGGGTTAGAAATTGAGAAAAATGGGTTAGAAAAGGAAAAAAAACTGCTTAAAAAAGATAGAAATTGAGAAAATGGGTTAGAAAAGTTAAATAAAGCAAGCATTCAAACAACTTAGAAATGGGGCAAAATGGGTTGGAAAAGGGAATAAAACTCCTAAAAAATAGTTAGAAAAGGACAAAAATGGGTTAGAAAAGGAAAAAAATGTCTTGCAAAGGGCTGGAAATTGACAAAAAAGGGTTAGAAAAGGGGAAAATGGCTTAAAATGCGTTAGAAATTGTTAGAAATTCACAAAAACGGGTCACAAAAGAAAAAAAGCATTACAAAGGGTTGGAATTTGACAAAAATGGCTTAGAAAAGGAAAGAATGGCTTTAAAAGGGTTAGAAATTGAGAAAAATGGGTTAGAAAAGGAAAAAAACTGCTTAAAAAAGATAGAAATTGAGAAAATGGGTTAGAAAAGTTAAACAAAGCAAGCATTCAAACGACTTAGAAAAGGACAAAAATGGGTTAGAAAAGGAAAAAAATGTCTTCCAAAGGGCTGGAATTTGACAAAAAAGGGTTAGAAAAGAAGAAAATGGCTTAAACCGGGTTAGAAATGCACAAAAATGGGTTAGAAATGGCCAAAAATGACTGAAAACAGGAAAAAATGAGGCAAAACCCAGTAAGAAAAAGAGAAAAATGGCTTAGAACCTTTTGAAACTTGCCAAAGATGCGATAGAAATGGGCAAAAATGGCTTGAAATGAGTTTCAAATGGGCACAAAGGGGATTGAAAAGGCAAAAATTGCTTAGAAATAGCCAAACACGGCTTGAAAGCATTGAGAAATGGACAAAAATGGTTTAGAAAAGGAAATGAGAAAAAGGCTTCAAACGACTTAGAGATGGGCAAAAAAGGGTTAGAAAAGGAAAAAACTTCTAAAAAATGGTTAGAAATTCACAAAAAATGGTCACAAAAGAAAAAAAAGCCTGACAAAGGGGTGGAATTTGAAAAAAACGGCTTAGAAAAGGAATGAATGGCTTTAAAAGGGTTAGAATTTGAGAAAAATGGGTTAGAAAAGGAAAAAAAAACTGCTTCAAAAAGATAGAAATTGAGAAAATGGGTTAGAAAAGTTAAATAAAGCAAGCATTCAAACGACTTAGAAATGGGGCAAAATGGGTTGGAAAAGGGAAAAAAACTCCTAAAAAATAGTTAGAAAAGGACAAAAATGGGTTAGAAAAGGAAAAAAATGTCTTGCAAAGGGCTGGAATTTGACAAAACAGGGTTAGAAAAGGGGAAAATGGCTTAAAATGCGTTAGAAATTGTTAGAAATTCACAAAAAAGGGTCACAAAAGAAAAAAAAGCATTACAAAGGGTTGGAATTTGACAAAAACGGCTTGTAAAAGAAAAGAATGGCTTTAAAAGGGTTAGAAATTGAGAAAAATGGGTTAGAAAAGGAAAAAAACTGCTTAAAAAAGATAGAAATTGAGAAAATGGGTTAGAAAAGTTAAACAAAGCAAGCATTCAAACGACTTAGAAAAGGACAAAAATGGGTTAGAAAAGGAAAAAAATGTCTTCCAAAGGGCTGGAAATTGACAAAAAAGGGTTAGAAAAGGGGAAAATGGCTTAAAATGCGTTAGAAATGCACAAAAATGGGTTAGAAATGGCCAAAAATGACTGAAAACAGGAAAAAATGGGGCAAAACCCAGTAAGAAAAAGAGAAAAATGGCTTAGAACCTTTTGAAACTTGCCAAAGATGCGATAGAAATGGCCAAAAATGGCTTGAAATGAGTTTCAAATGGGCACAAAGGGGATTGAAAAGGCAAAAATTGCTTAGAAATAGCCAAACACGGCTTGAAAGCATTGAGAAATGGACAAAAATGGTTTAGAAAAGGAAATGAAAAAAAGGCTTCAAACGACTTAGAGATGGGCAAAAAAGGGTTAGAAAAGGAAAAAACTTCTAAAAAATGGTTAGAAATTCACAAAAAATGGTCACAAAAGAAAAAAAAGCCTTACAAAGGGTTGGAATTTGACAAAAACGGCTTAGAAAAGGAATGAATGGCTTTAAAAGGGTTAGAAATTGAGAAAAATGGGTTAGAAAAGGAAAAAAAACTGCTTCAAAAAGATAGAAATTGAGAAAATGGGTTAGAAAAGTTAAATAACGCAAGCATTCAAACGACTTAGAAATGGGGCAAAATGGGTTGGAAAAGGGAATAAAACTCCTAAAAAATAGTTAGAAAAGGACAAAAATGGGTTAGAAAAGGAAAAAAATGTCTTGCAAAGGGCTGGAATTTGACAAAAAAGGGTTAGAAAAGGGGAAAATGGCTTAAAATGCGTTAGAAATTGTTAGAAATTCACAAAAAAGGGTCACAAAAGAAAAAAAAGCATTACAAAGGGTTGGAATTTGACAAAAACGGCTTGTAAAAGAAAAGAATGGCTTTAAAAGGGTTAGAAATTGAGAAAAATGGGTTAGAAAAGGAAAAAAACTGCTTAAAAAAGATAGAAATTGAGAAAATGGGTTAGAAAAGTTAAACAAAGCAAGCATTCAAACGACTTAGAAAAGGACAAAAATGGGTTAGAAAAGGAAAAAAATGTCTTCCAAAGGGCTGGAAATTGACAAAAAAGGGTTAGAAAAGGGGAAAATGGCTTAAAATGCGTTAGAAATGCACAAAAATGGGTTAGAAATGGCCAAAAATGACTGAAAACAGGAAAAAATGGGGCAAAACCCAGTAAGAAAAAGAGAAAAATGGCTTAGAACCTTTTGAAACTTGCCAAAGATGCGATAGAAATGGCCAAAAATGGCTTGAAATGAGTTTCAAATGGGCACAAAGGGGATTGAAAAGGCAAAAATTGCTTAGAAATAGCCAAACACGGCTTGAAAGCATTGAGAAATGGACAAAAATGGTTTAGAAAAGGAAATGAAAAAAAGGCTTCAAACGACTTAGAGATGGGCAAAAAAGGGTTAGAAAAGGAAAAAACTTCTAAAAAATGGTTAGAAATTCACAAAAAATGGTCACAAAAGAAAAAAAAAGCCTTACAAAGGGTTGGGATTTGACAAAAACGGCTTAGAAAAGGAATGAATGGCTTTAAAAGGGTTAGAAATTGAGAAAAATGGGTTAGAAAAGGAAAAAAACTGCTTAAAAAAGATAGAAATTGAGAAAATGGGTTAGAAAAGTTAAACAAAGCAAGCATTAAAACGACTTAGAAATGGGGCAAAATGGGTTGGAAAAGGGAATAAAACTCCTAAAAAATAGTTAGAAAAGGACAAAAATGGGTTAGAAAAGGAAAAAAATGTCTTGCAAAGGGCTGGAATTTGACAAAAAAGGGTTAGAAAAGGGGAAAATGGCTTAAAATGCGTTAGAAATTGTTAGAAATTCACAAAAAAGGGTCACAAAAGAAAAAAAAGCATTACAAAGGGTTGGAATTTGACAAAAACGGCTTAGAAAAGGAAAGAATGGCTTTAAAAGGGTTAGAAATTGAGAAAAATGGGTTAGAAAAGGAAAAAAACTGCTTAAAAAAGATAGAAATTGAGAAAATGGGTTAGAAAAGTTAAACAAAGCAAGCATTAAAACGACTTAGAAATGGGGCAAAATGGGTTGGAAAAGGGAATAAAACTCCTAAAAAATAGTTAGAAAAGGACAAAAATGGGTTAGAAAAGGAAAAAAATGTCTTGCAAAGGGCTGGAATTTGACAAAAAAGGGTTAGAAAAGGGGAAAATGGCTTAAAATGCGTTAGAAATTGTTAGAAATTCACAAAAAAGGGTCACAAAAGAAAAAAAAGCATTACAAAGGGTTGGAATTTGACAAAAACGGCTTAGAAAAGGAAAGAATGGCTTTAAAAGGGTTAGAAATTGAGAAAAATGGGTTAGAAAAGGAAAAAAAACTGCTTCAAAAAGATAGAAATTGAGAAAATGGGTTAGAAAAGTTAAATAACGCAAGCATTCAAACGGCTTTGAAATGGGCAAAAATGGGTTGGAAAAGGGAAAAAACTGCTAAAAAATAGTTAGAAAAGGACAAAAATAGGTTAGAAAAGGAAACAAAGGTCTTCCAAAGGGCTGGAATTTGACAAAAAAGGGTTAGAAAAGGGGAAAATGGCTTAAAATGTGTTAGAAATGCACAAAAATGGGTTAGGAATGGCCAAAAATGACTGAAAACAGGAAAAAATGGGGCAAAAACTAATAAGAAAAGGAAAAAACTGGCTTAAAACCCTTCGAAATTTGCCAAAGATACGATAGAAATGTCCAAAAATGGCTTTAAATTAGTTTCAAAGGGGATTGAAAAGGCAAAAAATGCTTAGAAATAGCCAAACACTGCTTAAAAGCGTTGAGAAATGGACAAAAATGGTTCAGAAAAGGAAATCAAAAAAGGCTTCAAACGACTTAGAGATGGGCAAAAAGGGGTTACAAAAGAAAAAAACTTCTAAAAAATGGTTAGAAAATCACAAAAAAGGGTCACAAAAGAAAAAAAAGCCTTACAAAGGGTTGGAATTTGACAAAAACGGCTTAGAAAAGGAAAGAATGGCTTTAAAAGGGTTAGAAATTGAGAAAAATGGGTTAGAAAAGGAAAAAAACTGCTTAAAAAAGATAGAAATTGAGAAAATGGGTTAGAAAAGTTAAACAAAGCAAGCATTCAAACGACTTAGAAAAGGACAAAAATGGGTTAGAAAAGGAAAAAAATGTCTTCCAAAGGGCTGGAAATTGACAAAAAAGGGTTAGAAAAGGGGAAAATGGCTTAAAATGTGTTAGAAATGCACAAAAATGGGTTAGAAATGGCCAAAAATGACTGAAAACAGGAAAAAATGAGGCAAAACCCAGTAAGAAAGAGAGAAAAATGGCTTAGAACCTTTTGAAACTTGCCAAAGATGCGATAGAAATGGCCAAAAATGGCTTTAAATGAGTTTCAAATGGGCACAAAGGGGATTGAAAAGGCAAAAATTGCTTAGAAATAGCCAAACACGGCTTAAAAGCGTTGAGAAATGGACAAAAATGGTTTAGAAAAGGAAATGAAAAAAAGGCTTCAAACGACTTAGAGATGGGCAAAAAAGGGTTAGAAAAGGAAAAAACTTCTAAAAAATGGTTAGAAATTGACAAAAAAGGGTCACAAAAGAAAAAAAAGCCTTACAAAGGGTTGGAATTTGTCAAAAACGGCTTAGAAAAGGAATGTATGGCTTTAAAAGGGTTAGAAATTGAGAAAAATGGGTTAGAAAAGGAAAAAAAACTGCTTAAAAAAGATAGAAATTGAGAAAATGGGTTAGAAAAGTTAAATAAAGCAAGCATTCAAACGACTTAGAAAAGGACAAAAAAGGGTTAGAAAAGGAAAAACATGTCTTCCAAAGGGCTGGAATTTGACAAAAAAGGGTTAGAAAAGGGGAAAATGGCTTAAAATGTGTTAGAAATGCACAAAAATGGGTTAGAAATGGCCAAAAATGACTGAAAACAGGAAAAAATGAGGCAAAACCCAGTAAGAAAGAGAGAAAAATGGCTTAGAACCTTTTGAAACTTGCCAAAGATGCGATAGAAATGGCCAAAAATGGCTTTAAATGAGTTTCAAATGGGCACAAAGGGGATTGAAAAGGCAAAAATTGCTTAGAAATAGCCAAACACGGCTTAAAAGCGTTGAGAAATGGACAAAAATGGTTTAGAAAAGGAAATGAAAAAAAGGCTTCAAACGACTTAGAGATGGGCAAAAAAGGGTTAGAAAAGGAAAAAACTTCTAAAAAATGGTTAGAAATTCACAAAAAATGGTCACAAAAGAAAAAAAAGCCTTACAAAGGGTTGGAATTTGACAAAAACGGCTTAGAAAAGGAATGAATGGCTTTAAAAGGGTTAGAAATTGAGAAAAATGGGTTAGAAAAGGAAAAAAAACTGCTTAAAAAAGATAGAAATTGAGAAAATGGGTTAGAAAAGTTAAATAAAGCAAGCATTCAAACAACTTAGAAATGGGGCAAAATGGGTTGGAAAAGGGAATAAAACTCCTAAAAAATAGTTAGAAAAGGACAAAAATGGGTTAGAAAAGGAAAAAAATGTCTTGCAAAGGGCTGGAAATTGACAAAAAAGGGTTAGAAAAGGGGAAAATGGCTTAAAATGCGTTAGAAATTGTTAGAAATTCACAAAAACGGGTCACAAAAGAAAAAAAGCATTACAAAGGGTTGGAATTTGACAAAAATGGCTTAGAAAAGGAAAGAATGGCTTTAAAAGGGTTAGAAATTGAGAAAAATGGGTTAGAAAAGGAAAAAAACTGCTTAAAAAAGATAGAAATTGAGAAAATGGGTTAGAAAAGTTAAACAAAGCAAGCATTCAAACGACTTAGAAAAGGACAAAAATGGGTTAGAAAAGGAAAAAAATGTCTTCCAAAGGGCTGGAATTTGACAAAAAAGGGTTAGAAAAGAAGAAAATGGCTTAAACCGGGTTAGAAATGCACAAAAATGGGTTAGAAATGGCCAAAAATGACTGAAAACAGGAAAAAATGAGGCAAAACCCAGTAAGAAAAAGAGAAAAATGGCTTAGAACCTTTTGAAACTTGCCAAAGATGCGATAGAAATGGGCAAAAATGGCTTGAAATGAGTTTCAAATGGGCACAAAGGGGATTGAAAAGGCAAAAATTGCTTAGAAATAGCCAAACACGGCTTGAAAGCATTGAGAAATGGACAAAAATGGTTTAGAAAAGGAAATGAGAAAAAGGCTTCAAACGACTTAGAGATGGGCAAAAAAGGGTTAGAAAAGGAAAAAACTTCTAAAAAATGGTTAGAAATTCACAAAAAATGGTCACAAAAGAAAAAAAAGCCTGACAAAGGGGTGGAATTTGAAAAAAACGGCTTAGAAAAGGAATGAATGGCTTTAAAAGGGTTAGAATTTGAGAAAAATGGGTTAGAAAAGGAAAAAAAAACTGCTTCAAAAAGATAGAAATTGAGAAAATGGGTTAGAAAAGTTAAATAAAGCAAGCATTCAAACGACTTAGAAATGGGGCAAAATGGGTTGGAAAAGGGAAAAAAACTCCTAAAAAATAGTTAGAAAAGGACAAAAATGGGTTAGAAAAGGAAAAAAATGTCTTGCAAAGGGCTGGAATTTGACAAAACAGGGTTAGAAAAGGGGAAAATGGCTTAAAATGCGTTAGAAATTGTTAGAAATTCACAAAAAAGGGTCACAAAAGAAAAAAAAGCATTACAAAGGGTTGGAATTTGACAAAAACGGCTTGTAAAAGAAAAGAATGGCTTTAAAAGAATTAGAAATTGAGAAAAATGGGTTAGAAAAGGAAAAAAACTGCTTAAAAAAGATAGAAATTGAGAAAATGGGTTAGAAAAGTTAAACAAAGCAAGCATTCAAACGACTTAGAAAAGGACAAAAATGGGTTAGAAAAGGAAAAAAATGTCTTCCAAAGGGCTGGAAATTGACAAAAAAGGGTTAGAAAAGGGGAAAATGGCTTAAAATGCGTTAGAAATGCACAAAAATGGGTTAGAAATGGCCAAAAATGACTGAAAACAGGAAAAAATGGGGCAAAACCCAGTAAGAAAAAGAGAAAAATGGCTTAGAACCTTTTGAAACTTGCCAAAGATGCGATAGAAATGGCCAAAAATGGCTTGAAATGAGTTTCAAATGGGCACAAAGGGGATTGAAAAGGCAAAAATTGCTTAGAAATAGCCAAACACGGCTTGAAAGCATTGAGAAATGGACAAAAATGGTTTAGAAAAGGAAATGAAAAAAAGGCTTCAAACGACTTAGAGATGGGCAAAAAAGGGTTAGAAAAGGAAAAAACTTCTAAAAAATGGTTAGAAATTCACAAAAAATGGTCACAAAAGAAAAAAAAGCCTTACAAAGGGTTGGAATTTGACAAAAACGGCTTAGAAAAGGAATGAATGGCTTTAAAAGGGTTAGAAATTGAGAAAAATGGGTTAGAAAAGGAAAAAAAACTGCTTCAAAAAGATAGAAATTGAGAAAATGGGTTAGAAAAGTTAAATAACGCAAGCATTCAAACGACTTAGAAATGGGGCAAAATGGGTTGGAAAAGGGAATAAAACTCCTAAAAAATAGTTAGAAAAGGACAAAAATGGGTTAGAAAAGGAAAAAAATGTCTTGCAAAGGGCTGGAATTTGACAAAAAAGGGTTAGAAAAGGGGAAAATGGCTTAAAATGCGTTAGAAATTGTTAGAAATTCACAAAAAAGGGTCACAAAAGAAAAAAAAGCATTACAAAGGGTTGGAATTTGACAAAAACGGCTTGTAAAAGAAAAGAATGGCTTTAAAAGGGTTAGAAATTGAGAAAAATGGGTTAGAAAAGGAAAAAAACTGCTTAAAAAAGATAGAAATTGAGAAAATGGGTTAGAAAAGTTAAACAAAGCAAGCATTCAAACGACTTAGAAAAGGACAAAAATGGGTTAGAAAAGGAAAAAAATGTCTTCCAAAGGGCTGGAAATTGACAAAAAAGGGTTAGAAAAGGGGAAAATGGCTTAAAATGCGTTAGAAATGCACAAAAATGGGTTAGAAATGGCCAAAAATGACTGAAAACAGGAAAAAATGGGGCAAAACCCAGTAAGAAAAAGAGAAAAATGGCTTAGAACCTTTTGAAACTTGCCAAAGATGCGATAGAAATGGCCAAAAATGGCTTGAAATGAGTTTCAAATGGGCACAAAGGGGATTGAAAAGGCAAAAATTGCTTAGAAATAGCCAAACACGGCTTGAAAGCATTGAGAAATGGACAAAAATGGTTTAGAAAAGGAAATGAAAAAAAGGCTTCAAACGACTTAGAGATGGGCAAAAAAGGGTTAGAAAAGGAAAAAACTTCTAAAAAATGGTTAGAAATTCACAAAAAATGGTCACAAAAGAAAAAAAAAGCCTTACAAAGGGTTGGGATTTGACAAAAACGGCTTAGAAAAGGAATGAATGGCTTTAAAAGGGTTAGAAATTGAGAAAAATGGGTTAGAAAAGGAAAAAAACTGCTTAAAAAAGATAGAAATTGAGAAAATGGGTTAGAAAAGTTAAACAAAGCAAGCATTAAAACGACTTAGAAATGGGGCAAAATGGGTTGGAAAAGGGAATAAAACTCCTAAAAAATAGTTAGAAAAGGACAAAAATGGGTTAGAAAAGGAAAAAAATGTCTTGCAAAGGGCTGGAATTTGACAAAAAAGGGTTAGAAAAGGGGAAAATGGCTTAAAATGCGTTAGAAATTGTTAGAAATTCACAAAAAAGGGTCACAAAAGAAAAAAAAGCATTACAAAGGGTTGGAATTTGACAAAAACGGCTTAGAAAAGGAAAGAATGGCTTTAAAAGGGTTAGAAATTGAGAAAAATGGGTTAGAAAAGGAAAAAAACTGCTTAAAAAAGATAGAAATTGAGAAAATGGGTTAGAAAAGTTAAACAAAGCAAGCATTAAAACGACTTAGAAATGGGGCAAAATGGGTTGGAAAAGGGAATAAAACTCCTAAAAAATAGTTAGAAAAGGACAAAAATGGGTTAGAAAAGGAAAAAAATGTCTTGCAAAGGGCTGGAATTTGACAAAAAAGGGTTAGAAAAGGGGAAAATGGCTTAAAATGCGTTAGAAATTGTTAGAAATTCACAAAAAAGGGTCACAAAAGAAAAAAAAGCATTACAAAGGGTTGGAATTTGACAAAAACGGCTTAGAAAAGGAAAGAATGGCTTTAAAAGGGTTAGAAATTGAGAAAAATGGGTTAGAAAAGGAAAAAAAACTGCTTCAAAAAGATAGAAATTGAGAAAATGGGTTAGAAAAGTTAAATAACGCAAGCATTCAAACGACTTAGAAATGGGGCAAAATGGGTTGGAAAAGGGAATAAAACTCCTAAAAAATAGTTAGAAAAGGACAAAAATGGGTTAGAAAAGGAAAAAAAGGTCTTCCAAAGGGCTGGAATTTGACAAAAAAGGGTTAGAAAAGGGGAAAATGGCTTAAAATGTGTTAGAAATGCACAAAAATGGGTTAGGAATGGCCAAAAATGACTGAAAACAGGAAAAAATGGGGCAAAAACTAATAAGAAAAGAAAAAAACTGGCTTAAAACCCTTCGAAATTTTCCAAAGATACGATAGAAATGTCCAAAAATGGCTTTAAATTAGTTTCAAAGGGGATTGAAAAGGCAAAAATTGCTTAGAAATAGCCAAACACTGCTTAAAAGCGTTGAGAAATGGACAAAAATGGTTCAGAAAAGGAAATCAAAAAAGGCTTCAAACGACTTAGAGATGGGCAAAAAGGGGTTACAAAAGAAAAAAACTTCTAAAAAATGGTCAGAAAATCACAAAAAATGGTCACAAAAGAAAAAAAAGCCTTACAAAGGGTTGGAATTTGACAAAAACGGCTTAGAAAAGGAATGAATGGCTTTAAAAGGGTTAGAAATTGAGAAAAATGGGTTAGAAAAGGAAAAAAACTGCTTAAAAAAGATAGAAATTGAGAAAATGGGTTAGAAAAGTTAAATAAAGCAAGCATTCAAACAACTTAGAAAAGGACAAAAATGGGTTAGAAAAGGAAAAAAATGTCTTGCAAAGGGCTGGAAATTGACAAAAAAGGGTTAGAAAAGGGGAAAATGGCTTAAAATGCGTTAGAAATGCACAAAAATGGGTTAGAAATGGCCAAAAATGACTGAAAACAGGAAAAAATGGGGCAAAACCCAGTAAGAAAAAGAGAAAAATGGCTTAGAACCTTTTGAAACTTGCCAAAGATGCGATAGAAATGGCCAAAAATGGCTTGAAATGAGTTTCAAATGGGCACAAAGGGGATTGAAAAGGCAAAAATTGCTTAGAAATAGCCAAACACGGCTTGAAAGCATTGAGAAATGGACAAAAATGGTTTAGAAAAGGAAATGAAAAAAAGGCTTCAAACGACTTAGAGATGGGCAAAAAAGGGTTAGAAAAGGAAAAAACTTCTAAAAAATGGTTAGAAATTCACAAAAAATGGTCACAAAAGAAAAAAAAAGCCTTACAAAGGGTTGGAATTTGACAAAAACGGCTTAGAAAAGGAATGAATGGCTTTAAAAGGGTTAGAATTTGAGAAAAATGGGTTAGAAAAGGAAAAAAAAACTGCTTCAAAAAGATAGAAATTGAGAAAATGGGTTAGAAAAGTTAAATAACGCAAGCATTCAAACGACTTAGAAATGGGCATAAATGGGTTGGAAAAGGGAAAAAACTGCTAAAAAATAGTTAGAAAAGGACAAAAATAGGTTAGAAAAGGAAACAAAGGTCTTCCAAAGGGCTGGAATTTGACAAAAAAGGGTTAGAAAAGGGGAAAATGGCTTAAAATGTGTTAGAAATGCACAAAAATGGGTTAGGAATGGCCAAAAATGACTGAAAACAGGAAAAAATGGGGCAAAAACTAATAAGAAAAGGAAAAAACTGGCTTAAAACCCTTCGAAATTTGCCAAAGATACGATAGAAATGTCCAAAAATGGCTTTAAATTAGTTTCAAAGGGGATTGAAAAGGCAAAAAATGCTTAGAAATAGCCAAACACTGCTCAAAAGCGTTGAGAAATGGACAAAAATGGTTCAGAAAAGGAAATCAAACAAGGCTTCAAACGACTTAGAGATGGGCAAAAAGGGGTTACAAAAGAAAAAAACTTCTAAAAAATGGTTAGAAAATCACAAAAAAGGGTCACAAAAGAAAAAAAAGCCTTACAAAGGGTTGGAATTTGACAAAAACGGCTTAGAAAAGGAAAGAATGGCTTTAAAAGGGTTAGAAATTGAGAAAAATGGGTTAGAAAAGGAAAAAAACTGCTTAAAAAAGATAGAAATTGAGAAAATGGGTTAGAAAAGTTAAACAAAGCAAGCATTCAAACGACTTAGAAAAGGACAAAAATGGGTTAGAAAAGGAAAAAAATGTCTTCCAAAGGGCTGGAAATTGACAAAAAAGGGTTAGAAAAGGGGAAAATGGCTTAAAATGCGTTAGAAATGCACAAAAATGGGTTAGAAATGGCCAAAAATGACTGAAAACAGGAAAAAATGGGGCAAAACCCAGTAAGAAAAAGAGAAAAATGGCTTAGAACCTTTTGAAACTTGCCAAAGATGCGATAGAAATGGCCAAAAATGGCTTTAAATGAGTTTCAAATGGGCACAAAGGGGATTGAAAAGGCAAAAATTGCTTAGAAATAGCCAAACACGGCTTGAAAGCATTGAGAAATGGACAAAAATGGTTTAGAAAAGGAAATGAAAAAAAGCCTTCAAACGACTTAGAGATGAGCAAAAAAGGGGTTACAAAAGGAAAAAACTTCTAAAAAATGGTTAGAAATTCACAAAAAATGACCACAAAAGAAAAAAAAAGCCTTACAAAGGGTTGGAATTTGACAAAAACTGCTTAGAAAAGGAATGAATGGCTTTAAAAGGTTAGAAATTGAGAAAAATGGGTTAGAAAAGGAAAAAAAAATTGCTTAAAAAAGATAGAAATTGAGAAAATGGGTTAGAAAAGTTAAATAAAGCAAGCATTCAAACGACTTTGAAATGGGCAAAAATGGGTTGGAAAAGGGAAAAAACTGCTAAAAAATAGTTAGAAAAGGACAAAAATGGGTTAGAAAAGGAAAAAAGTGTCTTCCAAAGGGCTGGAATTTGACAAAAAAGGGTTAGAAAAGGGGAAAATGGCTTAAAATGTGTTAGAAATGCACAAAAATGGGTTAGAAATGGCCAAAAATGACTGAAAACAGGAAAAAAATGGGGCAAAAACTAATAAGAAAAGGAAAAAACTGGCTTAAAACCCTTCGAAATTTGCCAAAGATACGATAGAAATGTCCAAAAATGGCTTTAAATTAGTTTCAAAGGGGATTGAAAAGGCAAAAATTGCTTAGAAATAGCCAAACACTGCTTAAAAGCGCTGAGAAATGGACAAAAATGGTTCAGAAAAGGAAATCAAAAAAGGCTTCAAACGAATTAGAGATGAGCAAAAAAGGGGTTACAAAAGGAAAAAAACTTCTAAAAAATGGTTAGAAATTCACAAAAAATGGTCACAAAAGAAAAAAAAGCCTTCCAAAGGGATGGGATTTCACAAAAACGGCTTAGAAAAGGAATGAATGGCTTTAAAAGGGTTAGAAATTGAGAAAAATGGGTTAGAAAAGGAAAAAAAACTGCTTAAAAAAGATAGAAATTGAGAAAATGGGTTAGAAAAGTTAAATAACGCAAGAATTCAAACGACTTGGAAATGGGCAAAATGGGTTGGAAAAGGGAAAAAACTGCTAAAAAATAGTTAGAAAAGGACAAAAATATGTTAGAAAAGGAAAAAAATGTCTTGCAAAGGGCTGGAATTTGACAAAAAAGGGTTAGAAAAGGGGAAAATGGCTTAAAATCATTAGAAATTGTTAGAAATTCACAAAAAAGGCTCACAAAAGAAAAAAAGCATTACAAAGGGTTGGAATTTGACAAAAACGGCTTAGAAAAGGAATGAATGGCTTTAAAAGGGTTAGAAATTGAGAAAAATGGGTTAGAAAAGGAAAAAAACTGCTTAAAAAAGATAGAAATTGAGAAAATGGGTTAGAAAAGTTAAATAAAGCAAGCATTCAAATGACTTAGAAAAGGACAAAAATGGGTTAGAAAAGGAAAAAAATGTCTTCCAAAGGGCTGGAAATTGACAAAAAAGGGTTAGAAAAGGGGAAAATGGCTTAAACAGGGTTAGAAATGCACAAAAATGGGTTAGAAATGGCCAAAAATGACTGAAAACAGGAAAAAATGGGGCAAAACCCAGTAAGAAAAAGAGAAAAATGGCTTAGAACCTTTTGAAACTTGCCAAAGATGCGATAGAAATGGCCAAAAATGGCTTGAAATGAGTTTCAAATGGGCACAAAGGGGATTGAAAAGGCAAAAATTGCTTAGAAATAGCCAAACACGGCTTGAAAGCATTGAGAAATGGACAAAAATGGTTTAGAAAAGGAAATGAAAAAAAGGCTTCAAACGACTTAGAGATGGGCAAAAAAGGGTTAGAAAAGAAAAAAACTTCTAAAAAATGGTTAGAAATTCACAAAAAATGGTCACAAAAGAAAAAAAAAGCCTTACAAAGGGTTGGAATTTGACAAAAACGGCTTAGAAAAGGAATGAATGGCTTTAAAAGGGTTAGAATTTGAGAAAAATGGGTTAGAAAAGGAAAAAAAACTGCTTCAAAAAGATAGAAATTGAGAAAATGGGTTAGAAAAGTTAAATAACGCAAGCATTCAAACGACTTTGAAATGGGCAAAAATGGGTTGGAAAAGGGAAAAAACTGCTACAAAATAGTTAGAAAAGGACAAAAATAGGTTAGAAAAGGAAACAAAGGTCTTCCAAAGGGCTGGAATTTGACAAAAAAGGGTTAGAAAAGGGGAAAATGGCTTAAAATGTGTTAGAAATGCACAAAAATGGGTTAGGAATGGCCAAAAATGACTGAAAACAGGAAAAAATGGGGCAAAAACTAATAAGAAAAGAAAAAAACTGGCTTAAAACCCTTCGAAATTTGCCAAAGATACGATAGAAATGTCCAAAAATGGCTTTAAATTAGTTTCAAAGGGGATTGAAAAGGCAAAAATTGCTTAGAAATAGCCAAACACTGCTTGAAAGCGCTGAGAAATGGACAAAAATGGTTCAGAAAAGGAAATCAAAAAAGGCTTCAAACGACTTAGAGATGGGCAAAAAGGGGTTACAAAAGAAAAAAACTTCTAAAAAATGGTTAGAAAATCACAAAAAATGGTCACAAAAGAAAAAAAAGCCTTACAAAGGGTTGGAATTTGACAAAAACGGCTTAGAAAAGGAATGAATGGCTTTAAAAGGGTTAGAAATTGAGAAAAATGGGTTAGAAAAGGAAAAAAACTGCTTAAAAAAGATAGAAATTGAGAAAATGGGTTAGAAAAATTAAATAAAGCAAGCATTCAAACAACTTAGAAAAGGACAAAAATGGGTTAGAAAAGGAAAAAAATGTCTTCCAAAGGGCTGGAAATTGACAAAAAAGGGTTAGAAAAGGGGAAAATGGCTTAAAATGCGTTAGAAATGCACAAAAATGGGTTAGAAATGGCCAAAAATGACTGAAAACAGGAAAAAATGGGGCAAAACCCAGTAAGAAAAAGAGAAAAATGGCTTAGAACCTTTTGAAACTTGCCAAAGATGCGATAGAAATGGCCAAAAATGGCTTGAAATGAGTTTCAAATGGGCACAAAGGGGATTGAAAAGGCAAAAATTGCTTAGAAATAGCCAAACACGGCTTGAAAGCATTGAGAAATGGACAAAAATGGTTTAGAAAAGGAAATGAAAAAAAGGCTTCAAACGACTTAGAGATGGGCAAAAAAGGGTTAGAAAAGGAAAAAACTTCTAAAAAATGGTTAGAAATTCACAAAAAATGGTCACAAAAGAAAAAAAAAGCCTTACAAAGGGTTGGAATTTGACAAAAACGGCTTAGAAAAGGAATGAATGGCTTTAAAAGGGTTAGAATTTGAGAAAAATGGGTTAGAAAAGGAAAAAAAAACTGCTTCAAAAAGATAGAAATTGAGAAAATGGGTTAGAAAAGTTAAATAACGCAAGCATTCAAACGACTTTGAAATGGGCAAAAATGGGTTGGAAAAGGGAAAAAACTGCTAAAAAATAGTTAGAAAAGGACAAAAATAGGTTAGAAAAGGAAAAAAAGGTCTTCCAAAGGGCTGGAATTTGACAAGAAAGGGTTAGAAAAGGGGAAAATGGCTTAAAATGTGTTAGAAATGCACAAAAATGGGTTAGAAATGGCCAAAAATGACTGAAAACAGGAAAAAAAAGGGGCAAAAACTAATAAGAAAAGGAAAAAACTGGCTTAAAACCCTTCGAAATTTGCCAAAGATACGATAGAAATGTCCAAAAATGGCTTTAAATTAGTTTCAAAGGGGATTGAAAAGGCAAAAATTGCTTAGAAATAGCCAAACACTGCTTAAAAGCGTTGAGAAATGGACAAAAATGGTTCAGAAAAGGAAATCAAAAAAGGCTTCAAACGACTTAGAGATGGGCAAAAAGGGGTTACAAAAGAAAAAAACTTCTAAAAAATGGTTAGAAAATCACAAAAAATGGTCACAAAAGAAAAAAAAGCCTTACAAAGGGTTGGAATTTGACAAAAACGGCTTGTAAAAGAAAAGAATGGCTTTAAAAGGGTTAGAAATTGAGAAAAATGGGTTAGAAAAGGAAAAAAACTGCTTAAAAAAGATAGAAATTGAGAAAATGGGTTAGAAAAATTAAATAAAGCAAGCATTCAAACGACTTAGAAAAGGACAAAAATGGGTTAGAAAAGGAAAAAAATGTCTTCCAAAGGGCTGGAATTTGACAAAAAAGGGTTAGAAAAGGGGAAAATGGCTTAAAATGCGTTAGAAATGCACAAAAATGGGTTAGAAATGGCCAAAAATGACTGAAAGCAGGAAAAAATGGGGCAAAACCCAGTAAGAAAAAGAGAAAAATGGCTTAGAACCTTTTGAAACTTGCCAAAGATGCGATAGAAATGGCCAAAAATGGCTTTAAATGAGTTTCAAATGGGCACAAAGGGGATTGAAAAGGCAAAAATTGCTTAGAAATAGCCAAACACGGCTTGAAAGCATTGAGAAATGGACAAAAATGGTTTAGAAAAGGAAATGAAAAAAAGGCTTCAAACGACTTAGAGATGGGCAAAAAAGGGTTAGAAAAGGAAAAAACTTCTAAAAAATGGTTAGAAATTGACAAAAAAGGGTCACAAAAGAAAAAAAAAGCCTTACAAAGGGTTGGGATTTCACAAAAACGGCTTAAAAAAGGAATGAATGGCTTTAAAAGGGTTAGAAATTGAGAAAAATGGGTTAGAAAAGGAAAAAAAACTGCTTAAAAAAGATAGAAATTGAGAAAATGGGTTAGAAAAGTTAAATAAAGCAAGCATTCAAACAACTTTGAAATGGGCAAAATGGGTTGGAAAAGGGAAAAAACTGATAAAAAATAGTTAGAAAAGGACAAAAATGGGTTAGAAAAGGAAAAAAATGTCTTCCAAAGGGCTGGAATTTGACAAAAAAGGGTTAGAAAAGGGGAAAATGGCTTAAAATGTGTTAGAAATGCACAAAAATGGGTTAGGAATGTCCAAAAATGACTGAAAACAGGAAAAAATGGGGCAAAAACTAATAAGAAAAGGAAAAAACTGGCTTAAAACCCTTCGAAATTTGCCAAAGATACGATAGAAATGTCCAAAAATGGCTTTAAATTAGTTTCAAAGGGGATTGAAAAGGCAAAAAATGCTTAGAAATAGCCAAACACTGCTCAAAAGCGTTGAGAAATGGACAAAAATGGTTCAGAAAAGGAAATCAAACAAGGCTTCAAACGACTTAGAGATGGGCAAAAAGGGGTTACAAAAGAAAAAAACTTCTAAAAAATGGTTAGAAAATCACAAAAAAGGGTCACAAAAGAAAAAAAAGCCTTACAAAGGGTTGGGATTTGACAAAAACGGCTTAGAAAAGGAAAGAATGGCTTTAAAAGGGTTAGAAATTGAGAAAAATGGGTTAGAAAAGGAAAAAAACTGCTTAAAAAAGATAGAAATTGAGAAAATGGGTTAGAAAAGTTAAACAAAGCAAGCATTCAAACGACTTAGAAAAGGACAAAAATGGGTTAGAAAAGGAAAAAAATGTCTTCCAAAGGGCTGGAAATTGACAAAAAAGGGTTAGAAAAGGGGAAAATGGCTTAAAATGCGTTAGAAATGCACAAAAATGGGTTAGAAATGGCCAAAAATGACTGAAAACAGGAAAAAATGGGGCAAAACCCAGTAAGAAAAAGAGAAAAATGGCTTAGAACCTTTTGAAACTTGCCAAAGATGCGATAGAAATGGCCAAAAATGGCTTTAAATGAGTTTCAAATGGGCACAAAGGGGATTGAAAAGGCAAAAATTGCTTAGAAATAGCCAAACACGGCTTGAAAGCATTGAGAAATGGACAAAAATGGTTTAGAAAAGGAAATGAAAAAAAGCCTTCAAACGACTTAGAGATGAGCAAAAAAGGGGTTACAAAAGGAAAAAACTTCTAAAAAATGGTTAGAAATTCACAAAAAATGGTCACAAAAGAAAAAAAAGCCTTACAAAGGGTTGGAATTTGACAAAAACGGCTTAGAAAAGGAATGAATGGCTTTAAAAGGTTAGAAATTGAGAAAAATGGGTTAGAAAAGGAAAAAAAAATTGCTTAAAAAAGATAGAAATTGAGAAAATGGGTTAGAAAAGTTAAATAAAGCAAGCATTCAAACGACTTTGAAATGGGCAAAAATGGGTTGGAAAAGGGAAAAAACTGCTAAAAAATAGTTAGAAAAGGACAAAAATGGGTTAGAAAAGGAAAAAAGTGTCTTCCAAAGGGCTGGAATTTGACAAAAAAGGGTTAGAAAAGGGGAAAATGGCTTAAAATGTGTTAGAAATGCACAAAAATGGGTTAGAAATGGCCAAAAATGACTGAAAACAGGAAAAAAATGGGGCAAAAACTAATAAGAAAAGGAAAAAACTGGCTTAAAACCCTTCGAAATTTGCCAAAGATACGATAGAAATGTCCAAAAATGGCTTTAAATTAGTTTCAAAGGGGATTGAAAAGGCAAAAATTGCTTAGAAATAGCCAAACACTGCTTAAAAGCGCTGAGAAATGGACAAAAATGGTTCAGAAAAGGAAATCAAAAAAGGCTTCAAACGAATTAGAGATGAGCAAAAAAGGGGTTACAAAAGGAAAAAAACTTCTAAAAAATGGTTAGAAATTCACAAAAAATGGTCACAAAAGAAAAAAAAGCCTTCCAAAGGGATGGGATTTCACAAAAACGGCTTAGAAAAGGAATGAATGGCTTTAAAAGGGTTAGAAATTGAGAAAAATGGGTTAGAAAAGGAAAAAAAACTGCTTAAAAAAGATAGAAATTGAGAAAATGGGTTAGAAAAGTTAAATAACGCAAGAATTCAAACGACTTGGAAATGGGCAAAATGGGTTGGAAAAGGGAAAAAACTGCTAAAAAATAGTTAGAAAAGGACAAAAATATGTTAGAAAAGGAAAAAAATGTCTTGCAAAGGGCTGGAATTTGACAAAAAAGGGTTAGAAAAGGGGAAAATGGCTTAAAATCATTAGAAATTGTTAGAAATTCACAAAAAAGGCTCACAAAAGAAAAAAAGCATTACAAAGGGTTGGAATTTGACAAAAACGGCTTAGAAAAGGAATGAATGGCTTTAAAAGGGTTAGAAATTGAGAAAAATGGGTTAGAAAAGGAAAAAAACTGCTTAAAAAAGATAGAAATTGAGAAAATGGGTTAGAAAAGTTAAATAAAGCAAGCATTCAAATGACTTAGAAAAGGACAAAAATGGGTTAGAAAAGGAAAAAAATGTCTTCCAAAGGGCTGGAAATTGACAAAAAAGGGTTAGAAAAGGGGAAAATGGCTTAAACCGGGTTAGAAATGCACAAAAATGGGTTAGAAATGGCCAAAAATGACTGAAAACAGGAAAAAATGGGGCAAAACCCAGTAAGAAAAAGAGAAAAATGGCTTAGAACCTTTTGAAACTTGCCAAAGATGCGATAGAAATGGCCAAAAATGGCTTGAAATGAGTTTCAAATGGGCACAAAGGGGATTGAAAAGGCAAAAATTGCTTAGAAATAGCCAAACACGGCTTGAAAGCATTGAGAAATGGACAAAAATGGTTTAGAAAAGGAAATGAAAAAAAGGCTTCAAACGACTTAGAGATGGGCAAAAAAGGGTTAGAAAAGAAAAAAACTTCTAAAAAATGGTTAGAAATTCACAAAAAATGGTCACAAAAGAAAAAAAAAGCCTTACAAAGGGTTGGAATTTGACAAAAACGGCTTAGAAAAGGAATGAATGGCTTTAAAAGGGTTAGAATTTGAGAAAAATGGGTTAGAAAAGGAAAAAAAACTGCTTCAAAAAGATAGAAATTGAGAAAATGGGTTAGAAAAGTTAAATAACGCAAGCATTCAAACGACTTTGAAATGGGCAAAAATGGGTTGGAAAAGGGAAAAAACTGCTACAAAATAGTTAGAAAAGGACAAAAATAGGTTAGAAAAGGAAACAAAGGTCTTCCAAAGGGCTGGAATTTGACAAAAAAGGGTTAGAAAAGGGGAAAATGGCTTAAAATGTGTTAGAAATGCACAAAAATGGGTTAGGAATGGCCAAAAATGACTGAAAACAGGAAAAAATGGGGCAAAAACTAATAAGAAAAGAAAAAAACTGGCTTAAAACCCTTCGAAATTTGCCAAAGATACGATAGAAATGTCCAAAAATGGCTTTAAATTAGTTTCAAAGGGGATTGAAAAGGCAAAAATTGCTTAGAAATAGCCAAACACTGCTTGAAAGCGCTGAGAAATGGACAAAAATGGTTCAGAAAAGGAAATCAAAAAAGGCTTCAAACGACTTAGAGATGGGCAAAAAGGGGTTACAAAAGAAAAAAACTTCTAAAAAATGGTTAGAAAATCACAAAAAATGGTCACAAAAGAAAAAAAAGCCTTACAAAGGGTTGGAATTTGACAAAAACGGCTTAGAAAAGGAATGAATGGCTTTAAAAGGGTTAGAAATTGAGAAAAATGGGTTAGAAAAGGAAAAAAACTGCTTAAAAAAGATAGAAATTGAGAAAATGGGTTAGAAAAATTAAATAAAGCAAGCATTCAAACAACTTAGAAAAGGACAAAAATGGGTTAGAAAAGGAAAAAAATGTCTTCCAAAGGGCTGGAAATTGACAAAAAAGGGTTAGAAAAGGGGAAAATGGCTTAAAATGCGTTAGAAATGCACAAAAATGGGTTAGAAATGGCCAAAAATGACTGAAAACAGGAAAAAATGGGGCAAAACCCAGTAAGAAAAAGAGAAAAATGGCTTAGAACCTTTTGAAACTTGCCAAAGATGCGATAGAAATGGCCAAAAATGGCTTGAAATGAGTTTCAAATGGGCACAAAGGGGATTGAAAAGGCAAAAATTGCTTAGAAATAGCCAAACACGGCTTGAAAGCATTGAGAAATGGACAAAAATGGTTTAGAAAAGGAAATGAAAAAAAGGCTTCAAACGACTTAGAGATGGGCAAAAAAGGGTTAGAAAAGGAAAAAACTTCTAAAAAATGGTTAGAAATTCACAAAAAATGGTCACAAAAGAAAAAAAAAGCCTTACAAAGGGTTGGAATTTGACAAAAACGGCTTAGAAAAGGAATGAATGGCTTTAAAAGGGTTAGAATTTGAGAAAAATGGGTTAGAAAAGGAAAAAAAAACTGCTTCAAAAAGATAGAAATTGAGAAAATGGGTTAGAAAAGTTAAATAACGCAAGCATTCAAACGACTTTGAAATGGGCAAAAATGGGTTGGAAAAGGGAAAAAACTGCTAAAAAATAGTTAGAAAAGGACAAAAATAGGTTAGAAAAGGAAAAAAAGGTCTTCCAAAGGGCTGGAATTTGACAAGAAAGGGTTAGAAAAGGGGAAAATGGCTTAAAATGTGTTAGAAATGCACAAAAATGGGTTAGAAATGGCCAAAAATGACTGAAAACAGGAAAAAAAAGGGGCAAAAACTAATAAGAAAAGGAAAAAACTGGCTTAAAACCCTTCGAAATTTGCCAAAGATACGATAGAAATGTCCAAAAATGGCTTTAAATTAGTTTCAAAGGGGATTGAAAAGGCAAAAATTGCTTAGAAATAGCCAAACACTGCTTAAAAGCGTTGAGAAATGGACAAAAATGGTTCAGAAAAGGAAATCAAAAAAGGCTTCAAACGACTTAGAGATGGGCAAAAAGGGGTTACAAAAGAAAAAAACTTCTAAAAAATGGTTAGAAAATCACAAAAAAGGGTCACAAAAGAAAAAAAAGCCTTACAAAGGGTTGGAATTTGACAAAAACGGCTTAGAAAAGGAAAGAATGGCTTTAAAAGGGTTAGAAATTGAGAAAAATGGGTTAGAAAAGGAAAAAAACTGCTTAAAAAAGATAGAAATTGAGAAAATGGGTTAGAAAAGTTAAACAAAGCAAGCATTCAAACGACTTAGAAAAGGACAAAAATGGGTTAGAAAAGGAAAAAAATGTCTTCCAAAGGGCTGGAAATTGACAAAAAAGGGTTAGAAAAGGGGAAAATGGCTTAAAATGCGTTAGAAATGCACAAAAATGGGTTAGAAATGGCCAAAAATGACTGAAAACAGGAAAAAATGGGGCAAAACCCAGTAAGAAAAAGAGAAAAATGGCTTAGAACCTTTTGAAACTTGCCAAAGATGCGATAGAAATGGCCAAAAATGGCTTTAAATGAGTTTCAAATGGGCACAAAGGGGATTGAAAAGGCAAAAATTGCTTAGAAATAGCCAAACACGGCTTGAAAGCATTGAGAAATGGACAAAAATGGTTTAGAAAAGGAAATGAAAAAAAGCCTTCAAACGACTTAGAGATGAGCAAAAAAGGGGTTACAAAAGGAAAAAACTTCTAAAAAATGGTTAGAAATTCACAAAAAATGACCACAAAAGAAAAAAAAAGCCTTACAAAGGGTTGGAATTTGACAAAAACTGCTTAGAAAAGGAATGAATGGCTTTAAAAGGTTAGAAATTGAGAAAAATGGGTTAGAAAAGGAAAAAAAAATTGCTTAAAAAAGATAGAAATTGAGAAAATGGGTTAGAAAAGTTAAATAAAGCAAGCATTCAAACGACTTTGAAATGGGCAAAAATGGGTTGGAAAAGGGAAAAAACTGCTAAAAAATAGTTAGAAAAGGACAAAAATGGGTTAGAAAAGGAAAAAAGTGTCTTCCAAAGGGCTGGAATTTGACAAAAAAGGGTTAGAAAAGGGGAAAATGGCTTAAAATGTGTTAGAAATGCACAAAAATGGGTTAGAAATGGCCAAAAATGACTGAAAACAGGAAAAAAATGGGGCAAAAACTAATAAGAAAAGGAAAAAACTGGCTTAAAACCCTTCGAAATTTGCCAAAGATACGATAGAAATGTCCAAAAATGGCTTTAAATTAGTTTCAAAGGGGATTGAAAAGGCAAAAATTGCTTAGAAATAGCCAAACACTGCTTAAAAGCGCTGAGAAATGGACAAAAATGGTTCAGAAAAGGAAATCAAAAAAGGCTTCAAACGAATTAGAGATGAGCAAAAAAGGGGTTACAAAAGGAAAAAAACTTCTAAAAAATGGTTAGAAATTCACAAAAAATGGTCACAAAAGAAAAAAAAGCCTTCCAAAGGGATGGGATTTCACAAAAACGGCTTAGAAAAGGAATGAATGGCTTTAAAAGGGTTAGAAATTGAGAAAAATGGGTTAGAAAAGGAAAAAAAACTGCTTAAAAAAGATAGAAATTGAGAAAATGGGTTAGAAAAGTTAAATAACGCAAGAATTCAAACGACTTGGAAATGGGCAAAATGGGTTGGAAAAGGGAAAAAACTGCTAAAAAATAGTTAGAAAAGGACAAAAATATGTTAGAAAAGGAAAAAAATGTCTTGCAAAGGGCTGGAATTTGACAAAAAAGGGTTAGAAAAGGGGAAAATGGCTTAAAATCATTAGAAATTGTTAGAAATTCACAAAAAAGGCTCACAAAAGAAAAAAAGCATTACAAAGGGTTGGAATTTGACAAAAACGGCTTAGAAAAGGAATGAATGGCTTTAAAAGGGTTAGAAATTGAGAAAAATGGGTTAGAAAAGGAAAAAAACTGCTTAAAAAAGATAGAAATTGAGAAAATGGGTTAGAAAAGTTAAATAAAGCAAGCATTCAAATGACTTAGAAAAGGACAAAAATGGGTTAGAAAAGGAAAAAAATGTCTTCCAAAGGGCTGGAAATTGACAAAAAAGGGTTAGAAAAGGGGAAAATGGCTTAAACCGGGTTAGAAATGCACAAAAATGGGTTAGAAATGGCCAAAAATGACTGAAAACAGGAAAAAATGGGGCAAAACCCAGTAAGAAAAAGAGAAAAATGGCTTAGAACCTTTTGAAACTTGCCAAAGATGCGATAGAAATGGCCAAAAATGGCTTGAAATGAGTTTCAAATGGGCACAAAGGGGATTGAAAAGGCAAAAATTGCTTAGAAATAGCCAAACACGGCTTGAAAGCATTGAGAAATGGACAAAAATGGTTTAGAAAAGGAAATGAAAAAAAGGCTTCAAACGACTTAGAGATGGGCAAAAAAGGGTTAGAAAAGAAAAAAACTTCTAAAAAATGGTTAGAAATTCACAAAAAATGGTCACAAAAGAAAAAAAAAGCCTTACAAAGGGTTGGAATTTGACAAAAACGGCTTAGAAAAGGAATGAATGGCTTTAAAAGGGTTAGAATTTGAGAAAAATGGGTTAGAAAAGGAAAAAAAACTGCTTCAAAAAGATAGAAATTGAGAAAATGGGTTAGAAAAGTTAAATAACGCAAGCATTCAAACGACTTTGAAATGGGCAAAAATGGGTTGGAAAAGGGAAAAAACTGCTAAAAAATAGTTAGAAAAGGACAAAAATAGGTTAGAAAAGGAAACAAAGGTCTTCCAAAGGGCTGGAATTTGACAAAAAAGGGTTAGAAAAGGGGAAAATGGCTTAAAATGTGTTAGAAATGCACAAAAATGGGTTAGGAATGGCCAAAAATGACTGAAAACAGGAAAAAATGGGGCAAAAACTAATAAGAAAAGAAAAAAACTGGCTTAAAACCCTTCAAAATTTGCCAAAGATACGATAGAAATGTCCAAAAATGGCTTTAAATTAGTTTCAAAGGGGATTGAAAAGGCAAAAATTGCTTAGAAATAGCCAAACACTGCTTGAAAGCGCTGAGAAATGGACAAAAATGGTTCAGAAAAGGAAATCAAAAAAGGCTTCAAACGACTTAGAGATGGGCAAAAAGGGGTTACAAAAGAAAAAAACTTCTAAAAAATGGTTAGAAAATCACAAAAAATGGTCACAAAAGAAAAAAAAGCCTTACAAAGGGTTGGAATTTGACAAAAACGGCTTAGAAAAGGAATGAATGGCTTTAAAAGGGTTAGAAATTGAGAAAAATGGGTTAGAAAAGGAAAAAAACTGCTTAAAAAAGATAGAAATTGAGAAAATGGGTTAGAAAAATTAAATAAAGCAAGCATTCAAACAACTTAGAAAAGGACAAAAATGGGTTAGAAAAGGAAAAAAATGTCTTCCAAAGGGCTGGAAATTGACAAAAAAGGGTTAGAAAAGGGGAAAATGGCTTAAAATGCGTTAGAAATGCACAAAAATGGGTTAGAAATGGCCAAAAATGACTGAAAACAGGAAAAAATGGGGCAAAACCCAGTAAGAAAAAGAGAAAAATGGCTTAGAACCTTTTGAAACTTGCCAAAGATGCGATAGAAATGGCCAAAAATGGCTTGAAATGAGTTTCAAATGGGCACAAAGGGGATTGAAAAGGCAAAAATTGCTTAGAAATAGCCAAACACGGCTTGAAAGCATTGAGAAATGGACAAAAATGGTTTAGAAAAGGAAATGAAAAAAAGGCTTCAAACGACTTAGAGATGGGCAAAAAAGGGTTAGAAAAGGAAAAAACTTCTAAAAAATGGTTAGAAATTCACAAAAAATGGTCACAAAAGAAAAAAAAAGCCTTACAAAGGGTTGGAATTTGACAAAAACGGCTTAGAAAAGGAATGAATGGCTTTAAAAGGGTTAGAATTTGAGAAAAATGGGTTAGAAAAGGAAAAAAAAACTGCTTCAAAAAGATAGAAATTGAGAAAATGGGTTAGAAAAGTTAAATAACGCAAGCATTCAAACGGCTTTGAAATGGGCAAAAATGGGTTGGAAAAGGGAAAAAACTGCTAAAAAATAGTTAGAAAAGGACAAAAATAGGTTAGAAAAGGAAACAAAGGTCTTCCAAAGGGCTGGAATTTGACAAAAAAAGGGTTAGAAAAGGGGAAAATGGCTTAAAATGTGTTAGAAATGCACAAAAATGGGTTAGGAATGGCCAAAAATGACTGAAAACAGGAAAAAATGGGGCAAAAACTAATAAGAAAAGGAAAAAACTGGCTTAAAACCCTTCGAAATTTGCCAAAGATACGATAGAAATGTCCAAAAATGGCTTTAAATTAGTTTCAAAGGGGATTGAAAAGGCAAAAAATGCTTAGAAATAGCCAAACACTGCTTAAAAGCGTTGAGAAATGGACAAAAATGGTTCAGAAAAGGAAATCAAAAAAGGCTTCAAACGACTTAGAGATGGGCAAAAAGGGGTTACAAAAGAAAAAAACTTCTAAAAAATGGTTAGAAAATCACAAAAAAGGGTCACAAAAGAAAAAAAAGCCTTACAAAGGGTTGGAATTTGACAAAAACGGCTTAGAAAAGGAAAGAATGGCTTTAAAAGGGTTAGAAATTGAGAAAAATGGGTTAGAAAAGGAAAAAAACTGCTTAAAAAAGATAGAAATTGAGAAAATGGGTTAGAAAAGTTAAACAAAGCAAGCATTCAAACGACTTAGAAAAGGACAAAAATGGGTTAGAAAAGGAAAAAAATGTCTTCCAAAGGGCTGGAAATTGACAAAAAAGGGTTAGAAAAGGGGAAAATGGCTTAAAATGTGTTAGAAATGCACAAAAATGGGTTAGAAATGGCCAAAAATGACTGAAAACAGGAAAAAATGAGGCAAAACCCAGTAAGAAAAAGAGAAAAATGGCTTAGAACCTTTTGAAACTTGCCAAAGATGCGATAGAAATGGCCAAAAATGGCTTTAAATGAGTTTCAAATGGGCACAAAGGGGATTGAAAAGGCAAAAATTGCTTAGAAATAGCCAAACACGGCTTAAAAGCGTTGAGAAATGGACAAAAATGGTTTAGAAAAGGAAATGAAAAAAAGGCTTCAAACGACTTAGAGATGGGCAAAAAAGGGTTAGAAAAGGAAAAAACTTCTAAAAAATGGTTAGAAATTGACAAAAAAGGGTCACAAAAGAAAAAAAAGCCTTACAAAGGGTTGGAATTTGTCAAAAACGGCTTAGAAAAGGAATGTATGGCTTTAAAAGGGTTAGAAATTGAGAAAAATGGGTTAGAAAAGGAAAAAAAACTGCTTAAAAAAGATAGAAATTGAGAAAATGGGTTAGAAAAGTTAAATAAAGCAAGCATTCAAACGACTTAGAAAAGGACAAAAAAGGGTTAGAAAAGGAAAAACATGTCTTCCAAAGGGCTGGAATTTGACAAAAAAGGGTTAGAAAAGGGGAAAATGGCTTAAAATGTGTTAGAAATGCACAAAAATGGGTTAGAAATGGCCAAAAATGACTGAAAACAGGAAAAAATGAGGCAAAACCCAGTAAGAAAGAGAGAAAAATGGCTTAGAACCTTTTGAAACTTGCCAAAGATGCGATAGAAATGGCCAAAAATGGCTTTAAATGAGTTTCAAATGGGCACAAAGGGGATTGAAAAGGCAAAAATTGCTTAGAAATAGCCAAACACGGCTTAAAAGCGTTGAGAAATGGACAAAAATGGTTTAGAAAAGGAAATGAAAAAAAGGCTTCAAACGACTTAGAGATGGGCAAAAAAGGGTTAGAAAAGGAAAAAACTTCTAAAAAATGGTTAGAAATTCACAAAAAATGGTCACAAAAGAAAAAAAAGCCTTACAAAGGGTTGGAATTTGACAAAAACGGCTTAGAAAAGGAATGAATGGCTTTAAAAGGGTTAGAAATTGAGAAAAATGGGTTAGAAAAGGAAAAAAAACTGCTTAAAAAAGATAGAAATTGAGAAAATGGGTTAGAAAAGTTAAATAAAGCAAGCATTCAAACAACTTAGAAATGGGGCAAAATGGGTTGGAAAAGGGAATAAAACTCCTAAAAAATAGTTAGAAAAGGACAAAAATGGGTTAGAAAAGGAAAAAAATGTCTTGCAAAGGGCTGGAATTTGACAAAAAAGGGTTAGAAAAGGGGAAAATGGCTTAAAATGCGTTAGAAATTGTTAGAAATTCACAAAAACGGGTCACAAAAGAAAAAAAGCATTACAAAGGGTTGGAATTTGACAAAAATGGCTTAGAAAAGGAAAGAATGGCTTTAAAAGGGTTAGAAATTGAGAAAAATGGGTTAGAAAAGGAAAAAAACTGCTTAAAAAAGATAGAAATTGAGAAAATGGGTTAGAAAAGTTAAACAAAGCAAGCATTCAAACGACTTAGAAAAGGACAAAAATGGGTTAGAAAAGGAAAAAAATGTCTTCCAAAGGGCTGGAATTTGACAAAAAAGGGTTAGAAAAGAAGAAAATGGCTTAAACCGGGTTAGAAATGCACAAAAATGGGTTAGAAATGGCCAAAAATGACTGAAAACAGGAAAAAATGAGGCAAAACCCAGTAAGAAAAAGAGAAAAATGGCTTAGAACCTTTTGAAACTTGCCAAAGATGCGATAGAAATGGGCAAAAATGGCTTGAAATGAGTTTCAAATGGGCACAAAGGGGATTGAAAAGGCAAAAATTGCTTAGAAATAGCCAAACACGGCTTGAAAGCATTGAGAAATGGACAAAAATGGTTTAGAAAAGGAAATGAGAAAAAGGCTTCAAACGACTTAGAGATGGGCAAAAAAGGGTTAGAAAAGGAAAAAACTTCTAAAAAATGGTTAGAAATTCACAAAAAATGGTCACAAAAGAAAAAAAAGCCTGACAAAGGGGTGGAATTTGAAAAAAACGGCTTAGAAAAGGAATGAATGGCTTTAAAAGGGTTAGAATTTGAGAAAAATGGGTTAGAAAAGGAAAAAAAAACTGCTTCAAAAAGATAGAAATTGAGAAAATGGGTTAGAAAAGTTAAATAAAGCAAGCATTCAAACGACTTAGAAATGGGGCAAAATGGGTTGGAAAAGGGAAAAAAACTCCTAAAAAATAGTTAGAAAAGGACAAAAATGGGTTAGAAAAGGAAAAAAATGTCTTCCAAAGGGCTGGAATTTGACAAAACAGGGTTAGAAAAGGGGAAAATGGCTTAAAATGCGTTAGAAATTGTTAGAAATTCACAAAAAAGGGTCACAAAAGAAAAAAAAGCATTACAAAGGGTTGGAATTTGACAAAAACGGCTTGTAAAAGAAAAGAATGGCTTTAAAAGGGTTAGAAATTGAGAAAAATGGGTTAGAAAAGGAAAAAAACTGCTTAAAAAAGATAGAAATTGAGAAAATGGGTTAGAAAAGTTAAACAAAGCAAGCATTCAAACGACTTAGAAAAGGACAAAAATGGGTTAGAAAAGGAAAAAAATGTCTTCCAAAGGGCTGGAAATTGACAAAAAAGGGTTAGAAAAGGGGAAAATGGCTTAAAATGCGTTAGAAATGCACAAAAATGGGTTAGAAATGGCCAAAAATGACTGAAAACAGGAAAAAATGGGGCAAAACCCAGTAAGAAAAAGAGAAAAATGGCTTAGAACCTTTTGAAACTTGCCAAAGATGCGATAGAAATGGCCAAAAATGGCTTGAAATGAGTTTCAAATGGGCACAAAGGGGATTGAAAAGGCAAAAATTGCTTAGAAATAGCCAAACACGGCTTGAAAGCATTGAGAAATGGACAAAAATGGTTTAGAAAAGGAAATGAAAAAAAGCCTTCAAACGACTTAGAGATGAGCAAAAAAGGGGTTACAAAAGGAAAAAAACTTCTAAAAAATGGTTAGAAATTCACAAAAAATGGTCACAAAAGAAAAAAAAGCCTTACAAAGGGTTGGAATTTGACAAAAACGGCTTAGAAAAGGAATGAATGGCTTTAAAAGGGTTAGAAATTGAGAAAAATGGGTTAGAAAAGGAAAAAAAACTGCTTCAAAAAGATAGAAATTGAGAAAATGGGTTAGAAAAGTTAAATAACGCAAGCATTAAAACGACTTAGAAATGGGGCAAAATGGGTTGGAAAAGGGAATAAAACTCCTAAAAAATAGTTAGAAAAGGACAAAAATGGGTTAGAAAAGGAAAAAAATGTCTTGCAAAGGGCTGGAATTTGACAAAAAAGGGTTAGAAAAGGGGAAAATGGCTTAAAATGCGTTAGAAATTGTTAGAAATTCACAAAAAAGGGTCACAAAAGAAAAAAAAGCATTACAAAGGGTTGGAATTTGACAAAAACGGCTTAGAAAAGGAAAGAATGGCTTTAAAAGGGTTAGAAATTGAGAAAAATGGGTTAGAACAGGAAAAAAACTGCTTAAAAAAGATAGAAATTGAGAAAATGGGTTAGAAAAGTTAAACAAAGCAAGCATTAAAACGACTTAGAAATGGGGCAAAATGGGTTGGAAAAGGGAATAAAACTCCTAAAAAATAGTTAGAAAAGGACAAAAATGGGTTAGAAAAGGAAAAAAATGTCTTGCAAAGGGCTGGAATTTGACAAAAAAGGGTTAGAAAAGGGGAAAATGGCTTAAAATGCGTTAGAAATTGTTAGAAATTCACAAAAAAGGGTCACAAAAGAAAAAAAAGCATTACAAAGGGTTGGAATTTGACAAAAACGGCTTAGAAAAGGAAAGAATGGCTTTAAAAGGGTTAGAAATTGAGAAAAATGGGTTAGAAAAGGAAAAAAAACTGCTTCAAAAAGATAGAAATTGAGAAAATGGGTTAGAAAAGTTAAATAACGCAAGCATTCAAACGACTTAGAAATGGGGCAAAATGGGTTGGAAAAGGGAATAAAACTCCTAAAAAATAGTTAGAAAAGGACAAAAATGGGTTAGAAAAGGAAAAAAAGGTCTTCCAAAGGGCTGGAATTTGACAAAAAAGGGTTAGAAAAGGGGAAAATGGCTTAAAATGTGTTAGAAATGCACAAAAATGGGTTAGGAATGGCCAAAAATGACTGAAAACAGGAAAAAATGGGGCAAAAACTAATAAGAAAAGAAAAAAACTGGCTTAAAACCCTTCGAAATTTTCCAAAGATACGATAGAAATGTCCAAAAATGGCTTTAAATTAGTTTCAAAGGGGATTGAAAAGGCAAAAATTGCTTAGAAATAGCCAAACACTGCTTAAAAGCGTTGAGAAATGGACAAAAATGGTTCAGAAAAGGAAATCAAAAAAGGCTTCAAACGACTTAGAGATGGGCAAAAAGGGGTTACAAAAGAAAAAAACTTCTAAAAAATGGTCAGAAAATCACAAAAAATGGTCACAAAAGAAAAAAAAGCCTTACAAAGGGTTGGAATTTGACAAAAACGGCTTAGAAAAGGAATGAATGGCTTTAAAAGGGTTAGAAATTGAGAAAAATGGGTTAGAAAAGGAAAAAAACTGCTTAAAAAAGATAGAAATTGAGAAAATGGGTTAGAAAAGTTAAATAAAGCAAGCATTCAAACAACTTAGAAAAGGACAAAAATGGGTTAGAAAAGGAAAAAAATGTCTTGCAAAGGGCTGGAAATTGACAAAAAAGGGTTAGAAAAGGGGAAAATGGCTTAAAATGCGTTAGAAATGCACAAAAATGGGTTAGAAATGGCCAAAAATGACTGAAAACAGGAAAAAATGGGGCAAAACCCAGTAAGAAAAAGAGAAAAATGGCTTAGAACCTTTTGAAACTTGCCAAAGATGCGATAGAAATGGCCAAAAATGGCTTGAAATGAGTTTCAAATGGGCACAAAGGGGATTGAAAAGGCAAAAATTGCTTAGAAATAGCCAAACACGGCTTGAAAGCATTGAGAAATGGACAAAAATGGTTTAGAAAAGGAAATGAAAAAAAGGCTTCAAACGACTTAGAGATGGGCAAAAAAGGGTTAGAAAAGGAAAAAACTTCTAAAAAATGGTTAGAAATTCACAAAAAATGGTCACAAAAGAAAAAAAAAGCCTTACAAAGGGTTGGAATTTGACAAAAACGGCTTAGAAAAGGAATGAATGGCTTTAAAAGGGTTAGAATTTGAGAAAAATGGGTTAGAAAAGGAAAAAAAAACTGCTTCAAAAAGATAGAAATTGAGAAAATGGGTTAGAAAAGTTAAATAACGCAAACATTCAAACGACTTAGAAATGGGCATAAATGGGTTGGAAAAGGGAAAAAACTGCTAAAAAATAGTTAGAAAAGGACAAAAATAGGTTAGAAAAGGAAACAAAGGTCTTCCAAAGGGCTGGAATTTGACAAAAAAGGGTTAGAAAAGGGGAAAATGGCTTAAAATGTGTTAGAAATGCACAAAAATGGGTTAGGAATGGCCAAAAATGACTGAAAACAGGAAAAAATGGGGCAAAAACTAATAAGAAAAGGAAAAAACTGGCTTAAAACCCTTCGAAATTTGCCAAAGATACGATAGAAATGTCCAAAAATGGCTTTAAATTAGTTTCAAAGGGGATTGAAAAGGCAAAAAATGCTTAGAAATAGCCAAACACTGCTCAAAAGCGTTGAGAAATGGACAAAAATGGTTCAGAAAAGGAAATCAAACAAGGCTTCAAACGACTTAGAGATGGGCAAAAAGGGGTTACAAAAGAAAAAAACTTCTAAAAAATGGTTAGAAAATCACAAAAAAGGGTCACAAAAGAAAAAAAAGCCTTACAAAGGGTTGGAATTTGACAAAAACGGCTTAGAAAAGGAAAGAATGGCTTTAAAAGGGTTAGAAATTGAGAAAAATGGGTTAGAAAAGGAAAAAAACTGCTTAAAAAAGATAGAAATTGAGAAAATGGGTTAGAAAAGTTAAACAAAGCAAGCATTCAAACGACTTAGAAAAGGACAAAAATGGGTTAGAAAAGGAAAAAAATGTCTTCCAAGGGCTGGAAATTGACAAAAAAGGGTTAGAAAAGGGGAAAATGGCTTAAAATGCGTTAGAAATGCACAAAAATGGGTTAGAAATGGCCAAAAATGACTGAAAACAGGAAAAAATGGGGCAAAACCCAGTAAGAAAAAGAGAAAAATGGCTTAGAACCTTTTGAAACTTGCCAAAGATGCGATAGAAATGGCCAAAAATGGCTTTAAATGAGTTTCAAATGGGCACAAAGGGGATTGAAAAGGCAAAAATTGCTTAGAAATAGCCAAACACGGCTTGAAAGCATTGAGAAATGGACAAAAATGGTTTAGAAAAGGAAATGAAAAAAAGGCTTCAAACGACTTAGAGATGGGCAAAAAAGGGTTAGAAAAGGAAAAAACTTCTAAAAAATGGTTAGAAATTCACAAAAAATGGTCACAAAAGAAAAAAAAAGCCTTACAAAGGGTTGGAATTTGACAAAAACGGCTTAGAAAAGGAATGAATGGCTTTAAAAGGGTTAGAAATTGAGAAAAATGGGTTAGAAAAGGAAAAAAAAACTGCTTAAAAAAGATAGAAATTGAGAAAATGGGTTAGAAAAGTTAAATAAAGCAAGCATTCAAACGACTTAGAAAAGGACAAAAAAGGGTTAGAAAAGGAAAAACATGTCTTCCAAAGGGCTGGAATTTGACAAAAAAGGGTTAGAAAAGGGGAAAATGGCTTAAAGTGTGTTAGAAATGCACAAAAATGGGTTAGAAATGGCCAAAAATGACTGAAAACAGGAAAAAAATGGGGCAAAAACTAATAAGAAAAGGAAAAAACTGGCTTAAAACCCTTCGAAATTTGCCAAAGATGCGATAGAAATGTCCAAAAATGGCTTTAAATTAGTTTCAAAGGGGATTGAAAAGGCAAAAAATGCTTAGAAATAGCCAAACACTGCTTAAAAGCGTTGAGAAATGGACAAAAATGGTTCAGAAAAGGAAATCAAACAAGGCTTCAAACGACTTAGAGATGGGCAAAAAATGGTTACAAAAGAAAAAAACTTCTAAAAAATGGTTAGAAAATCACAAAAAATGGTCACAAAAGAAAAAAAAGCCTTACAAAGGGTTGGAATTTGACCAAAACGGCTTAGAAAAGGAATGAATGGCTTTAAAAGGGTTAGAAATTGAGAAAAATGGGTTAGAAAAGGAAAAAAAACTGCTTAAAAAAGATAGAAATTGAGAAAATGGGTTAGAAAATTTAAATAAAGCAAGCATTCAAACGACTTAGAAATGGGGCAAAATGGGTTGGAAAAGGGAATAAAACTCCTAAAAAATAGTTAGAAAAGGACAAAAATGGGTTAGAAAAGGAAAAAAATGTCTTGCAAAGGGCTGGAATTTGACAAAAAAGGGTTAGAAAAGGGGAAAATGGCTTAAAATGCGTTAGAAATTGTTAGAAATTCACAAAAAAGGGTCACAAAAGAAAAAAAAGCATTACAAAGGGTTGGAATTTGACAAAAACGGCTTGTAAAAGAAAAGAATGGCTTTAAAAGGGTTAGAAATTGAGAAAAATGGGTTAGAAAAGGAAAAAAACTGCTTAAAAAAGATAGAAATTGAGAAAATGGGTTAGAAAAGTTAAACAAAGCAAGCATTCAAACGACTTAGAAAAGGACAAAAATGGGTTAGAAAAGGAAAAAAATGTCTTCCAAAGGGCTGGAAATTGACAAAAAAGGGTTAGAAAAGGGGAAAATGGCTTAAAATGCGTTAGAAATGCACAAAAATGGGTTAGAAATGGCCAAAAATGACTGAAAACAGGAAAAAATGGGGCAAAACCCAGTAAGAAAAAGAGAAAAATGGCTTAGAACCTTTTGAAACTTGCCAAAGATGCGATAGAAATGGCCAAAAATGGCTTGAAATGAGTTTCAAATGGGCACAAAGGGGATTGAAAAGGCAAAAATTGCTTAGAAATAGCCAAACACGGCTTGAAAGCATTGAGAAATGGACAAAAATGGTTTAGAAAAGGAAATGAAAAAAAGGCTTCAAACGACTTAGAGATGGGCAAAAAAGGGTTAGAAAAGGAAAAAACTTCTAAAAAATGGTTAGAAATTCACAAAAAATGGTCACAAAAGAAAAAAAAAGCCTTACAAAGGGTTGGGATTTGACAAAAACGGCTTAGAAAAGGAATGAATGGCTTTAAAAGGGTTAGAAATTGAGAAAAATGGGTTAGAAAAGGAAAAAAACTGCTTAAAAAAGATAGAAATTGAGAAAATGGGTTAGAAAAGTTAAACAAAGCAAGCATTAAAACGACTTAGAAATGGGGCAAAATGGGTTGGAAAAGGGAATAAAACTCCTAAAAAATAGTTAGAAAAGGACAAAAATGGGTTAGAAAAGGAAAAAAATGTCTTGCAAAGGGCTGGAATTTGACAAAAAAGGGTTAGAAAAGGGGAAAATGGCTTAAAATGCGTTAGAAATTGTTAGAAATTCACAAAAAAGGGTCACAAAAGAAAAAAAAGCATTACAAAGGGTTGGAATTTGACAAAAACGGCTTAGAAAAGGAAAGAATGGCTTTAAAAGGGTTAGAAATTGAGAAAAATGGGTTAGAAAAGGAAAAAAACTGCTTAAAAAAGATAGAAATTGAGAAAATGGGTTAGAAAAGTTAAACAAAGCAAGCATTAAAACGACTTAGAAATGGGGCAAAATGGGTTGGAAAAGGGAATAAAACTCCTAAAAAATAGTTAGAAAAGGACAAAAATGGGTTAGAAAAGGAAAAAAATGTCTTGCAAAGGGCTGGAATTTGACAAAAAAGGGTTAGAAAAGGGGAAAATGGCTTAAAATGCGTTAGAAATTGTTAGAAATTCACAAAAAAGGGTCACAAAAGAAAAAAAAGCATTACAAAGGGTTGGAATTTGACAAAAACGGCTTAGAAAAGGAAAGAATGGCTTTAAAAGGGTTAGAAATTGAGAAAAATGGGTTAGAAAAGGAAAAAAAACTGCTTCAAAAAGATAGAAATTGAGAAAATGGGTTAGAAAAGTTAAATAACGCAAGCATTCAAACGACTTAGAAATGGGGCAAAATGGGTTGGAAAAGGGAATAAAACTCCTAAAAAATAGTTAGAAAAGGACAAAAATGGGTTAGAAAAGGAAAAAAAGGTCTTCCAAAGGGCTGGAATTTGACAAAAAAGGGTTAGAAAAGGGGAAAATGGCTTAAAATGTGTTAGAAATGCACAAAAATGGGTTAGGAATGGCCAAAAATGACTGAAAACAGGAAAAAATGGGGCAAAAACTAATAAGAAAAGAAAAAAACTGGCTTAAAACCCTTCGAAATTTTCCAAAGATACGATAGAAATGTCCAAAAATGGCTTTAAATTAGTTTCAAAGGGGATTGAAAAGGCAAAAATTGCTTAGAAATAGCCAAACACTGCTTAAAAGCGTTGAGAAATGGACAAAAATGGTTCAGAAAAGGAAATCAAAAAAGGCTTCAAACGACTTAGAGATGGGCAAAAAGGGGTTACAAAAGAAAAAAACTTCTAAAAAATGGTCAGAAAATCACAAAAAATGGTCACAAAAGAAAAAAAAGCCTTACAAAGGGTTGGAATTTGACAAAAACGGCTTAGAAAAGGAATGAATGGCTTTAAAAGGGTTAGAAATTGAGAAAAATGGGTTAGAAAAGGAAAAAAACTGCTTAAAAAAGATAGAAATTGAGAAAATGGGTTAGAAAAGTTAAATAAAGCAAGCATTCAAACAACTTAGAAAAGGACAAAAATGGGTTAGAAAAGGAAAAAAATGTCTTGCAAAGGGCTGGAAATTGACAAAAAAGGGTTAGAAAAGGGGAAAATGGCTTAAAATGCGTTAGAAATGCACAAAAATGGGTTAGAAATGGCCAAAAATGACTGAAAACAGGAAAAAATGGGGCAAAACCCAGTAAGAAAAAGAGAAAAATGGCTTAGAACCTTTTGAAACTTGCCAAAGATGCGATAGAAATGGCCAAAAATGGCTTGAAATGAGTTTCAAATGGGCACAAAGGGGATTGAAAAGGCAAAAATTGCTTAGAAATAGCCAAACACGGCTTGAAAGCATTGAGAAATGGACAAAAATGGTTTAGAAAAGGAAATGAAAAAAAGGCTTCAAACGACTTAGAGATGGGCAAAAAAGGGTTAGAAAAGGAAAAAACTTCTAAAAAATGGTTAGAAATTCACAAAAAATGGTCACAAAAGAAAAAAAAAGCCTTACAAAGGGTTGGAATTTGACAAAAACGGCTTAGAAAAGGAATGAATGGCTTTAAAAGGGTTAGAATTTGAGAAAAATGGGTTAGAAAAGGAAAAAAAAACTGCTTCAAAAAGATAGAAATTGAGAAAATGGGTTAGAAAAGTTAAATAACGCAAGCATTCAAACGACTTAGAAATGGGCATAAATGGGTTGGAAAAGGGAAAAAACTGCTAAAAAATAGTTAGAAAAGGACAAAAATAGGTTAGAAAAGGAAACAAAGGTCTTCCAAAGGGCTGGAATTTGACAAAAAAGGGTTAGAAAAGGGGAAAATGGCTTAAAATGTGTTAGAAATGCACAAAAATGGGTTAGGAATGGCCAAAAATGACTGAAAACAGGAAAAAATGGGGCAAAAACTAATAAGAAAAGGAAAAAACTGGCTTAAAACCCTTCGAAATTTGCCAAAGATACGATAGAAATGTCCAAAAATGGCTTTAAATTAGTTTCAAAGGGGATTGAAAAGGCAAAAAATGCTTAGAAATAGCCAAACACTGCTCAAAAGCGTTGAGAAATGGACAAAAATGGTTCAGAAAAGGAAATCAAACAAGGCTTCAAACGACTTAGAGATGGGCAAAAAGGGGTTACAAAAGAAAAAAACTTCTAAAAAATGGTTAGAAAATCACAAAAAAGGGTCACAAAAGAAAAAAAAGCCTTACAAAGGGTTGGAATTTGACAAAAACGGCTTAGAAAAGGAAAGAATGGCTTTAAAAGGGTTAGAAATTGAGAAAAATGGGTTAGAAAAGGAAAAAAACTGCTTAAAAAAGATAGAAATTGAGAAAATGGGTTAGAAAAGTTAAACAAAGCAAGCATTCAAACGACTTAGAAAAGGACAAAAATGGGTTAGAAAAGGAAAAAAATGTCTTCCAAAGGGCTGGAAATTGACAAAAAAGGGTTAGAAAAGGGGAAAATGGCTTAAAATGCGTTAGAAATGCACAAAAATGGGTTAGAAATGGCCAAAAATGACTGAAAACAGGAAAAAATGGGGCAAAACCCAGTAAGAAAAAGAGAAAAATGGCTTAGAACCTTTTGAAACTTGCCAAAGATGCGATAGAAATGGCCAAAAATGGCTTTAAATGAGTTTCAAATGGGCACAAAGGGGATTGAAAAGGCAAAAATTGCTTAGAAATAGCCAAACACGGCTTGAAAGCATTGAGAAATGGACAAAAATGGTTTAGAAAAGGAAATGAAAAAAAGGCTTCAAACGACTTAGAGATGGGCAAAAAAGGGTTAGAAAAGGAAAAAACTTCTAAAAAATGGTTAGAAATTCACAAAAAATGGTCACAAAAGAAAAAAAAAGCCTTACAAAGGGTTGGAATTTGACAAAAACGGCTTAGAAAAGGAATGAATGGCTTTAAAAGGGTTAGAAATTGAGAAAAATGGGTTAGAAAAGGAAAAAAAAACTGCTTAAAAAAGATAGAAATTGAGAAAATGGGTTAGAAAAGTTAAATAAAGCAAGCATTCAAACGACTTAGAAAAGGACAAAAAAGGGTTAGAAAAGGAAAAACATGTCTTCCAAAGGGCTGGAATTTGACAAAAAAGGGTTAGAAAAGGGGAAAATGGCTTAAAGTGTGTTAGAAATGCACAAAAATGGGTTAGAAATGGCCAAAAATGACTGAAAACAGGAAAAAAATGGGGCAAAAACTAATAAGAAAAGGAAAAAACTGGCTTAAAACCCTTCGAAATTTGCCAAAGATGCGATAGAAATGTCCAAAAATGGCTTTAAATTAGTTTCAAAGGGGATTGAAAAGGCAAAAAATGCTTAGAAATAGCCAAACACTGCTTAAAAGCGTTGAGAAATGGACAAAAATGGTTCAGAAAAGGAAATCAAACAAGGCTTCAAACGACTTAGAGATGGGCAAAAAATGGTTACAAAAGAAAAAAACTTCTAAAAAATGGTTAGAAAATCACAAAAAATGGTCACAAAAGAAAAAAAAGCCTTACAAAGGGTTGGAATTTGACAAAAACGGCTTAGAAAAGGAATGAATGGCTTTAAAAGGGTTAGAAATTGAGAAAAATGGGTTAGAAAAGGAAAAAAAACTGCTTAAAAAAGATAGAAATTGAGAAAATGGGTTAGAAAATTTAAATAAAGCAAGCATTCAAACGACTTAGAAATGGGGCAAAATGGGTTGGAAAAGGGAATAAAACTCCTAAAAAATAGTTAGAAAAGGACAAAAATGGGTTAGAAAAGGAAGAAAAATGTCTTGCAAAAGGTTGGAATTTGACAAAAAAGGGTTAGAAAAGGGGAAAATGGCTTAAAAGGCGTTAGAAATTGTTAGAAATTCACAAAAAAGGGTCACAAAAGAAAAAAAAGCATTACAAAGTGTTGGAATTTGACAAAAACGGCTTAGAAAAGGAAAGAATGGCTTTAAAAGGGTTAGAAATTGAGAAAAATGGGTTAGAAAAGGAAAAAAAAACTGCTTAAAAAAGATAGTAATTGAGAAAATGGGTTAGAAAAGTTAAACAAAGCAAGCATTCTAACGACTTAGAAAAGGACAAAAATGGGTTAGAAAAGGAAAAAAATGTCTTCCAAAGGGCTGGAAATTGACAAAAAAGGGTTAGAAAAGGGGAAAATGGCTTAAAATGCGTTAGAAATGCACAAAAATGGGTTAGAAATGGCCAAAAATGACTGAAAACAGGAAAAAATGGGGCAAAACCCAGTAAGAAAAAGAGAAAAATGGCTTAGAACCTTTTGAAACTTGCCAAAGATGCGATAGAAATGGCCAAAAATGGCTTGAAATGAGTTTCAAATGGGCACAAAGGGGATTGAAAAGGCAAAAATTGCTTAGAAATAGCCAAACACGGCTTGAAAGCATTGAGAAATGGACAAAAATGGTTTAGAAAAGGAAATGAAAAAAAGGCTTCAAACGACTTAGAGATGGGCAAAAAAGGGTTAGAAAAGGAAAAAACTTCTAAAAAATGGTTAGAAATTCACAAAAAATGGTCACAAAAGAAAAAAAAGCCTTACAAAGGGTTGGAATTTGACAAAAACAACTCAGAAAATGAATGAATGGCTTTAAAAGGGTTAGAAATTGAGAAAAATGGGTTAGAACAGGAAAAAAAAACTGCTTAAAAAAGATAGAAATTGAGAAAATGGGTTAGAAAAGTTAAATAATGCAAGCATTCAAACGACTTTGAAAAGGACAAAATGGGTTGGAAAAGGGAAAAAACTGCTAAAAAATAGTTAGAATAGGACAAAAATAGGTTAGAAAAGGAAAAAAATTTCTTGCAAAGGGCTGGAATTTGACAAAAAAGTGTTAGAAAAGGGGAAAATGGCTTAAAATGCGTTAGAAATTGTTAGAAATTCACAAAAAAGGGTCACAAAAGAAAAAAAAGCATTACAAAGTGTTGGAATTTGACAAAAACGGCTTAGAAAAGGAAAGAATGGCTTTAAAAGGGTTAGAAATTGAGAAAAATGGGTTAGAAAAGGAAAAAAAAACTGCTTAAAAAAGATAGAAATTGAGAAAATGGGTTAGAAAAGTTAAATAAAGCAAGCATTCAAACGACTTAGAAATGGGGCAAAATGGGTTGGAAAAGGGAAAAAACTGCTAAAAAATAGTTAGAAAAGGACAAAAATGGGTTAGAAAAGGAAAAAAATGTCTTCCAAAGGGCTGGAATTTGACAAAAAAGGGTTAGAAAAGGGGAAAATGGCTTAAAATGTGTTAGAAATGCACAAAAATGGGTTAGGAATGGCCAAAAATGACTGAAAACAGGAAAAGGAAAAAAAAACTGCTTCAAAAAGATAGAAATTGAGAAAATGGGTTAGAAAAGTTAAATAAAGCAAGCATTCAAACGACTTTGAAATGGGCAAAAATGGGTTGGAAAAGGGAAAAAACTGCTAAAAAATAGTTAGAAAAGGACAAAAATAGGTTAGAAAAGGAAAAAAAGGTCTTCCAAAGGGCTGGAATTTGACAAAAAAGGGTTAGAAAAGGGGAAAATGGCTTAAAATGTGTTAGAAATGCACAAAAATGGGTTAGGAATGGCCAAAAATGACTGAAAACAGGAAAAAATGGGGCAAAAACTAATAAGAAAAAAAAAAAAACTGGCTTAAAACCCTTCGAAATTTGCCAAAGATACGATAGAAATGTCCAAAAATGGCTTTAAATTAGTTTCAAAGGGGATTGAAAAGGCAAAAAATGCTTAGAAATAGCCAAACACTGCTTAAAAGCGTTGAGAAATGGACAAAAATGGTTCAGAAAAGGAAATCATAAAAGGCTTCAAACGACTTAGAGATGGGCAAAAAGGGGTTACAAAAGAAAAAAACTTCTAAAAAATGGTTAGAAAATCACAAAAAATGGTCACAAAAGAAAAAAAAGCCTTACAAAGGGTTGGAATTTGACAAAAACGGCTTAGAAAAGGAAAGAATGGCTTTAAAAGGGTTAGAAATTGAGAAAAATGGGTTAGAAAAGGAAAAAAACTGCTTAAAAAAGATAGAAATTGAGAAAATGGGTTAGAAAAATTAAATAAAGCAAGCATTCAAACGACTTAGAAAAGGACAAAAATGGGTTAGAAAAGGAAAAAAATGTCTTCCAAAGGGCTGGAAATTGACAAAAAAGGGTTAGAAAAGGGGAAAATGGCTTAAAATGCGTTAGAAATGCACAAAAATGGGTTAGAAATGGCCAAAAATGACTGAAAACAGGAAAAAATGGGGCAAAACCCAGTAAGAAAAAGAGAAAAATGGCTTAGAACCTTTTGAAACTTGCCAAAGATGCGATAGAAATGGCCAAAAATGGCTTGAAATGAGTTTCAAATGGGCACAAAGGGGATTGAAAAGGCAAAAATTGCTTAGAAATAGCCAAACACGGCTTGAAAGCATTGAGAAATGGACAAAAATGGTTTAGAAAAGGAAATGAAAAAAAGGCTTCAAACGACTTAGAGATGGGCAAAAAAGGGTTAGAAAAGGAAAAAACTTCTAAAAAATGGTTAGAAATTCACAAAAAATGGTCACAAAAGAAAAAAAAAAGCCTTACAAAGGGTTGGAATTTGACAAAAACGGCTTAGAAAAGGAATGAATGGCTTTAAAAGGGTTAGAATTTGAGAAAAATGGGTTAGAAAAGGAAAAAAAACTGCTTCAAAAAGATAGAAATTGAGAAAATGGGTTAGAAAAGTTAAATAAAGCAAGCATTCAAACGACTTAGAAATGGGGCAAAATGGGTTGGAAAAGGGAAAAAACTGCTAAAAAATAGTTAGAAAAGGACAAAAATAGGTTAGAAAAGGAAAAAAAGGTCTTCCAAAGGGCTGGAATTTGACAAAAAAGGGTTAGAAAAGGGGAAAATGGCTTAAAATGTGTTAGAAATGCACAAAAATGGGTTAGGAATGGCCAAAAATGACTGAAAACAGGAAAAAAATGGGGCAAAAACTAATAAGAAAAGAAAAAAACTGGCTTAAAACCCTTCGAAATTTGCCAAAGATACGATAGAAATGTCCAAAAATGGCTTTAAATTAGTTTCAAAGGGGATTGAAAAGGCAAAAATTGCTTAGAAATAGCCAAACACTGCTTAAAAGCGTTGAGAAATGGACAAAAATGGTTCAGAAAAGGAAATCAAAAAAGGCTTCAAACGACTTAAAGATGGGCAAAAAGGGGTTACAAAAGAAAAAAACTTCTAAAAAATGGTTAGAAATTCACAAAAAATGGTCACAAAAAAAAAAAAGGCGGTTTATTGTATTTTCTTACTATTTTTGACCAATTCTTTCCTGGTGTCAGTGTTTTTCCTCCCTTTCTAACCCATTTTTCCCCATTTCTATCAAATTGAAACCGGTTTCCCCCCCGTTTGCTATGCATTCTTGTTACTGTCTTAAACGTTTTAAGCCACTTTTGGCCATTGCTAACCCTTTTTTTATTTCCATTTTCTACGTCGTTTTAAGTATTTTTTGGTTTCTTTTCCTAACCCAAATTTCTCAATTTCTAACCATTTTTAAGTTATTTTTCCCCTTTCCTAACCCATTTTTGTCAACTTCTAACCCCTTTTAATCCATTTTTGGCAGTTTCTATCCAATTTTTGCCTCGTTTCAACCCCTTGTAAGCTTTTTTTTTTTTCTCTCCTCGCTATTTTTTGCCCAATTCTTTCCTGGTTTCAGAGTTTTTCGCTCATTTCTAACCCATTTTTCCCCATTTCTATCAAATTGAAACCGTTTTTCCCCCCGTTTGCTATGCATTCTTGTTACTTTCTAATATGTTTTAAGCCACTTTTGGCCATTACTAACCCATTTTTTATTTCCATTTTCTAAGTCGTTTTAAGCATTTTTTGGTTTCTTTTCCTAACCCAAATTTCTCAATTTCTAACCATTTTTAAGTTATTTTTCCCCTTTCCTAACCCATTTTTGTCAAGTCCTAACCCCTTTTAATCCATTTTTGGCAGTTTCTATCCAGTTTTTGCCAAGTTTAAACTCTTTTTAAGCTTTTTTTTCCATGCTAATTTTTGCGCAATTCTTTCCGGGTTTCAGAGTTTTTCGCTCATTTCTAACCCATTTTTCCCCATTTCTATCAAATTGAAACCAGCATTCCCCCCGTTTGCTATGCATTCTTGTTACTTTCAAATATGTTTTGAGCCACTTTTGGCCATTACTAACCCTTTTTTTATTTCCATTTTCTAAGTCGTTGTAAGCATTTTTTTGTTTCTTTTCCAAACCCAAATTTCTCAATTTCTAACCATTTTTAAGTTATTTTTCCCCTTTCCTAACCCACTTTTGTCAAGTTCTAACCCCTTTTAAAGCATTTTTGGCAGTTTCTATCCAATTTTTGCCACGTTTAAACTCCTTTTAAGCTTTTTTTTTCCTTGCTAATTTTTGCCCAATTCTTTCCTGGTTTCAGAGTTTTTCGCTCATTTCTAACCAATTTTTCCCCATTTCTATCAAATTGAAACCGGTTTTCCCCCCGTTTGCTATGCATTCTTGTTACTGTCTTAAACGTTTTAAGCCACTTTTGGCCATTACTAACCCTTTTTTTATTTCCATTTTCTAAGTCGTTTTAAGCATTTTTTGGTTTCTTTTCCTAACCCATATCTCTCAATTTCTAACCATTTTTAAGTTATTTTTCCCCATTCCTAACCCATTTTTGTCAATTTCTAACCCCTTTTAATCCATTTTTGGCAGTTTCTATCATATTTTTGCCACGTTTCAACCCCTTGTAAGCTTTTTTTTTCCTTTTTTTGCTAATTTTTGCCCAATTCCTTCCGGGTTTCAGAGATTTTCGCTCATTTCTAACCCATTTTGCCCCATTTCTATCAAATTTAAACCAGTTTTTCCCTCGTTTTCTATGCATTCTTGTTACTTTCTTAAACGTTTTAAGCCACTTTTGGCCATTACTAACCCTTTTTTTAATTTCCATTTTCTAAGTCGTTTTAAGCATTTTTTGGTTTCTTTTCCTAACCCAAATTTCTCAATTTCTAACCATTTTTAACTTATTTTTCCCCTTTCCTAAACCATTTTTGTCAAATTCTAACCCCTTTTAAACCATTACTGGCCATTTCTATCGCATTTTTGCCACGTTTCAAGCCATTTTAAGCTTTTTTTTCTTTCCTTGCTAATTTTTGCCCAATTCCTTCCAGGTTTCAGATATTTTCGCTCATTTCTAACCAATTTTTCCCCATTTCTATCAAATTGAAACCGGTTTTCCCCCCGTTTGCTATGCATTCTTGTTACTGTCTTAAACTTTTTAAGCCACTCTTGGCCATTACTAACCCTTTTTTTATTTCCATTTTCTAAGACGTTTTAAGCATTTTTTGGTTTCTTTTCCTAACCCAGATTTCTCAATTTCTAACCATTTTTAAGTTATTTTCCCCCTTTCCTAACCCATTTTTGTCACGTTCTACCCCCTTTTAATCCATTTCTGGCCATTTCTATCCTATTTTTTCCACGTTTCACCCCGTTTTAAGGCGTATTTTTCTTTTTCTTGTTAATTTTTGCCCAATTCCTTCCGGGTTTCAGAGACTTTCGCTCATTTCTAACCCATTTTTCCCCATTTCTATCAAATTTAAAACAATTTCCCCCCGTTTTCTATGCATTCTTGTTCCTTTCGAATATGTTTTGATCCACTTTTGGCCATTACTAACCCTTTTTTAATTTCCATTTTCTAAGTCGTTTTAAGCATTTTTTGGATTCTTTTCCTGACCAAATTTCTCAATTTCTAACCATTTTTAAGTTATTTTTCCCCTTTCCTGAACCACTTTTGTCAAGTTCTAACCCCCTTTAATCCATTTCTGGCCATTTCTATCATATTTTTGCCACGTTTCAACCCCTTGTAAGCTTTTTTTTTCTTTTCTTGCTAATTTTTGCCAAATTCTTTCCTGGTTTCAGAGATCTTCGCTCATTTCTAACCCATTTTTCCCCCATTTCAATCTAATTGGAACCGGTTTTCCCCCCGTTTGCTATGCATTCTTGTTACTTTCTAATATGTTTTAAGCCACTTTTGGCCATTACTAACCCTTTTTTTATTTCCATTTTCTAAGTCGTTTTAAGCATTTTTTGGTTTCTTTTCCTAACCCATATTTCTCAATTTCTAACCATTTTTAAGTTATTTTTCCCCTTTCCTAACCCATTTTTGTCAAGTTCTAACCACTTTTAATTCATTTCTGGCCATTTCTGGCGTATTTTTGCCACGTTTCAGCACGTTTAAAGGCGGTTTTCTCGTTTTCTTACTATTTTTGCCCAATTCTTTCCTGGTTTCAGTGTTTTTCCTCCCTTTTTAACCCATTTTTCCCCATTTCTAACAAATTTAAGCCTATTTTTTCCTGTTTGCTATGCATTCTTGTTACTTTCTTAAACGATTTAAGTCACTTTTGGCCATTACCAACCCTTTTTTTATTTCCATCTTCTAAGTCGTTTTAAGCATTTTTTGGTTTCTTTTCCTAACCCAAATTTCTCAATTTCTTACCATTCTTAAGTTATTTTTCCCCTTTCCTAACCCATTTTTTTCAAGATCTAACCCCTTTTAAATGATTACTGGCCATTTCTATCGCATTTTTGCCACGTTTCAACCCATTTTAAGCTTTTTTTTCTTTCCTTGCTAATTTTTGCCCAATTCTTTCCGGATTTCAAAGATTTTCGCTCATTTCTAACCCATTTTTCCCATTTCTATCAAATTGAAACCGGTTTTCCCCCTGTTTGCTATGCATTCTTGTTACTTTCTAATATGTTTTAAGCCACTTTTGGACATTACTAACCCTTTTTTTATTTCCATTTTCTAAGACGTTTTATGCATTTTTTGGTTTCTTTTCCTAACCCATATTTCTCAATTTCTAACCATTTTTAATTTATTTTTCCCCTTTCCTAACCCATTTTTCTCAAGATCTAACCCCTTTTAAGTGATTACTGGCCATTTCTATCGCATTTTTGCCACGTTTCAACCCATTTTAAGCTTTTTTTTCTTTCCTTGCTAATTTTTGCTTTGCATTCTTGTTACTTTCTTAAACGTTTTAAGCCACTTTTGGCCATTACTAACCCTTTTTTTATTTCCATTTTCTAAGTCGTTTCAAGCATTTTTTCGTTTCTTTTCCTAACCCAAATTTCTCAATTTCTAACCATTTTTAAGTTATTTTTCCCCTTTCCTAACCCATTTTTGTCAACTTCTAACCCCTTTTAATCCATTTTTGGCAGTTTCTATCCAGTTTTTGCCACATTTCAACCCCTTTTAAGCTTTTTTTTTTCCTTGCTAATTTTTGCCCAATTCTTTCCTGGTTTCAGAGTTTTTCGCTCATTTCTAACCCATTTTGCCCCATTTCTACCAAATTGAAACCAGTATTCCCCCCTTTTGCTATGCATTCTTGTTACTTTCAAATATGTTTTGAGCCACTTTTGGCCATTACTAACCGTTTTTTTATTTACATTTTCTAAGTCGTTTTAAGCATTTTTTGGTTTCTTTTCCTAACCCAAATTTCTCAATTTCTAACTATTTTTAAGTTATTTTTCCCCTTTCCTAACCCATTTTTGTCAAGTCCTAACCCCTTTTAATCCATTTTTGGCAGTTTCTATCCTATTTTTGCCACGTTTAAACTCCTTTTAAGCTTTTTTTTCTTTGCGAATTTTCCCAATTCTTTCCTGGTTTCAGAGTTTTTTGCTCATTTCTAACTCATTTTTCCCCATTTCTATCAAATTTAAACCAGTTTTTCCCCCGTTTGCTATGCATTCTTGTTACTTTCTTAAACGTTTTAAGCCACTTTTTGCCATTGCTAACCCTTTTTTTACTTCCATTTTCTAAGTCGTTTTAAGCATTTTTTCGTTTCTTTTCCTAACCCAAATTTCTCAATTTCTAACCATTTTTAAGTTATTTTTCCCCTTTCCTAACCCACTTTTGTGAAGTTCTAACCCCTTTTAATCCATTTTTGGCAGTTTCTATCCTATTTTTGCCACGTTTAAACTCCTTTTAAGCTTTTTTTTTCCATGCTAATTTTTGCCCAATTCTTTCCTGGTTTCAGAGTTTTTCCCTCATGTCTAACCCATTTTTCCCCATTTCTATAAAATTGAAACCGGTTTCCCCCCCGTTTGCTATGCATTCTTGTTACTTTCTTAAACGTTTTAAGCCACTTTTGACCATTGCTAACCCTTTTTTTATTGCCATTTTCTAAGTCGTTTTAAGCATTTTTTGGTTTCTTTTCCTAACCCAAATTTCTCAATTTCTAACCATTTTTAAGTTATTTTTCCCCTTTCCTAACCCACTTTTGTCAAGTTCTTACCCCTTTTAATCCATTTTTGGCAGTTTCTATCCTATTTTTGCCACGTTTAAACTCCTTTTAAGCTTTTTTTTTCCTTGCTAATTTTTGCCCAATTCTTTCCTGGTTTCAGAGTTTTTCCCTCATTTCTAACCCATTTTTCCCCATTTCTATCAAATTTAAACCAGTTTTCCCCCGTTTGCTATGCATTCTTGTTACTTTCTTAAACGTTTTAAGCCACTTTTGGCCATTGCGAACCCTTTTTTTATTTCCATTTTCTAAGTCGTTTTAAGCATTTTTTGGTTTCTTTTCCTAACCCAAATTTCTCAATTTCTAACCATTTTTAAGTTATTTTTCCCCTTTCCTAACCCATTTTTGTCAAGTTCTAACCCCTTTTAATCCATTTTTGGCAGTTTCTATCCTATTTTTCCACGTTTAAACTCCTTTTAAGCTTTTTTTTTTCCTTGCTAATTTTTGCCCAATTCTTTCCTGGTTTCAGAGTTTTTGGCTCATTTTTAACCCATTTTGCCCCATTTCTATCAAATTGAAACCAGTTTCCCCCCCGTTTGCTATGCATTTTTGTTACTTTCTCAAACGTTTTAAGCCACTTTTGGCAATTACTAACCCTTTTTTTATTTCCATTTTCTAAGTCGTTTTAAGCATTTTTTGGTTTCTTTTCCTAACCCAAATTTCTCAATTTCTAACCATTTTTAAGTTATTTTTCCCCTTTCCTAACCCACTTTTGTCAAGTTCTAACCCCTTTTAAAGCATTTCTGGCCATTTCTATCCAATTTTTGCCTCGTTTCAACCCCTTGTAAGCTTTTTTTTTTTTCTCTCCTCGCTATTTTTTGCCCAATTCTTTCCTGGTTTCTGAGTTTTTGGCTCATTTCTAACCCATTTTTCCCCATTTCTATCAAATTGAAACCGTTTTTCCCCCCTTTTGCTATGCATTCTTGTTACTTTCTAATATGTTTTAAGCCACTTTTGGGCATTACTAACCCTTTTTTAATTTCCATTTTCTAAGTCGTTTTAAGCATTTTTTCGTTTCTTTTCCTAACCCAAATTTCTCAATTTCTAACCATTTTTAAGTTATTTTTCCCCTTTCCTAACCCACTTTTGTCAAGTTCTAACGCCTTTTAAAGCATTTTTGGCAGATTCTATCCGATTTTTGCCACGTTTAAACTCCTTTTAAGGTTCTTTTTTTTCTCCTTGCTATTTTTTGCCCAATTCTTTCCTGGTTTCTGAGTTTTTGGCTTATTTCTAACCCATTTTTCCCCATTTCTATCAAATTGAAACCGGTTTCCCCCCCGTTTGCTATGCATTCTTGTTACTCTCTTAAACGTTTCAAGCCACATTTGGCCATTGCTAACCCTTTTTTATTTCCATTTTCTAAGTCGTTTTAAGCATTTTTTGTTTCTTTTCCTAACCCAAATTTCTCAATTTCTAACCATTTTTAAGTTATTTTTCCCCTTTCCTAACCCACTTTTGTCCAGCTCTAACCCCTTTATAATCCATTTTTGGCAGTTTCTATCCTATTTTTGCAACGTTTCGACCCCTTGTAGGCTTTTTTTTTCCTCCTTGCTAATTTTTGCCCAATTCTTTCCTGGTTTCAGAGTTTTTCGCTCATTTCTAACCCATTTTTCCCCATTTCTATCAAATTGAAACCGGTTTTCTCCCCATTTGCTATGCATTCTTGTTACTTTCTAATATGTTTTAAGCCAGTTTTGGCCATTACTAACGCTTATTTTATTTCCATTTTCTAAGTCGTTTTAAGCATTTTTTGGTTTCTTTTCCTAACCCAAATTTCTCAATTTCTAACCATTTTTAAGTTATTTTTCCCCTTTCCTAACCCACTTTTGTCAAGTTCTAACCCCTTTTAAGCCATTTTTGGCAGTTTCTATCCAATTTTTGCCACGTTTAAACTCCTTTTAAGCTTTTTTTTTTCCATGCTGATTTTTGCCAAATTCTTTCCTGGTTTCAAAGTTTTTCGCTCATTTCTAACCCATTTTTCCCCATTTCTATCAAATTTAAACCAGTTTTCCCCCCGTTTGCTATGCATTCTTGTTACTTTCTTAAACGTTTTAAGTCACTTTTGGCCATTGCTAACACTTTTTTTATTTCCATTTTCTAAGTCGTTTTAAGCATTTTTTGGTTTCTTTTCCTAACCCAAATTTCTCAATTTCTTACCATTCTTAAGTTATTTTTCCCCTTTCCTAACCCATTTTTTTCAAGATCTAACCCCTTTTAAATGATTACTGGCCATTTCTATCGCATTTTTGCCAGGTTTCAACCAGTTTTAAGCTTTTTTTTCTTTCCTTGCTAATTTTTGCCCAATTCTTTCCGGGTTTCAGAGATTTTCGCTCATTTCTAAGCCTTTTTTCCCATTTCTATCAAATTGAAACCGGTCTTTCCCCTGTTTGCTATGCATTCTTGTTACTTTCTAATATGTTTTAAGCCGCTTTTGGACATTACTTACCCTTTTTTTATTTCCATTTTCTAAGACGTTTTATGCATTTTTTGGTTTCTTTCCCTAACCCATATTTCTCAATTTCTAACCATTTTTAATTTATTTTTCCCCTTTCCTAACCCATTTTTCTCAAGATCTAACCCCTTTTAAATGATTACTGGCCATTTCTATCGCATTTTTGCCACGTTTCATCACATTTTAAGCTTTTTTTTCTTTCCTTGCTAATTTTTGCTATGCATTCTTGTTACTTTCTTAAACTTTTTAAGCCACTTTTGGCCATTACTAACCCTTTTTTTATTTCCATTTTCTAAGTCGTTTTAAGCATTTTTTGGTTTCTTTTCCTAACCCAAATTTCTCAATTTCTAACCATTTTTAAGTTATTTTTCCCCTTTCCTAACCCACTTTGTCAAGTTCTAACCCCTTTTAATCCATTTTTGGCAGTTTCTATCCTATTTTTGCCACGTTTAAACTCCTTTTAAGCTTTTTTTTTCCATGCTGATTTTTGCCCAATTCTTTCCTGGTTTCAGAGTTTTTCGCTCATTTCTAACTCATTTTTCCCCATTTCTATCAAATTTAAACCGGTTTTCCCCCCGTTTGCTATGCATTCTTGTTACTTTCTAATATGTTTTAAGCCACTTTTGGCCATTACTAACCCTTATTTTATTTCCATTTTCTAAGTCTTTTTAAGCATTTTTTGGTTTCTTTTCCTAACCCAAATTTCTCAATTTCTAACCATTTTTAAGATATTTTTCCTCTTTCCTAACCTACTTTTGTCAAGTTCTAACCCCTTTTAATCCATTTCTGGCCATTTCTATCGTATTTTTGCCATGTTTCAGCTTGTTTTAAGGCGTTTTTTTCCTTTTCTTACGATTTTTGCCCAATTCTTTCCTGGTTTAAGTGTTTTTCTCCGTTTGTAACCCATTTTGCCTCATTTCTATCAAATTTAAAACGCTTTTTTCCCCCCGTTTGCTATGCATTCTTGTTACTTTCTTAAACGTTTTAAGCCACTTTTGGCCATTGCTAACCCTTTTTTTATTGCCATTTTCTAAGTCGTTTTAAGCATTTTTTGGTTTCTTTTCCTAACCCAAATTTCTCAATTTCTAACCATTTTTAAGTTATTTTTCCCCTTTCCTAACCCACTTTTGTCAAGTTCTAACCCCTTTTAAAGCATTTCTGGCCATTTCTATCGCATTTTTGCCACGTTTCAACCCCTTTTAAGCTTTTTTTTTTTCTCCTTGCTATTTTTTGCCCAATTCTTTCCTGGTTTCTGAGTTTTTGGCGTATTTCTAACCCATTTTTCCCCATTTCTATCAAATTGAAACCGGTTTCCCCCCCGTTTGCTATGCATTCTTGTTACTCTCTTAAACGTTTTTAGCCACATTTGGCCATTGCTAACCCTTTTTTATTTCCATTTTCTAAGTCGTTTTAAGCATTTTTTGGTTTCTTTTCCTAACCCAAATTTCTCAATTTCTAACCATTTTTAAGTTATTTTTCCCCTTTCCTAACCCACTTTTGTCCAGCTCTAACCCCTTTATAATCCATTTTTGGCACTTTCTATCCTATTTTTGCAACGTTTCGACCCCTTGTAGGCTTTTTTTTTCCTCCTTGCTAATTTTTGCCCCATTCTTTCCTGGTTTCAGAGTTTTTCGCTCATTTCTAACCCATTTTTCCCCATTTCTATCAAATTGAAACCGGTTTTCTCCCCATTTGCTATGCATTCTTGTTACTTTCTAATATGTTTTAAGCCAGTTTTGGCCATTACTAACGCTTATTTTATTTCCATTTTCTAAGTCGTTTTAAGCATTTTTTGGTTTCTTTTCCTAACCCAAATTTCTCAATTTCTAACCATTTTTAAGTTATTTTTCCCCTTTCCTAACCCACTTTTGTCAAGTTCTAACCCCTTTTAAGCCATTTTTGGCAGTTTCTGTATATTTTTGCCACGTTTAAACTCCTTTTAAGCTTTTTTTTCCTTGCTAATTTTTGCCCAATTCTTTCCTGGTTTCAGAGTTTTTCGCTCATTTCTAACCCATTTTCCCCCATTTCTATCAAATTTAAACCAGTTTTTCCCCCGTTTGCTATGCATTCTTGTTACTTTCTAATATGTTTTAAGCCACTTTTGGCCATTACTAACCCTTTTTTTATTTCCATTTTCTAAGTCGTTTTAAGCATTTTTTGGTTTCTTTTCCTAACCCAAATGTCTCAATTTCTAACCATTTTTAAGATATTTTTCCCCTTTCCTAACCTACTTTTGTCAAGTTCTAGCCTCTTTTAATCCATTTCTGGCCATTTCTATCGTATTTTTGCCATGTTTCAGCACGTTTAAAGGCGGTTTTCTCGTTTTCTTACTATTTTTGCCCAATTCTTCCCTGGTTTCAGTGTTTTTCCTCCCTTTTTAACCCATTTTTCCCCATTTCTAACAAATTTAAGCCTATTTTTTCCTGTTTGCTATGCATTCTTGTTACTTTCTTAAACGTTTTAAGCCACTTTTAGCCATTACCAACCCTTTTTTTATTTCCATATTCTAAGTCGTTTTAAGCATTTTTTGGTTTCCTTTTCCTAACCCAAATTTCTCAATTTCTTACCATTCTTAAGTTATTTTTCCCCTTTCCTAACCCATTTTTTTCAAGATCTAACCCCTTTTAAATGATTACTGGCCATTTCTATCCAATTTTTTGCCACGTTTCAACCCATTTTAAGCTTTTTTTTCTTTCCTTGCTAATTTTTGCCCAATTCTTTCTGGGTTTCAGAGATTTTCGCTCATTTCTAACCCATTTTTCCCATTTCTATCAAATTGAACCCGGTCTTTCCCCTGTTTGCTATGCATTCTTGTTACTTTCTAATATGTTTTAAGCCGCTTTTGGACATTACTAACCCTTTTTTTATTTCCATTTTCTAAGACGTTTTATGCATTTTTTGGTTTCTTTTCCTAACCCATATTTCTCAATTTCTAACCATTTTTAATTTATTTTTCCCCTTTCCTAACCCATTTTTCTCAAGATCTAACCCCTTTTAAATGATTACTGGCAATTTATATAGCATTTTTGCCACGTTTCAACACATTTTAAGCTTTTTTTTCTTTCCTTGCTAATTTTTGCTATGCATTCTTGTTACTTTCTTCAACTTTTTAAGCCACTTTTGGCCATTACTAACCCTTATTTTATTTCCATTTTCTAAGTCGTTTTAAGCATTTTTTGGTTTCTTTTCCTAACCCAAATTTCTCAATTTCTAACCATTTTTAAGTTATTTTTCCCCTTTCCTAACCCACTTTTGTCAAGTTCTAACCCCTTTTAATCCATTTTTGGCAGTTTCTATCCAATTTTTGCCACGTTTAAACTCCTTTTAAGCTTTTTTTTTTCCATGCTGATTTTTGCCAAATTATTTCCTGGTTTCAAAGTTTTTCGCTCATTTCTAACCCATTTTTCCCCATTTCTATCAAATTTAAACCAGTTTTCCCCCCGTTTGCTATGCATTCTTGTTACTTTCTTAAACGTTTTAAGCCACTTTTGGCCATTGCTAACACTTTTTTTATTTCCATTTTCTAAGTCGTTTTAAGCATTTTTTGGTTTCTTTTCCTAACCCAAATTTCTCAATTTCTAACCATTTTTAAGTTATTTTTCCCCTTTCCTAACCCACTTTTGTCAAGTTCTAACCCCTTTTAAAGCATTTCTGGCAGTTTGTATCGCATTTTTGCCACGTTTCAACCCCTTTTAAGCTTTTTTTTTTTCTCCTTGCTATTTTTTGCCCAATTCTTTCCTGGTTTCTGAGTTTTTGGCTTATTTCTAACCCATTTTTCCACATTTCTATCAAATTGAAACCGGTTTCCCCCCCGTTTGCTATGCATTCTTGTTACTCTCTTAAACGTTTTAAGCCACATTTTGCCATTGCTAACACTTTTTTATTTCCATTTTCTAAGTCGTTTTAAGCATTTTTGGGTTTCTTTTCCTAACCCACATTTCTCAATTTGTAACCTTTTTTAAGTTATTTTTCCCCTTTCCTAACCCATTTTTGTCAAGTTCCAACCCCTTTTAAAGCATTTCTGGCCATTTCTATCCAATTTTTGCCACGTTTAAACTCCTTTTAAGCTTTTTTTTTCCATGCTAATTTTTGCCCAATTCTTTCCCGGTTTCAGAGTTTTTCCCTCATTTCTAACCCATTTTTCCCCATTTCTATAAAATTGAAACCGGTTTTCCCCCCATTTGCTATGCATTCTTGTTACTTTCTTAAACGTTTTAAGCCACTTTTGGCCATTGCTAACCCATTTTTTATTTCCATTTTCTAAGTCGTTTTAAGCATTTTTTGTTTTCTTTTCCTAACCCAAATTTCTCAATTTCTAACCATTTTTAAGTTATTTTTCCCCTTTCCTAACCCACTTTTGTTAAGTTCTAACCCCTTTTAAAGCATTTCTGGCCATTTCTATCCAATTTTTGCCTTGTTTCAACCCTTGTAAGCTTTTTTTTTTTCTCTCCTCGCTATTTTTTGCCCAATTCTGTCCTGGTTTCAGAGTTTTTCGCTCATTTCTAACCCATTTTTCCCCATTTCTATCAAATTTAAACAAGTTCTTCCCCCGTTTGCTATGCATTCTTGTTGCTTTCTAATATGTTTTAAGCCACTTTTGGCCATTACTAACCCTTATTTTATTTCCATTTTCTAAGTCGTTTTAAGCATTTTTGGGTTTCTTTTCCTAACCCAAATTTCTCAATTTCTAACCATTTTTAAGTTATTTTTCCCTTTTCCTAACCCATTTTTGTCAAGTTCTAACCCCTTTTAATCCATTTTTGGCAGTTTCTATCCAGTTTTTGCCACGTTTAAACTTTTTTTAAGCTTTTTTTTTTCCTTGCTAATTTTTGCCCAATTCTTTCCTGGTTTCAGAGTTTTTCCCTCATTTCTAACCCATTTTTCCCCATTTCTATCAAATTTAAACCAGTTTTTCCCCCGTTTGCTATGCATTCTTGTTGCTTTCTAATATGTTTTAAGCCACTTTTGGCCATTACTAACCCTTATTTTATTTCCATTTTCTAAGTCGATTTAAGCATTTTTGGGTTTCTTTTCCTAACCCAAATTTCTCAATTTCTAACCATTTTTAAGTGATTTTTCCCCTTTCCTAACCCACTTTTGTCAAGTTCTAACCCCTTTTAATCCATTTTTGGCAGTTTCTATCCTATTTTTGCCACGTTTCATCCCCTTTTAAGCTTTTTTTTTTTCTCCTTGCTATTTTTGCCCAATTCTTTCCTGGTTTCAGAGTTTTTCGCTCATTTCTAACCCATTTTTCCCCATTTCTATCAAATTGAAACCGGTTTGCCCCCCGTTTGCTATGCATTCTTGTTACTTTCTTAAACGTTTTAAGCCACTTTTGACCATTGCTAACCCTTTTTTTATTTCCATTTTCTAAGACGTTTTAAGCATTTTTTGGTTTCTTTTCCTAACCCAAATTTCTCAATTTCTAACCATTTTTAAGTTATTTTTCCCCTTTCCTAACCCACTTTTGTCAAGTTCTAACCCCTTTTAAAGCATTTCTGGCCATTTCTATCCAATTTTTGCCTCGTTTCAACCCCTTGTAAGCTTTTTTTTTTTCTCTCCTCGCTATTTTTTGCCCAATTCTTTCCTGGTTTCAGAGTTTTTCGCTCATTTCTAACCCATTTTTCCCCATTTCTATCAAATTTAAACCAGTTTTTCCCCCGTTTGCTATGCATTCTTGTTACTTTCTTAAACACTTTAAGGCACTTTTGGCCATTACTAATCCTCTTTATAATCCCATTTTCTAAGTCGTTTTAAGCATTTTTTGGTTTCGTTTCCTAACCCAAATTTCTCAATTGCTAACCATTTTTAAGTTATTTTTCCCCTTTCCTAACCCATTTTTGTCAAGTTCTAACCCCTTTTAATCCATTTTTGGCAGTGTCTATCCTATTTTTTCCACGTTTAAACTCCTTTTAAGCTTTTTTTTTCCATGCTAATTTTTGCCCAATTCTTTCCTGGTTTCAGAGTTTTTCCCTCATTTCTAACCCATTTTTCCCCATTTCTATAAAATTGAAACCGGTTTTCCCCCCGTTTGCTATGCATTCTTGTTACTTTCTTAAACGTTTTAAGCCACTTTTGGCCATTGCTAACCCTTTTTTTTATTTCCATTTTCTAAGTCGTTTTAAGAATTTTTCGTTCTTTTCCTAACCCAAATTTCTCAATTTCTAACCATTTTTAAGTTATTTTTCCCCTTTCCTAACCCATTTTTGTCAAGTTCTAACCCCTTTTAATCCATTTTTGGCAGTTTCTATCCTATTTTTGCCACGTTTAAACTCTTTTTAAGCTTTTTTTTCCATGCTAATTTTTGCGCAATTCTTTCCTGGTTTCAGAGTTTTTCCCTCATTTCTAACCTATTTTTCCCGATTTCTATAAAACTGAAACCGGTTTTCCCCCCGTTTGCTATGCATTCTTGTTACTTTCTTAAACGTTTTAAGCCACTTTTGGCCGTTGCTAACCCATTTTTTATTTCCATTTTCTAAGTCGTTTTAAGCATTTTTTGTTTTCTTTTCCTAACCCAAATTTCTCAATTTCTAACCATTTTTAAGTTATTTTTCCCCTTTCCTAACCCACTTTTGTTAAGTTCTAACCCCTTTTAAAGCATTTCTGGCCATTTCTATCCAATTTTTGCCTTGTTTCAACCCCTTGTAAGCTTTTTTTTTTTCTCTCCTCGCTATTTTTTGCCCAATTCTGTCCTGGTTTCAGAGTTTTTCGCTCATTTCTAACCCATTTTTCCCCATTTCTATCAAATTTAAACAAGTTCTTCCCCCGTTTGCTATGCATTCTTGTTACTTTCTTCAACGTTTTAAGCCACTTTTGGCCATTGCTAACCCATTTTTTATTTCCATTTTCTAAGTCGTTTTAAGCATTTTTCGGTTTCTTTTCCTAACCCAAATTTCTCAATTTCTAACCATTTTTAAGTTATTTTTCCCCTTTCCTAACCCACTTTTGTCAAGTTCTAACCCCTTTTAATCCATTTTTGGCAGTTTCTATCCTATTTTTGCCACGTTTCATCCCCTTTTAAGCTTTTTTTTTTTTCTCCTTGCTAATTTTTGCCCAATTCTTTCCTGGTTTCAGAGTTTTTCGCTCATTTCTAACCCATTTTTCCCCATTTCTATCAAATTGAAACCGGTTTGCCCCCCGTTTGCTATGCATTCTTGTTACTTTCTTAAACGTTTTAAGCCACTTTTGACCATTGCTAACCCTTTTTTTATTTCCATTTTCTAAGTCGTTTTAAGCATTTTTTGGTTTCTTTTCCTAACCCAAATTTCTCAATTTCTAACCATTTTTAAGTTATTTTTCCCCTTTCCTAACCCACTTTTGTCAAGTTCTAACCCCTTTTAAAGCATTTCTGGCCATTTCTATCCAATTTTTGCCTCGTTTCAACCCCTTGTAAGCTTTTTTTTTTTCTCTCCTCGCTATTTTTTGCCCAATTCTTTCCTGGTTTCAGAGTTTTTCCCTCATTTCTAACCCATTTTTCCCCATTTCTATCAAATTTAAACCAGTTTTTCCCCCGTTTGCTATGCATTCTTGTTGCTTTCTAATATGTTTTAAGCCACTTTTGGCCATTACTAACCCTTATTTTATTTCCATTTTCTAAGTCGTTTTGAGCATTTTTTCGTTTCTTTTCCTAACCCAAATTTCTCAATTTCTAACCATTTTTTAAGTTATTTTTCCCCTTTCCTAACCCATTTTTGTCAAGTTCTAACCCCTTTTAATCCATTTTTGGCAGTTTCTATCCTATTTTTGCCACGTTTAAACTCTTTTTAAGCTTTTTTTTCCATGCTAATTTTTGCGCAATTCTTTCCTGGTTTCAGAGTTTTTCCCTCATTTCTAACCTATTTTTCCCGATTTCTATAAAACTGAAACCGGTTTTCCCCCCGTTTGCTATGCATTCTTGTTACTTTCTTAAACGTTTTAAGCCACTTTTGGCCATTGCTAACCCTTTTTTTATTTCCATTTTCTAAGTCGTTTTAAGCATTTTTTGTTTTCTTTTCCTAACCCAAATTTCTCAATTTCTAACCATTTTTAAGTTATTTTTCCCCTTTCCTAACCCACTTTTTGTTAAGTTCTAACCCCTTTTAAAGCATTTCTGGCCATTTCTATCCAATTTTTGCCTCGTTTCAACCCCTTGTAAGCTTTTTTTTTTTCTCTCCTCGCTATTTTTTGCCCAATTCTTTCCTGGTTTCAGAGTTTTTCCCTCATTTCTAACCCATTTTTCCCCATTTCTATCAAATTTAAACCAGTTTTTCCCCCGTTTGCTATGCATTCTTGTTGCTTTCTAATATGTTTTAAGCCACTTTTGGCCATTACTAACCCTTATTTTATTTCCATTTTCTAAGTCGTTTTAAGCATTTTTGGGTTTCTTTTCCTAACCCAAATTTCTCAATTTCTAACCATTTTTAAGTTATTTTTCCCTTTTCCTAACCCATTTTTGTCAAGTTCTAACCCCTTTTAATCCATTTTTGGCAGTTTCTATCCAGTTTTTGCCACGTTTAAACTTTTTTTAAGCTTTTTTTTTTCCTTGCTAATTTTTGCCCAATTCTTTCCTGGTTTCAGAGTTTTTCCCTCATTTCTAACCCATTTTTCACCATTTCTATCAAATTTAAACCAGTTTTTCCCCCGTTTGCTATGCATTCTTGTTGCTTTCTAATATGTTTTAAGCCACTTTTGGCCATTACTAACCCTTATTTTATTTCCATTTTCTAAGTCGATTTAAGCATTTTTGGGTTTCTTTTCCTAACCCAAATTTCTCAATTTCTAACCATTTTTAAGTGATTTTTCCCCTTTCCTAACCCACTTTTGTCAAGTTCTAACCCCTTTTAATCCATTTTTGGCAGTTTCTATCCTATTTTTGCCACGTTTCATCCCCTTTTAAGCTTTTTTTTTTTCTCCTTGCTAATTTTTGCCCAATTCTTTCCTGGTTTCAGAGTTTTTCGCTCATTTCTAACCCATTTTTCCCCATTTCTATCAAATTGAAACCGGTTTGCCCCCCGTTTGCTATGCATTCTTGTTACTTTCTTAAACGTTTTAAGCCACTTTTGACCATTGCTAACCCTTTTTTTATTTCCATTTTCTAAGACGTTTTAAGCATTTTTTGGTTTCTTTTCCTAACCCAAATTTCTCAATTTCTAACCATTTTTAAGTTATTTTTCCCCTTTCCTAACCCACTTTTGTCAAGTTCTAACCCCTTTTAAAGCATTTCTGGCCATTTCTATCCAATTTTTGCCTCGTTTCAACCCCTTGTAAGCTTTTTTTTTTTCTCTCCTCGCTATTTTTTGCCCAATTCTTTCCTGGTTTCAGAGTTTTTCGCTCATTTCTAACCCATTTTTCCCCATTTCTATCAAATTTAAACCAGTTTTTCCCCCGTTTGCTATGCATTCTTGTTACTTTCTTAAACACTTTAAGGCACTTTTGGCCATTACTAATCCTCTTTATAATCCCATTTTCTAAGTCGTTTTAAGCATTTTTTGGTTTCGTTTCCTAACCCAAATTTCTCAATTGCTAACCATTTTTAAGTTATTTTTCCCCTTTCCTAACCCATTTTTGTCAAGTTCTAACCCCTTTTAATCCATTTTTGGCAGTGTCTATCCTATTTTTGCCACGTTTAAACTCCTTTTAAGCTTTTTTTTTCCATGCTAATTTTTGCCCAATTCTTTCCTGGTTTCAGAGTTTTTCCCTCATTTCTAACCCATTTTTCCCCATTTCTATAAAATTGAAACCGGTTTTCCCCCCGTTTGCTATGCATTCTTGTTACTTTCTTAAACGTTTTAAGCCACTTTTGGCCATTGCTAACCCTTTTTTTTATTTCCATTTTCTAAGTCGTTTTAAGCATTTTTTCGTTTCTTTTCCTAACCCAAATTTCTCAATTTCTAACCATTTTTAAGTTATTTTTCCCCTTTCCTAACCCATTTTTGTCAAGTTCTAACCCCTTTTAATCCATTTTTGGCAGTTTCTATCCTATTTTTGCCACGTTTAAACTCTTTTTAAGCTTTTTTTTCCATGCTAATTTTTGCGCAATTCTTTCCTGGTTTCAGAGTTTTTCCCTCATTTCTAACCTATTTTTCCCGATTTCTATAAAACTGAAACCGGTTTTCCCCCCGTTTGCTATGCATTCTTGTTACTTTCTTAAACGTTTTAAGCCACTTTTGGCCGTTGCTAACCCATTTTTTATTTCCATTTTCTAAGTCGTTTTAAGCATTTTTTGTTTTCTTTTCCTAACCCAAATTTCTCAATTTCTAACCATTTTTAAGTTATTTTTCCCCTTTCCTAACCCACTTTTGTTAAGTTCTAACCCCTTTTAAAGCATTTCTGGCCATTTCTATCCAATTTTTGCCTTGTTTCAACCCCTTGTAAGCTTTTTTTTTTTCTCTCCTCGCTATTTTTTGCCCAATTCTGTCCTGGTTTCAGAGTTTTTCGCTCATTTCTAACCCATTTTTCCCCATTTCTATCAAATTTAAACAAGTTCTTCCCCCGTTTGCTATGCATTCTTGTTACTTTCTTCAACGTTTTAAGCCACTTTTGGCCATTACTAACCCTTTTTTTATTTCCATTTTCTAAGTCGTTTTAAGCATTTTTTCGTTTCTTTTCCTAACCCAAATTTCTCAATTTCTAACCATTTTTAATTTATTTTTCCCCTTTCCTAACCCATTTTTGTCAAGTTCTAACCCCTTTTAATCCATTTTTGGCAGTTTCTATCCTATTTTTGCCACGTTTCATCCCCTTTTAAGCTTTTTTTTTTTTCTCCTTGCTATTTTTTGCCCAATTCTTTCCTGGTTTCAGAGTTTTTCCCTCATTTCTAACCCATTTTGCCCCATTTCTATCAAATTTAAACCGCTTTTTTCCCCCCGTTTGCTATGCATTCTTGTTACTTTCTTAAACGTTTTAAGCCACTTTTGGCCATTGCTAACCCTTTTTTTTATTTCCATTTTCTAAGTCGTTTTAAGCATTTTTTGGTTTCTTTTCCTAACCCATATTTCTCAATTTCTAACCATTTTTAATTTATTTTTCCTTTTTCCTAACCCGTTTTGTCAAGTTCTAACCCCTTTTAATCCATTTTTGGCAGTTTCTATCCTATTTTTGCCACGTTTAAACTTTTTTTAAGCTTTTTTTTTTTTCTCCTTGCTATTTTTTGCCCAATTCTTTCCTGGTTTCAGAGCTTTTCCCTCATTTCTAACCCATTTTTCCCCATTTCTATCGAATTGAAACCAGTTTCCCCCCCGTTTGCTATGCATTCTTGTTACTTTCTTAAACGTTTTAAGCCACTTTTGGCCATTACTAACACTTTTGTTATTTCCATTTTCTAAGTCGTTTTAAGCATTTTTTGGTTTATTTTCCTAACCCATATTTCTCAATTTCTAACCATTTTTAAGTTATTTTTCCCCTTTCCTAACCCACTTTTGTCAAGTTCTAACCCCTTTTAATCCATTTTTGGCAGTTTCTATCCTATTTTTGCCACGTTTAAACTCCTTTTTTAGCTTTTTTTCTCCTTGCTATTTTTTGCCCAATTCTTTCCTGGTTTCAGAGTTTTTCGCTCATTTCTAACCCATTTTTCCCCATCTCTATCAAATTGAAGCCGGTTTTCCCCACCGTTTGCTATGCATTATTGTTACTTTCTTAAATGTTTTAAGCCACTTTTGGCCATTGCTAACCCTTTTTTTATTTCCATTTTCTAAGTCGTTTTAAGCTTTTTTTGGTTTCTTTTCCTAACCCAAATTTCTCAATTTCTAACCATTTTTAAGTTATTTTTCCCCTTTCCTAACCCACTTTTGTCAAGTTCTAACCCCTTTTAATCAGTTTTTGGCAGTTTCTATCCTATTTTTGCCACGTTTAAACTCCTTTGAAGCTTTTTTTTTCCATGCTAATTTTTGCCCAATTCTTTCCTGGTTTCAGAGTTTTTCGCTCATTTCTAACTCATTTTTCTCCATTTCTATCAAATTTAAACCAGTTTTTCCCCCGTTTGCTATGCATTCTTGTTACTTTCTTCAACATTTTAAGCCAATTTTGGCCATTACTAACCCTTTTTTATTTCCATTTTCTAAGTCGTTTTAAGCATTTTTTCGTTTCTTTTCCTAACCCAAATTTCCCAATTTCTAACCATTTTTAATTTATTTTTCCCCTTTCCTAACCCACTTTTGTCAAGTTCTAACCCCTTTTAATCCATTTTTGGCAGTTTCTATCCTATTTTTGCCAAGTTTCATCCCCTTTTAAGCTTTTTTTTTTTCTCCTTGCTATTTTTTGCCCAATTCTTTCCTGGTTTCAGAGTTTTTCCCTCATTTCTAACTCATTTTTCTCCATTTCTATCAAATTTAAACCAGTTTTTCCCCCGTTTGCTATGCATTCTTGTTACTTTCTTAAACGTTTTAAGCCACTTTTGGCCATTACTATCCCTTATTTTATTTCCATTTTCTAAGTCGTTTTAAGCATTTTTTGGTTTCTTTTCCTAACCCATATTTCTCAATTTCTAACCATTTTTAATTTATTTTTCCTTTTTCCTAACCCGTTTTGTCAAGTTCTAACCCCTTTTAATCCATTTTTGGCAGTTTCTATCCTATTTTTGCCACGTTTAAACTCCTTTTAAGCTTTTTTTTTTTCCTTGCTAATTTTTGCCCAATTCTTTCCTGGTTTCAGAGTTTTTCCCTCATTTCTAACCCATTTTTCCCCATTTCTATCGAATTGAAACCAGTTTCCCCCCCGTTTGCTATGCATTCTTGTTACTTCCTTAAACGTTTTAAGCCACTTTTGGCCATTACTAACCCTTTTGCTATTTCCATTTTCTAAGTCGTTTTAAGCAATTATTGGTTTATTTTCCTAACCCATATTTCTCAATTTCTAACCATTTTAAAGTTATTTTTCCCCTTTCCTAACCCACTTTTGTCAAGTTCTAACCCCTTTTAATCCATTTTTGGCAGTTTCTATCCAATTTTTGCCACGTTTCAACCCCTTTTAAGCTTTATTTTTCCATGCTAATTTTTGCCCAATTCTTTCCTGGTTTCAGAGATTTTCACTCATTTCTAACCCATTTTTCCCCATTTCTATCGAATTTAAACCAGTTCTTCCCCCGTTTGCTATGCATTCTTGTTACTTTCTTAAACGTTTTAAGCCACTTTTGGCCATTACTAACCCTTTTTTTATTTCCATTTTCTAAGTCGTTTTAAGCATTTTTTGGTTCCTTTTCCTAACCCAAATTTCTCAATTTCTAACCATTTTTAAGTGATTTTTCCCCTTTCCTAACCCACTTTTGTCAAGTTCTAACCCCTTTTAATCCATTTTTGGCAGTTTCTATCCTATTTTTGCCACGTTTCATCCCCTTTTAAGCTTTTTTTTTTTTCTCCTTGCTATTTTTTGCCCAATTCTTTCCTGGTTTCAGAGCTTTTCCCTCATTTCTAACCCATTTTTCCCCATTTCTATCGAATTGAAACCAGTTTCCCCCCCGTTTGCTATGCATTCTTGTTACTTTCTTAAATGTTTTAAGCCACTTTTGCCCATTCCTAACCCTTTTGTTATTTCCATTTTCTAATTCGTTTTAAGCATTTTTTGGTTTATTTTCCTAACCCATATTTCTCAATTTCTAACCATTTTTAATTTATTTTTCCCCTTTCCTAACCCATTTTTGTCAAGTTCTAACCCCTTTTAATCCATTTTTGGCAGTTTCTATCCTATTTTTGCCACGTTTAAACTCCTTTTAAGCTTTTTTTTTCCTTGCTAATTTTTGCCCAATTCTTTCCTGGTTTCAGAGTTTTTCGCTCATTTCTAACTCATTTTTCTCCATTTCTATCAAATTTAAACCAATTTTTCCCCCGTTTGCTATGCATTCTTGTTGCTTTCTTCAACGTTTTAAGCCACTTTTGGCCATTGCTAACCCTTTTTTTATTTCCATTTTCTGAGTCGTTTTAAGCATTTTTTCGTTTCTTTTCCTAACCCAAATTTCTCAATTTCTAACCATTTTTAAGTTATTTTTCCCCTTTCCTAACCCACTTTTGTCAAGTTCTAACCCCTTTTAATCCATTTTTGGCAGTTTCTATCCTATTTTTGCCACGTTTCATCCCCTTTTAAGCTTTTTTTTCTCCTTGCTATTTTTTGCCCAATTCTTTCCTGGTTTCAGAGTTTTTCCCTCATTTCTAACCCATTTTGCCCCATTTCTATCAAATTTAAACCAGTTTTTCCCCCCCGTTTGCTATGCATTCTTGTTACTTTCTTAAACGTTTTAAGCCACTTTTGGCCATTGCTAACCCTTTTTTTATTTCCATTTTCTAAGTCGTTTTAAGCATTTTTTGGTTTCTTTTCCTAACCCACGTTTCTCAATTTCTAACCATTTTAAATTTATTTTTCCCCTTTCCTAACTCACTTTTGTCAAGTTCTAACCCCTTTTAATCCATTTTTGGCAGTTTCTATCCTATTTTTGCCACGTTTAAACACCTTTTAAGGTTTTTTTTTCCTTGCTAATTGTTGCCCAATTCTGTCTTGGTTTCAGAGTTTTTCGCTCATTTCTAACCCATTTTTCCCCATTTCTATCGAATTGAAACCAGTTTCCCCCCCGTTTGCTATGCATTCTTGTTACTTTCTAATCTGTTTTAAGCCACTTTTGGCCATTGCTAACTCTCCTGGGTTCAGCAGTAGCAGTCATGTTTTTTCCTTTGTGTTAGCTGGTGCAGTGCTGTGTTTTGACTTCTAGTTTTGAGAACAGCGTTGGTGAAGCCGATGTTTTCGGTTGTTGCTAAGTGATGTTTACCCTGACCAAGGACTCTGTGAGGCTCATGCTCTGCCAGGGAGGAGGGGAAGCTGTGAGGAAGCAGAGATGGGGCGCCTGACCCGGGCTAGCCGGGGAGGTATTCCATACCACAGCACGTCATGCCCGGGGTGGGGGGTAACTGGGAGTTACCCGGAAGGACAGGAGCTTCCGGGTGGAACTCGTTTTCTTGGCCGGTGGTATCGTATTCTCTTCCCTTGTTATTTTCCCTTATCATTGTTTTAGCTGATAGTAGCGGTGGTGATTTGTTGCTGGACTGTTCTTGTCTCAACCCGTAGGAGTTGCACTCTCTCGATCCTCCTCCCCGTTCCTCTGGGAGCGGGGAAGGGGAGAGCCCCGGTGCAGGGAGGGGGGGGGGAGACGAACACGGACCTTGATTGTTGTCAGCTTGGCACCACTCACTGGGAGTGAGTGAACAAGTTACCTGACTGGGTTTAAACCACGACAGTTCTTTTTGGCGCCCAACGTGGGGCACGAGGGGTTGAGATAAGAACAGATCTGACTGGATTGATAGTCACTCGTCACAATGCTGATTTATTGGCTCTCAAGGTTTTTCCTCTTGATCTCACAGTTTCAGTATACCATATCTTACGTCCATCCGGTATTGGCTGTATTAGTGTTTTTCAAGTGTGGGGCTTGGGCTAAGGTTTTTATCCCATTGTACTTTATGGTAATGACTTGTAATACAATAGAATCATTGATCATGAAACTGATCTGGCTTATGTTCCCAGTGTGGTCACCACCTTTATACTTTGGGAGGTATATGATGGAGGTGCTTAGCAATTACACATCTTTTTTCTCCTTCTCAGGTGCTCAACCTGTGAAGGAGACATCCTTTTACCCTCCTAGTCGTCCCCCCAGACCATTTACATTTGAGAGTTTCGAATTTTTTAAATGGCCTTTTAATGCTCTTGAGACTTGTTTGCTGATGGTGATGGGAATCACCATGCTAACACGCATACAGAGTGTGTTTTGCCCACTACTGATTTCAAGAGTTAAGCAGATTCAGGTTTGGGTCTTGTCTGGGGTCAAACGACGATGTAGGAGGACCGAGAGATTTTCCCAGAGGCTGGACAGCCATGAGTGGCAGGGTGTGTGGGATAGTATGGGCAAGTGTCTAGGTCAGTGGGCCCCTCCAGTATTTTGGAATTTCACTACCGAACAACTGCAAAATCCAGAAGAATTAGTAAAACACTTAAATGAGGTGTGTGGTCATTCTGGCCATACCAGAGATGGACAAATCACGGCAACGTGCTGGGGCTTGGCCTATGCTTACAGGGCCTTGTTCAACACTATCCAGCACCTTCAAAAGGAAAAGAATGTCGGCGGATTTGAGGGCAAAGCGACAGTCGTTACTCAAACTTTGGCTGCAATGAACTGCGCAGCTACCCCAGTGGCAAGTACAGCAGCTGCTCAAACTTCAACTGCAACAGACAGCGCGGTTACCCCAGCTCCAAGCACGGTAGCTACACCACCCCCAGCAACAAGTACAGTCGCTACTCAAACCACAGTGATAATCACTGCAGCCAAACCAGAGGACCAATTCGTACCAATATCGGTTGCCCCTGTACGCAAGAGAACAAGCAAAAAGGAGGCAAAAAGGGTGAAGCGAGATGAAGAACCAATGAATTCACCACCCGGTCCAGAATCTGATCAACAGTCATCCTCACATGACGAAGAAGAAGAAGAAGAGGTAACTTCTCGACCTCGGACCTCAACCGAGCTGCGGAATATGCGAAAAGATTTTACCCGTCAACCAGGGGAGCACATCATCACCTGGTTACTCCGATGCTGGGACAATGGGGCCGATGGTCACGAACTAGAAGGTACAGAAGCCAAGCAGCTGGGATCACTTGCTAGAGAAGGGGGAATTGACAAAGCAATTGCAAGAGAGAAAAAGTCCCTCAGCCTTTGGAGGAGGCTCTTGGCAGCTGTGAAAGAAAGGTTTCCGTACAAGGACGATGTTACGAGTCGTTCGGCCAAGTGGACTACTATAGACAAAGGCATCCAGTCTCTGAGGGAATCGGCCATCGTAGAGATGATCTATCACATCAAGCCGAATAACGGGGATACACCTATAGATCCAGATGAAGTTGAATGTACACGACCCATGTGGCGAAAACTTACACGGAATGCACCGTCATCATATGCCCATTCATTGGCAACAGTGACCTGGAATGACATAGTACCACTAACAGTGGATGAAATGGTTCATAAACTCCGAGAGTTCGAAGACAATCTCACTCCTTCCATCATCTCAGCTGTGAAAAAACTGTCCCAGGACCTCGACAAATTGAGGGACGATGTATCTGATTTATCCAGCTCCTCACGTGTACCAACACGCGTCTCAGCTATTAACAAAAGACGTCCTATTGTTCAAGAGAGGAGATACAGAAGGTATACGCCACGGGGTACCCTATGGTTTTACCTGCTGGATCACGGAGAAGACATGACAAAGTGGGATGGAAAACCTACTTCAGCTTTGGAGGAACGGGTGAGTGAACTGAAGAGGGGAGCAAGGGCCAAGACTGATCGTCCCATGAGAGCTACGGCTTCAGTTTCTGGTGAGCAGTTTCCCAGATGGAGTGGAAGAGCTGATTTTACTCCAGCTCCTGTGATAACGAAGAATAATCCCTTTCAACACGACTTAAGTGTCCAATGCTGTGACGACCATTAGAGGGGCCCTGCCTCCAGCCAGGTTGAGGTAGGGGACAATCGGATTTACTGGACTGTGTGGATCAGATGGCCTGGCACATCAGTCCCACAGAAGTATAAGGCTCTAGTAGATACCGGTGCACAGTGTACCCTGATGCCATCAAGCTGTCAAGGGGTGGAACCCATCTATATTTCTGGAGTAACAGGAGGATCCCAAGAGTTGACTGTGCTGGAGGCTGAAATCAGCCTGACTGGGAGGGAGTGGCAAAAGCACCCTATTGTGACTGGTCCAGAGGCTCCATGCATCCTCGGCATAGACTACCTCAAGAGAGGGTACTTCAAAGACCCAAAAGGGTACCGGTGGGCTTTTGGTATTGCTGCTTTGGAGACTGAGGAAATTGAGCAGCTGTCCACCTTGCCTGGTCTCTCAGAAGATCCCTCTGCTGTGGGGTTGCTGAAAGTTGAAGAACAACAAGTGCCAATTGCGACCACAACAGTGCACCGGCGGCAATATCGCACCAACCGAGACTCCCTGATTCCCATCCATCAGCTGATCCGTAGACTGGAGAGTCAGGGGGTGATCAGCAGGACCCGCTCACCCTTCAATAGCCCCATATGGCCAGTGCGAAAGTCTAATGGAGAATGGAGACTAACAGTAGACTATCGTGGCCTGAATGAAGTCACACCACCATTGAGTGCTGCCGTACCGGACATGCTAGAACTTCAGTATGAGCTAGAGTCAAAAGCAGCCAAGTGGTATGCCACGATTGATATTGCCAATGCATTTTTCTCCATTCCTTTGGCAGCAGAGTGCAGGCCACAGTTTGCTTTTACTTGGAGGGGTGTCCAGTTCACTTGGAACCGACTGCCCCAGGGGTGGAAACACAGCCCTACCATTTGCCATGGACTGATCCAGACTGCACTGGAACAGGGGCAAGCTCCAGAACACCTGCAATACATTGATGACATTATTGTGTGGGGCGATACAGCGGAAGAAGTCTTTGAGAAAGGGAGGAAAATAATCCAAATCCTGCTGAAAGCCGGTTTTGCCATAAAACGGAGTAAGGTCAAGGGACCTGCACAGGAGATACAATTTTTGGGAATAAAATGGCAAGATGGACGTAGACAGATCCCCACAGATGTGATCAACAAGATAACAGCAATGTCTCCACCAACTAATAAGAAAGAAACGCAAGCTTTCTTGGGTGCAGTGGGGTTCTGGAGAATGCACATCCCAAATTACAGTTCGATTGTAAGCCCTCTCTATCATGTGACCCGGAAGAAGAATGATTTTAAATGGGGCCCTGAGCAGCAACAAGCCTTTGAGCAAATTAAACGCGAGATAGTTCATGCAGTAGCCCTTGGACCAGTCCGAACCGGACCAGATGTAAAAAATGTGCTGTACACTGCAGCTGGGGAGAACGGTCCTACCTGGAGCCTCTGGCAGAAAGCTCCAGGGGAGACTCGAGGTCGACCCCTCGGCTTTTGGAGTCGGGGATACAAAGGATCTGAGGCCAGCTATACCCCAACTGAGAAAGAGATACTGGCAGCCTATGAAGGGGTTCGAGCTGCTTCGGAAGTGATTGGCACTGAAGCACAGCTCCTCCTGGCACCCCGGCTGCCCGTGCTGGGCTGGATGTTCAAAGGCAGGGTCTCCTCTACACATCATGCAACTGATGCTACATGGAGTAAATGGGCTGCACTAATTACACAACGAACTCGAATAGGAAATCCCAGTCGTCCAGGCATTCTAGAAGTCATCATGGACTGGCCAGAGGGCAAAGATTTCGGAATGTCACCAGAGGAGGAGGTGGTGCGTGCTGAAGAGGCCCCACCATATAATAAACTGTCAGAAAGTGAAAAGCAGTATGCCTTGTTTACTGATGGCTCTTGCCGTATTGTGGGAAAGCATCGGAGATGGAAGGCAGCTGTATGGAGTCCTGGACGACAAGTTGCAGAAACTGCTGAAGGAGAGGGTGAATCGAGTCAATTTGCCGAGGTGAAAGCCATCCAGCTGGCCCTGGACATTGCTGAACGAGAAAAGTGGCCAGTACTTTATCTCTATACTGACTCATGGATGGTGGCAAATGCCCTGTGGGGGTGGTTGAAGCAATGGAAGCAGAGCAACTGGCAACGCAGAGGTAAACCCATCTGGGCTGCTGCACTATGGAAAGATATTGCTGCCCGGGTGCAGAACCTGGTGGTGAAGGTACGTCATGTAGATGCCCATGTACCCAAGAGTCGGGCCACTGAGGAACACCAGAACAACCAACAAGTGGATAAAGCGGCTAAGATTGAAGTGGCTCAGATGGACTTAGATTGGCAACATAAAGGTGAATTATTTTTGGCCCGGTGGGCCCATGACACTTCAGGCCATCAAGGCAGAGATGCAACATATAGATGGGCCCGTGACCGAGGGGTGGACTTAACAATGGACACTATTGCCCAGGTTATTCATGAGTGTGAAACATGTGCTGCAATTAAACAAGCCAAGCGGTTAAAGCCTCTTTGGTATGGAGGACGATGGTTGAAGTATAAATATGGGGAGGCCTGGCAGATTGACTATATCACACTGCCACCAACCCGCCAAGGCAAGCGCCATGTGCTTACCATGGTGGAAGCAACCACCGGGTGGCTGGAAACATACGCTGTGCCCCATGCCACTGCCCGGAACACCATCCTGGGCCTTGAGAAACAGATTTTGTGGCGACACGGCACCCCAGAGAGAATTGAGTCAGACAATGGGACTCATTTCCGGAATAACCTTATAGATATTTGGGCCAAAGAGCATGGCATTGAGTGGGTATATCACATCCCCTACCATGCACCAGCCTCTGGGAAAATCGAACGGTACAATGGGCTGTTAAAAACTACACTGAGAGCGATGGGTGGGGGAACTTTCAAGCATTGGGATACACATTTACCAAAGGCCACCTGGTTGGTCAACACCAGAGGATCTGCCAACAGGGCCGGCCCAGCCCAGTCAGAACTTTTACATATTGTAGAGGGGGACAAAGTTCCCGTGGTGCATATGAAGAATTTGCTGGGGAAGACAGTCTGGGTTATTCCTGCTTCAGGTAAAGGCAAACCCACTCGTGGGATTGCTTTTGCTCAGGGACCTGGATATACTTGGTGGGTAATGCGGGAAGATGGGGAAGTCCGATGTATACCTCAAGGGGATTTGATTTTAGGGGAAAACAGCCAGTGAACTCAATTGTATGCTGTTGCCTGCTGTGTAATGCTTTTATAGCCCATCAACTAGATGTCTCCAGGTCACCAGCGACTGGCCCTGACTTCCCTCCAGCCATCATCCCAACAGAGAATGAACTTGGAACATCATGGACCGAATGGACTCGGCAGCATTATAGGGATTGGTCCATGCACTAAGAAAATGATTTTTTTCCTCTTGGTCTGTATGTATATGGATGTATATATGTGGGAGAGCGATGGTGTATTGAAAATGTGGGATCTGAGCACGACGTGAATGGTATGGAATAAGGGGTGGATAATGTCCTGGGTTCAGCAGTAGCAGTCATGTTTTTTCCTTTGTGTTAGCTGGTGCAGTGCTGTGTTTTGACTTCTAGTTTTGAGAACAGCGTTGGTGAAGCCGATGTTTTCGGTTGTTGCTAAGTGATGTTTACCCTGACCAAGGACTCTGTGAGGCTCATGCTCTGCCAGGGAGGAGGGGAAGCTGTGAGGAAGCAGAGATGGGGCGCCTGACCCGGGCTAGCCGGGGAGGTATTCCATACCACAGCACGTCATGCCCGGGGTGGGGGGCAACTGGGAGTTACCCGGAAGGACAGGAGCTTCCGGGTGGAACTCGTTTTCTTGGCCGGTGGTATCGTATTCTCTTCCCTTGTTATTTTCCCTTATCATTGTTTTAGCTGATAGTAGCGGTGGTGATTTGTTGCTGGACTGTTCTTGTCTCAACCCGTAGGAGTTGCACTCTCTCGATCCTCCTCCCCGTTCCTCTGGGAGCGGGGAAGGGGAGAGCCCCGGTGCAGGGAGGGGGGGGGGAGACGAACACGGACCTTGATTGTTGTCAGCTTGGCACCACTCACTGGGAGTGAGTGAACAAGTTACCTGACTGGGTTTAAACCACGACACTAACCCCTTTTTTATTTCCATTTTCTAAGTCGTTTTATGCATTTTTTCGTTTCTTTTCCGAACCCAAATTTCTCAATTTCTAACCATTTTTAAGCTATTTTTGCCCTTTCCTAACCCATTTTTGTCAAGTTCTAACCCCTTTTAAACCATTTCTGGCAGTTTCTATCCAATTTTTGCCACTTTTCAACCCCTTTTAAGCTTTTTTTTCTTTTCTTGCTAATTTTTGCCCTATTCCTTCCTGGTTTAAGTGTTTTTCCTCCTTTTTTAACCTATTTTTCCCCATTTCTAAGAAATTTAAACCAGTTTTTCCCGTTTGGCATGCATTCTTGTTACTATCTTAAACGTTTTAAGCCACTTTTGGCCATTACTAACCCTTTTTTTATTTCCATTTTCTAAGTCGTTTTAAGCATTTTTTTGGTTTCTTTTCCTAAGCCATATTTCTCAATTTCTAACCATTTTTAAGCTATTTTTCCCCTTTCCTAACCCATTTTTGTCAAGTTCTAACCCCTTTTAATCCACTTCTGGCCATTTCTATCGTATTTTTGCCACGTTTCAGCTCGTTTTGAGGCTTTTTTTTCCTTTTCTTACTATTTTTGCCCAATTCTTTCCTGGTTTCAGTGTTTTTCCTCCCTTTTTAACCCATTTTTCCCCATTTCTAAGAAATTTAAGCCTATTTTTTCTCGTTTGCTGTGCATTCTTGTTACTTTCTTAAACGTTTTAAGCCACTTTTGGCCATTACTAACCTTTTTTTATTTCCATTTTCTAAGTCGTTTTAAGCATTTTTTGGTTTGTTTTCCTAACCTGAATTTCTCAATTTCTGACCATTTTTCATTTATTTTTCCCCTTTCCTAACCGCTTTTTGACTAGTTCTAACCTCTTTTAAAACATTTCTGGCCATTTCTATTGCATTTTTGCCACGTTTCAACCCGTTTTAAGCTTTTTTTTTCTTTTCTTGCTAATTTTTGCCCAATTCTTTTTGGGTTTCAGAAATTTTCGCTCATTTCTAACCCATTTTTCCCATTTCTAACAAATTTAAGCCTATTTTTCCCCCCGTTTGCTATGCATTCTTGTTACTTTCTAATATGTTTTAATCCACTTTTGGCCATTACTAACCCTTTTTTTATTTCCATTTTCTAAGTCCTTTTAAGCATTTTTTGGTTTCTTTTCCTAACCCATATTTCTCAATTTCTAACCATTTTTAAGTTATTTTTCCCCTTTCCTAACCCATTTTTGGTCAAGTTCTAACCACTTTTAAACAATTTCTGGCCATTTCTATCACATTTTTGCCACGTTTCAACCCAATTTAATCTTTTTTTTTTTCTTTCCTTGCTAATTTTTGCACAATCCTTTCCTGGTTTCAGAGATTTTTGCTCATTTCTAACCCATTTTTCCCCATTTCTATCACATTTAAACGGGTTTAACCCCCGTTAGATATGCATTCTTGTTACTTTCTTAAACGTTTTAAGCCACTTTTGGCCATTGCTAACCCTTTTTTTATTTCCATTTTCTAAGTCGTTTTAAGCATTTTTTGGTTTCTTTTCCTAACCCATATTTCTCAATTTCTAACCATTTTTAAGTTATTTTTCCCCTTTCCTAACCCATTTTTGTCAAGTTCTAACCCCTTTTAATCCATTTTTGACAGTTTCTATCGTATTTTTGCCATGTTTCAACCCATTTTAAGCTTTTTTTTCTTTTCTTGCGAATTTTTGCCCAATTCCTTCCTGGTTTCTGTGTTTTTCCTCCCTTTTTAACCCATTTTTCCCCATTTCTAAGAAATTTAAAGCAGTTTTTCCTGTTTGCTACGCATTCTTGTTACTATCTTAAACGTTTTAAGCCACTTTTGGCCATTACTAACCCTTTTTTTATTTCCATTTTCTAAGTCGTTTTAAGCATTTTTTTGGTTTCTTTTCCTAACCCAAATTTCTCAATTTCTAACCATTTTTAAGTTATTTTTCCCCTTTCCTAACCCACTTTTGTCAAGTTCTAACCCGTTTTAATCCATTTTTGGAAGTTTCTATCCTACTTTTGCCACGTTTAAACTCCTTTTAACCTTTTTTTTTCCTTGCTAATTTTTGCCCAATTCTTTCCTGGTTTCAGAGCATTTCCCTCATTTCTAACCCATTTTTCCCCATTTCTATCAAATTGAAACCGGTTTTCCCCCCGTTTGCTATCCATTATTGTTACTTTCTTAAATGTTTTACGCCACTTTTGGACATTACGAACCCTTTTGTTATTTCCATTTTCTAAGTCGTTTTAAGCATTTTTTCGTTTCTTTTCTTAACCCATATTTCTCAATTTCTAACCATTTTTAAGTTATTTTTCCCCTTTCTGAACCCATTTTTGTCAAGTTCTAACCCCTTTTAATCCATTTTTGGCAGTTTCTATCCTATTTTTGCCACGTTTAAACTCCTTTTAAGCTTTTTTTTTTCCATGCTAATTTTTCCCCAATTCTTTCCTGGTTTCAGAGTTTTTCGCTCATTTCTAACTCATTTTTCCCCATTTCTATCAAATTTAAACCAGTTTTTCCCCCGTCTGCTATGCATTCTTGTTACCTTCTTAAATGTTTTAAGCCACTTTTGGCCATTGCTAACCCTTTTTTTATTTCCATTTTCTAAGTCGTTTTAAGCATTTTTTGGTTTCTTTTCCTATCCCAAGTTTCTCAATTTCTAACCGTTTTAAAGTTATTTTTCCCCTCTCCTAACCCACGTTTGACAAGTTCTAACCCCTTTTAATCCCTTTTTGGCAGTTTCTATCCTATTTTTGCCACGTTTAAACTCCTTTTAAGCTTTTTTTTTTCCTTGCTAATTTTTGCCCAATTCTTTCCTGGTTTCAGAGTTTTTCGCTCATTTCTAACCCATTTTTCCCCATTTCTATCAAATTTAAACCAGTTTTTCCCCCGTTTGCTATGCATTCTTGTTACTTTCTTAAACGTTTTAAGCCACTTTTGGCCATTACTAACCCTTTTGTTATTTCCATTTTCTAAGTCGTTTTAAGCATTTTTTGGTTTCTTTTCCTAACCTGAATTTCTCAATTTCTAACCATTTTTAAGTTATTTTTCCCCTTTCCTAACCCTTTTTTGTCAAGTTCTAACCCCTTTTAAAACATTTCTGGCCATTTGTATCGCATTTTTGCCACGTTTCAACCCGTTTTAAGCTTTTTTTTTTCTTTTCTTGCTAATTTTTGCCCAATTCTTTTTGGGTTTCAGAAATTTTCGCTCATTTCTAACCCATTTTTCCCCATTTCTAACAAATTTAAGCCTATTTTTTCCCCCGTTTGCTATGCATTCTTGTTACTTTCTGAAACGTTTTAAGCCACTTTTGGCCATTACTAGCCCTTTTTTTATTTCCATTTTCTAAGTCGTTTTAAGCATTTTTTCGTTTCTTTTCCTAACCCATATTTCTCAATTTCTAACCATTTTTAATTTATTTTTCCCCTTTCCTAACCCATTTTTGTCAAGTTCTAAACCCTTTTAATCCATTTTTGGCAGTTTCTATCCTATTTTTGCCACGTTTAAACTCCTTTTTTAGCTTTTTTTCTCCCTGCTATTTTTTGCCCAATTCTTTCCTGGTTTCAGAGTTTTTCCCTCATTTCTAACCCATTTTTCCCCATTTCTATCAAATTGAAACCGGTTTTCCCCCCGTTTGCTATCCATTATTGTTACTTTCTTAAATGTTTTACGCCACTTTTGGCCATTACTAACCCTTTTGTTATTTCCATTTTCTAAGTCGTTTTAAGCATTTTTTGGTTTCTTTTCCTAACCTGAATTTCTCAATTTCTAACCATTTTTAAGTGATTTTTCCCCTTTCCTAACCCACTTTTGTCAAGTTCTAACCCCTTTTAATCCATTTTTGGCAGTTTCTATCCTATTTTTGCCACGTTTCATCCCCTTTTAAGCTTTTTTTTTTTCTCCTTGCTAATTTTTGCCCAATTCTTTCCTGGTTTCAGAGTTTTTCGCTCATTTCTAACCCATTTTTCCCCATTTCTATCAAATTGAAACCGGTTTGCCCCCCGTTTGCTATGCATTCTTGTTACTTTCTTAAACGTTTTAAGCCACTTTTGACCATTGCTAACCCTTTTTTTATTTCCATTTTCTAAGTCGTTTTAAGCATTTTTTGGTTTCTTTTCCTAACCCAAATTTCTCAATTTCTAACCATTTTTAAGTTATTTTTCCCCTTTCCTAGCCCTTTTTTGTCAAGTTCTAACCCCTTTTAAAGCATTTCTGGCCATTTCTATCCAATTTTTGCCTCGTTTCAACCCCTTGTAAGCTTTTTTTTTTTCTCTCCTCGCTATTTTTTGCCCAATTCTTTCCTGGTTTCAGAGTTTTTCGCTCATTTCTAACCCATTTTTCCCCATTTCTATCAAATTTAAACCAGTTTTTCCCCCGTTTGCTATGCATTCTTGTTGCTTTCTAATATGTTTTAAGCCACTTTTGGCCATTACTAACCCGTTTTTTATTTCCATTTTCTAAGTCGTTTTGAGCATTTTTTCGTTTCTTTTCCTAACCCAAATTTCTCAATTTCTAACCATTTTTAAGTTATTTTTCCCCTTTCCTAACCCATTTTTGTCAAGTTCTAACCCCTTTTAATCCATTTTTGGCAGTTTCTATCCTATTTTTGCCACGTTTAAACTCCTTTTAAGCTTTTTTTTTCCATGCTAATTTTTCCCCAATTCTTTCCTGGTTTCAGAGTTTTTCCCTCATTTCTAACCTATTTTTCCCGATTTCTATAAAACTGAAACCGGTTTTCCCCCCGTTTGCTATGCATTCTTGTTACTTTCTTAAACGTTTTAAGCCACTTTTGGCCATTGCTAACCCTTTTTTTATTTCCATTTTCTAAGTCGTTTTAAGCATTTTTTGTTTTCTTTTCCTAACCCAAATTTCTCAATTTCTAACCATTTTTAAGTTATTTTTCCCCTTTCCTAACCCACTTTTGTTAAGTTCTAACCCCTTTTAAAGCATTTCTGGCCATTTCTATCCAATTTTTGCCTCGTTTCAACCCCTTGTAAGCTTTTTTTTTTCTCTCCTCGCTATTTTTTGCCCAATTCTTTCCTGGTTTCAGAGTTTTTCCCTCATTTCTAACCCATTTTTCCCCATTTCTATCAAATTTAAACCAGTTTTTCCCCCGTTTGCTATGCATTCTTGTTGCTTTCTAATATGTTTTAAGCCACTTTTGGCCATTACTAACCCTTATTTTATTTCCATTTTCTAAGTCGTTTTAAGCATTTTTGGGTTTCTTTTCCTAACCCAAATTTCTCAATTTCTAACCATTTTTAAGTTATTTTTCCCTTTTCCTAACCCATTTTTGTCAAGTTCTAACCCCTTTTAATCCATTTTTGGCAGTTTCTATCCAGTTTTTGCCACGTTTCAACCCCTTTTAAGCTTTTTTTTTTCCTTGCTAATTTTTGCCCAATTCTTTCCTGGTTTCAGAGTTTTTCCCTCATTTCTAACCCATTTTTCCCCATTTCTATCAAATTTAAACCAGTTTTTCCCCCGTTTGCTATGCATTCTTGTTGCTTTCTAATATGTTTTAAGCCACTTTTGGCCATTACTAACCCTTATTTTATTTCCATTTTCTAAGTCGATTTAAGCATTTTGGGGTTTCTTTTCCTAACCCAAATTTCTCAATTTCTAACCATTTTTAAGTGATTTTTCCCCTTTCCTAACCCACTTTTGTCAAGTTCTAACCCCTTTTAATCCATTTTTGGCAGTTTCTATCCTATTTTTGCCACGTTTCATCCCCTTTTAAGCTTTTTTTTTTCTCCTTGCTAATTTTTGCCCAATTCTTTCCTGGTTTCAGAGTTTTTCCCTCATTTCTAACCCATTTTTCCCCATTTCTATCAAATTTAAACCAGTTTTCCCCCGTTTGCTATGCATTCTTGTTACTTTCTTAAACGTTTTAAGCCACTTTTGACCATTGCTAACCCTTTTTTTATTTCCATTTTCTAAGTCGTTTTAAGCATTTTTTGGTTTCTTTTCCTAACCCAAATTTCTCAATTTCTAACCATTTTTAAGTTATTTTTCCCCTTTCCTAACCCACTTTTGTCAAGTTCTAACCCCTTTTAAAGCATTTCTGGCCATTTCTATCCAATTTTTGCCTCGTTTCAACCCCTTGTAAGCTTTTTTTTTTTCTCTCCTCGATATTTTTTGCCCAATTCTTTCCTGGTTTCAGAGTTTTTCGCTCATTTCTAACCCATTTTTCCCCATTTCTATCAAATTTAAACCAATTTTTCCCCCGTTTGCTATGCATTCTTGTTACTTTCTTAAACACTTTAAGGCACTTTTGGCCATTACTAATCCTCTTTATAATCCCATTTTCTAAGTCGTTTTAAGCATTTTTTGGTTTCGTTTCCTAACCCAAATTTCTCAATTGCTAACCATTTTTAAGTTATTTTTCCCCTTTCCTATCCCATTTTTGTCAAGTTCTAACCCCTTTTAATCCATTTTTGGCAGTTTCTATCCTATTTTTGCCACGTTTAAACTCCTTTTAAGCTTTTTTTTTCCATGCTAATTTTTGCCCAATTCTTTCCTGGTTTCAGAGTTTTTCCCTCATTTCTAACCCATTTTTCCCCATTTCTATAAAATTGAAACCGGTTTTCCCCCCGTTTGCTATGCATTCTTGTTACTTTCTTAAACGTTTTAAGCCACTTTTGGCCATTGCTAACCCTTTTTTTATTTCCATTTTCTAAGTCGTTTTAAGCATTTTTTCGTTTCTTTTCCTAACCCAAATTTCTCAATTTCTAACCATTTTTAAGTTATTTTTCCCCTTTCCTAACCCATTTTTGTCAAGTTCTCACCCCTTTTAATCCATTTTTGGCAGTTTCTATCCTATTTTTGCCACGTTTAAACTCTTTTTAAGCTTTTTTTTCCATGCTAATTTTTGCGCAATTCTTTCCTGGTTTCAGAGTTTTTCCCTCATTTCTAACCTATTTTTCCCGATTTCTATAAAACTGAAACCGGTTTTCCCCCCGTTTGCTATGCATTCTTGTTACTTTCTTAAACGTTTTAAGCCACTTTTGGCCATTGCTAACCCTTTTTTTATTTCCATTTTCTAAGTCGTTTTAAGCATTTTTTGGTTTCTTTTCCTAACCCAAATTTCTCAATTTCTAACCATTTTTAAGTTATTTTTCCCCTTTCCTAACCCACTTTTGTTAAGTTCTAACCCCTTTTAAAGCATTTCTGGCCATTTCTATCCAATTTTTGCCTTGTTTCAACCCCTTGTAAGCTTTTTTTTTTTCTCTCCTCGCTATTTTTTGCCCAATTCTGTCCTGGTTTCAGAGTTTTTCGCTCATTTCTAACCCATTTTTCCCCATTTCTATCAAATTTAAACCAGTTTTTCCCCCGTTTGCTATGCATTCTTGTTGCTTTCTAATATGTTTTAAGCCACTTTTGGCCATTACTAACCCTTTTTTTATTTCCATTTTCTAAGTCGTTTTAAGCATTTTTGGGTTTCTTTTCCTAACCCAAATTTCTCAATTTCTAACCATTTTTAAGTTATTTTTCCCTTTTCCTAACCCATTTTTGTCAAGTTCTAACCCCTTTTAATCCATTTTTGGCAGTTTCTATCCAGTTTTTGCCACGTTTCAACCCCTTTTAAGCTTTTTTTTTTCCTTGCTAATTTTTGCCCAATTCTTTCCTGGTTTCAGAGTTTTTCCCTCATTTCTAACCCATTTTTCCCCATTTCTATCAAATTTAAACCAGTTTTTCCCCCGTTTGCTATGCATTCTTGTTGCTTTCTAATATGTTTTAAGCCACTTTTGGCCATTACTAACCCTTATTTTATTTCCATTTTCTAAGTCGCTTTAAGCATTTTTGGGTTTCTTTTCCTAACCCAAATTTCTCAATTTCTAACCATTTTTAAGTGATTTTTCCCCTTTCCTAACCCACTTTTGTCAAGTTCTAACCCCTTTTAATCCATTTTTGGCAGTTTCTATCCAATTTTTGCCACGTTTAAACTCCTTTTAAGCTTTTTTTTTTCCATGCTGATTTTTGCCAAATTCTTTCCTGGTTTCAAAGTTTTTCGCTCATTTCTAACCCATTTTTCCCCATTTCTATCAAATTTAAACCAGTTTTCCCCCCGTTTGCTATGCATTCTTGTTACTTTCTTAAACGTTTTAAGCCACTTTTGGCCATTGCTAACACTTTTTTTATTTCCATTTTCTAAGTCGTTTTAAGCATTTTTTGGTTTCTTTTCCTAACCCAAATTTCTCAATTTCTAACCATTTTTAAGTTATTTTTCCCCTTTCCTAACCCACTTTTGTCAAGTTCTAACCCCTTTTAAAGCATTTCTGGCAGTTTGTATCGCATTTTTGCCACGTTTCAACCCCTTTTAAGCTTTTTTTTTTTCTCCTTGCTATTTTTTGCCCAATTCTTTCCTGGTTTCTGAGTTTTTGGCTTATTTCTAACCCATTTTTCCACATTTCTATCATATTGAAACCGGTTTCCCCCCGTTTGCTATGCATTCTTGTTACTCTCTTAAACGTTTTAGCCACATTTTGCCATTGCTAACACTTTTTTATTTCCATTTTCTAAGTCGTTTTAAGCATTTTTGGGTTTCTTTTCCTAACCCACATTTCTCAATTTGTAACCTTTTTTAAGTTATTTTTCCCCTTTCCTAACCCATTTTGTCAAGTTCCAACCCCTTTTAAAGCATTTCTGGCCATTTCTATCCAATTTTTGCCACGTTTAAACTCCTTTTAAGCTTTTTTTTTCATGCTAATTTTTGCCCAATTCTTTCCTGGTTTCAGAGTTTTTCCCTCATTTCTAACCCATTTTTCCCCATTTCTATAAAATTGAAACCGGTTTTCCCCCCATTTGCTATGCATTCTTGTTACTTTCTTAAACGTTTTAAGCCACTTTTGGCCATTGCTAACCCATTTTTTATTTCCATTTTCTAAGTCGTTTTAAGCATTTTTTGGTTTCTTTTCCTAACCCAAATTTCTCAATTTCTAACCATTTTTAAGTTATTTTTCCCCTTTCCTAACCCACTTTTGTCAAGTTCTAACCCCTTTTAATCCATTTTTGGCAGTTTCTATCCTATTTTTTCCACGTTTCATCCCCTTTTTAAGCTTTTTTTTTTTTCTCCTTGCTAATTTTTGCCCAATTCTTTCCTGGTTTCAGAGTTTTTCTCATTTCTAACCATTTTTCCCCATTTCTATCAAATTGAAACCGGTTTGCCCCCCGTTTGCTATGCATTCTTGTTACTTTCTTAAACGTTTTAGCCACTTTTGACCATTGCTAACCCTTTTTTTATTTCCATTTTCTAAGTCTTTTTAAGCATTTTTTGGTTTCTTTTCCTAACCCAAATTTCTCAATTTCTAACCATTTTTAAGTTATTTTTCCCCTTTCCTAACCCACTTTTGTCAAGTTCTAACCCCTTTTAAAGCATTTCTGGCCATTTCTATCCAATTTTTGCCTCGTTTCAAACCCCTTGTAAGCTTTTTTTTTTTCTCTCCTCGCTATTTTTTGCCCAATTCTTTCTGGTTTCAGAGTTTTTCGCTCATTTCTAACCCATTTTTCCCCATTTCTATCAAATTTAAACCAATTTTTCCCCCGTTTGCTATGCATTCTTGTTACTTTCTTAAACACTTTTAAGGCACTTTTGGCCATTACTAATCCTCTTTATAATCCCATTTTCTAAGTCGTTTTAAGCATTTTTTGGTTTCGTTTCCTAACCCAAATTTCTCATTGCTAACCATTTTAAGTTATTTTTCCCCTTTCCTAACCCATTTTTGTCAAGTTCTAACCCCTTTTAATCCATTTTTGGCAGTTTCTATCCTATTTTTGCCACGTTTAAACTCCTTTTAAGCTTTTTTTTTCCATGCTAATTTTTGCCCAATTCTTTCCTGGTTTCAGAGTTTTTCCCTCATTTCTAACCTATTTTTCCCGATTTCTATAAAACTGAAACCGGTTTTCCCCCCGTTTGCTATGCATTCTTGTTACTTTCTTAAACGTTTTAAGCCACTTTTGGCCATTGCTAACCCTTTTTTTATTTCCATTTTCTAAGTCGTTTTAAGCATTTTTTGTTTTCTTTTCCTAACCCAAATTTCTCAATTTCTAACCATTTTAAGTTATTTTTCCCCTTTCCTAACCCACTTTTGTTAAGTTCTAACCCCTTTTAAAGCATTTCTGGCCATTTCTATCCAATTTTTGCCTCGTTTCAACCCCTTGTAAGCTTTTTTTTTTTTCTCTCCTCGCTATTTTTTGCCCAATTCTTTCCTGGTTTCAGAGTTTTTCCCTCATTTCTAACCCATTTTTCCCCATTTCTATCAAATTTAAACCAGTTTTTCCCCCGTTTGCTATGCATTCTTGTTGCTTTCTAATATGTTTTAAGCCACTTTTGGCCATTACTAACCCTTATTTTATTTCCATTTTCTAAGTCGTTTTAAGCATTTTTGGGTTTCTTTTCCTAACCCAAATTTCTCAAATTCTACCATTTTAAGTTATTTTTCCCTTTTCCTAACCCATTTTTGTCAAGTTCTAACCCCTTTTAATCCATTTTTGGCAGTTTCTATCCAGTTTTTGCCACGTTTCAACCCCTTTTAAGCTTTTTTTTTTCCTTGCTAATTTTTGCCCAATTCTTTCCTGGTTTCAGAGTTTTTCCCTCATTTCTAACCCATTTTTCCCCATTTCTATCAAATTTAAACCAGTTTTTCCCCGTTTGCTATGCATTCTTGTTGCTTTCTAATATGTTTTAAGCCACTTTTGGCCATTACAAACCCTTATTTTATTTCCATTTTCTAAGTCGCTTTAAGCATTTTTGGGTTTCTTTCCTAACCCAAATTTCTCAATTTCTAACCATTTTAAGTGATTTTTCCCTTTCATAACCCACTTTTGTCAAGTTCTAACCCCTTTTAATCCATTTTTGGCAGTTTCTATCCTATTTTTGCCACGTTTCATCCCCTTTTAAGCTTTTTTTTTTTCTCCTTGCTAATTTTTGCCCAATTCTTTCCTGGTTTCAGAGTTTTTCGCTCATTTCTAACCCATTTTTCCCCATTTCTATCAAATTGAAACCGGTTTGCCCCCCGTTTGCTATGCTTTCTTGTTACTTTCTTAAACGTTTTAAAGCCACTTTTGACCATTGCTAACCCTTTTTTTATTTCCATTTTCTAAGTCGTTTTAAGCATTTTTTGGTTTCTTTTCCTAACCCAAATTTCTCAATTTCTAACCATTTTTAAGTTATTTTTCCCCTTTCCTAACCCACTTTTGTCAAGTTCTAACCCCTTTTAAAGCATTTCTGGCCATTTCTATCCAATTTTTGCCTCGTTTCAACCCCTTGTAAGCTTTTTTTTTTTCTCTCCTCGCTATTTTTTGCCCAATTCTTTCCTGGTTTCAGAGTTTTTCGCTCATTTCTAACCCATTTTTCCCCATTTCTATCAAATTTAAACCAGTTTTTCCCCCGTTTGCTATGCATTCTTGTTACTTTCTTAAACACTTTAAGGCACTTTTGGCCATTACTAATCCTCTTTATAATCCCATTTTCTAAGTCGTTTTAAGCATTTTTTGGTTTCGTTTCCTAACCCAAATTTCTCAATTGCTAACCATTTTTAAGTTATTTTTTCCCCTTTCCTAACCCATTTTTGTCAAGTTCTAACCCCTTTTAATCCATTTTTGGCAGTTTCTATCCTATTTTTGCCACGTTTAAACTCCTTTTAAGCTTTTTTTTTCCATGCTAATTTTTGCCCAATTCTTTCCTGGTTTCAGAGTTTTTCCCTCATTTCTAACCCATTTTTCCCCATTTTTATAAAATTGAAACCGGTTTTCCCCCCGTTTGCTATGCATTCTTGTTACTTTCTTAAACGTTTTAAGCCACTTTTGGCCATTGCTAACCCTTTTTTAATTTCCATTTTCTAAGTCGTTTTAAGCATTTTTTCGTTTCTTTTCCTAACCCAAATTTCTCAATTTCTAACCATTTTTAAGTTATTTTTCCCCTTTCCTAACCCATTTTTGTCAAGTTCTAACCCCTTTTAATCCATTTTTGGCAGTTTCTATCCTATTTTTGCCACATTTAAACTCTTTTTAAGCTTTTTTTTCCATGCTAATTTTTGCGCAATTCTTTCCTGGTTTCAGAGTTTTTCCCTCATTTCTAACCTATTTTTCCCGATTTCTATAAAACTGAAACCGGTTTTCCCCCGTTTGCTATGCATTCTTGTTACTTTCTTAAACGTTTTAAGCCACTTTTGGCCGTTGCTAACCCATTTTTTTATTTCCATTTTCTAAGTCGTTTTAAGCATTTTTTGTTTTCTTTTCCTAACCCAAATTTCTCAATTTCTAACCATTTTAAGTTATTTTTCCCCTTTCCTAACCCACTTTTGTTAAGTTCTAACCCCTTTTAAAGCATTTCTGGCCATTTCTATCCAATTTTTGCCTTGTTTCAACCCCTTGTAAGCTTTTTTTTTTTCTGTCCTCGCTATTTTTTGCCCAATTCTTTCCTGGTTTCAGAGTTTTTCGCTCATTTCTAACCCATTTTTCCCCATTTCTATCAAATTTAAACCAGTTTTTTCCCCCGTTTGCTATGCATTATTGTTGCTTTCTAATATGTTTTAAGCCACTTTTTGCCATTACTAACCCTTATTTTATTTCCATTTTCTAAGTCGTTTTAAGCTTTTTTGGGTTTCTTTTCCTAACCCAAATTTCTCAATTTCTAACCATTTTTAAGTTATTTTTCCCTTTTCCTAACCCATTTTTGTCAAGTTCTAACCCCTTTTAATCCATTTTTGGCAGTTTCTATCCAGTTTTTGCCACGTTTCAACCCCTTTTAAGATTTTTTTTTTCCTTGCTAATTTTTGCCCAATTCTTTCCTGGTTTCAGAGTTTTTCGCTCATTTCTAACCCATTTTTCCCCATTTCTATCAAATTTAAACCAGTTTTTCCCCCGTTTGCTATGCATTCTTGTTGCTTTCTAATATGTTTTAAGCCACTTTTGGCCATTACTAACCCTTATTTTATTTCCATTTTCTAAGTCGCTTTAAGCACTTTTGGGTTTCGTTTCCTAACCCAAATTTCTCAATTTCTAACCATTTTAAAGTTATTTTTCCCCTTTCCTAACCCATTTTTGTCAAGTTCTAACCCCTTTTAATCCATTTTTGGCAGTTTCTATCCTATTTTTTGCCACGTTTCATCCCCTTTTAAGCTTTTTTTTTTTCTCCTTGCTATTTTTTGCCCAATTCTTTCCTGGTTTCAGAGTTTTTCCCTCATTTCTAACCCATTTTGCCCCATTTCTATCAAATTTAAACCGCTTTTTTCCCCCCGTTTGCTATGCATTCTTGTTACTTTCTTAAACGTTTTAAGCCACTTTTGGCCATTGCTAACCCTTTTTTTTATTTCCATTTTCTAAGTCGTTTTAAGCATTTTTTGGTTTCTTTTCCTAACCCATATTTCTCAATTTCTAACCATTTTTAATTTATTTTTCCTTTTTCCTAACCCGTTTTGTCAAGTTCTAACCCCTTTTAATCCATTTTTGGCAGTTTCTATCCTATTTTTGCCACGTTTAAACTTTTTTTAAGCTTTTTTTTTTTTCTCCTTGCTATTTTTTGCCCAATTCTTTCCTGGTTTCAGAGCTTTTCCCTCATTTCTAACCCATTTTTCCCCATTTCTATCGAATTGAAACCAGTTTCCCCCCCGTTTGCTATGCATTCTTGTTACTTTCTTAAACGTTTTAAGCCACTTTTGGCCATTACTAACACTTTTGTTATTTCCATTTTCTAAGTCGTTTTAAGCATTTTTTGGTTTATTTTCCTAACCCATATTTCTCAATTTCTAACCATTTTTAATTTATTTTTCCCCTTTCCTAACCCACTTTTGTCAAGTTCTAACCCCTTTTAATCCATTTTTGGCAGTTTCTATCCTATTTTTGCCACGTTTAAACTCCTTTTTTAGCTTTTTTTCTCCTTGCTATTTTTTGCCCAATTCTTTCCTGGTTTCAGAGTTTTTCGCTCATTTCTAACCCATTTTTCCCCATTTCTATCAAATTGAAGCCGGTTTTCCCCACCGTTTGCTATGCATTATTGTTACTTTCTTAAATGTTTTAAGCCACTTTTGGCCATTGCTAACCATTTTTTTATTTCCATTTTCTAAGTCGTTTTAAGCTTTTTTTGGTTTCTTTTCCTAACCCAAATTTCTCAATTTCTAACCATTTTTAAGTTATTTTTCCCCTTTCCTAACCCACTTTTGTCAAGTTCTAACCCCTTTTAATCAGTTTTTGGCAGTTTCTATCCTATTTTTGCCACGTTTAAACTCCTTTGAAGCTTTTTTTTTCCATGCTAATTTTTGCCCAATTCTTTCCTGGTTTCAGAGTTTTTCGCTCATTTCTAACTCATTTTTCTCCATTTCTTTCAAATTTAAACCAGTTTTTCCCCCGTTTGCTATGCATTCTTGTTACTTTCTTCAACATTTTAAGCCAATTTTGGCCATTACTAACCCTTTTTTATTTCCATTTTCTAAGTCGTTTTAAGCATTTTTTCGTTTCTTTTCCTAACCCAAATTTCTCAATTTCTAACCATTTTTAATTTATTTTTCCCCTTTCCTTACCCACTTTTGTCAAGTTCTAACCCCTTTTAATCCATTTTTGGCAGTTTCTATCCTATTTTTGCCAAGTTTCATCGCCTTTTAAGCTTTTTTTTTTCTCCTTGCTATTTTTTGCCCAATTCTTTCCTGGTTTCAGAGTTTTTCCCTCATTTCTAACTCATTTTTCTCCATTTCTATCAAATTTAAACCAGTTTTTCCCCCGTTTGCTATGCATTCTTGTTACTTTCTTAAACGTTTTTAAGCCACTTTTGGCCATTACTATCCCTTATTTTATTTCCATTTTCTAAGTCGTTTTAAGCATTTTTTGGTTTCTTTTCCTAACCCATATTTCTCAATTTCTAACCATTTTTAATTTATTTTTCCTTTTTCCTAACCCGTTTTGTCAAGTTCTAACCCCTTTTAATCCATTTTTGGCAGTTTCTATCCTATTTTTGCCACGTTTAAACTCCTTTTAAGCTTTTTTTTTTTCCTTGCTTATTTTTGCCCAATTCTTTCCTGGTTTCAGAGTTTTTCCCTCATTTCTTAACCCATTTTTCCCCATTTCTATCGAATTGAAACCAGTTTCCCCCCCGTTTGCTATGCATTCTTGTTACTTCCTTAAACGTTTTAAGCCACTTTTGGCCATTACTAACCCTTTTGCTATTTCCATTTTCTAAGTCGTTTTAAGCAATTATTGGTTTATTTTCCTAACCCATATTTCTCAATTTCTAACCATTTTAAAGTTATTTTTCCCCTTTCCTAACCCACTTTTGTCAAGTTCTAACCCCTTTTAATCCATTTTTGGCAGTTTCTATCCAATTTTTGCCACGTTTCAACCCCTTTTAAGCTTTATTTTTCCATGCTAATTTTTGCCCAATTCTTTCCTGGTTTCAGAGATTTTCACTCATTTCTAACCCATTTTTCCCCATTTCTATCGAATTTAAACCAGTTCTTCCCCCGTTTGCTATGCATTCTTGTTACTTTCTTAAACGTTTTAAGCCACTTTTGGCCATTACTAACCCTTTTTTTATTTCCATTTTCTAAGTCGTTTTAAGCATTTTTGGTTCCTTTTCCTAACCCAAATTTCTCAATTTCTAACCATTTTTAAGTTATTTTTCCCCTTTCCTAACCCACTTTTGTCAAGTTCTAACCCTTTTAATCCATTTTTGGAAGTTTCTATCCTATTTTTGCCACGTTTCATCCCCTTTTAAGCTTTTTTTTTTTTCTCCCTTGCTATTTTTTGCCCAATTCTTTCCTGGTTTCAGAGCTTTTCCCTCATTTCTAACCCATTTTTCCCATTTCTATCGAATTGAAACCAGTTTCCCCCCGTTTGCTATGCATTCTTGTTACTTTCTTAAATGTTTTAAGCCACTTTTGCCCATTCCTAACCCTTTTGTTATTTCCATTTTCTAATTCGTTTTAAGCATTTTTTGGTTTATTTTCCTAACCCATATTTCTCAATTTCTAACCATTTTAATTTATTTTTCCCCTTTCCTAACCCATTTTTGTCAAGTTCTAACCCCTTTTAATCCATTTTTGGCAGTTTCTATCCTATTTTTGCCACGTTTAAACTCCTTTTAAGCTTTTTTTTTCCTTGCTAATTTTTGCCCAATTCTTTCCTGGTTTCAGAGTTTTTCGCTCATTTCTAACTCATTTTTCTCCATTTCTATCAAATTTAAACCAATTTTTCCCCCGTTTGCTATGCATTCTTGTTGCTTTCTTCAACGTTTTAAGCCACTTTTGGCCATTGCTAACCCTTTTTTTATTTCCATTTTCTGAGTCGTTTTAAGCATTTTTTCGTTTCTTTTCCTAACCCAAATTTCTCAATTTCTAACCATTTTTAAGTTATTTTTCCCCTTTCCTAACCCACTTTTGTCAAGTTCTAACCCCTTTTAATCCATTTTTGGCAGTTTCTATCCTATTTTTGCCACGTTTCATCCCCTTTTAAGCTTTTTTTTCTCCTTGCTATTTTTTGCCCAATTCTTTCCTGGTTTCAGAGTTTTTCCCTCATTTCTAACCCATTTTGCCCCATTTCTATCAAATTTAAACCAGTTTTTCCCCCCCGTTTGCTATGCATTCTTGTTACTTTCTTAAACGTTTTAAGCCACTTTTGGCCATTGCTAACCCTTTTTTTATTTCCATTTTCTAAGTCGTTTTAAGCATTTTTTGGTTTCTTTTCCTAACCCACGTTTCTCAATTTCTAACCATTTTAAATTTATTTTTCCCCTTTCCTAACTCACTTTTGTCAAGTTCTAACCCCTTTTAATCCATTTTTGGCAGTTTCTATCCTATTTTTGCCACGTTTAAACACCTTTTAAGGTTTTTTTTTCCTTGCTAATTGTTGCCCAATTCTGTCTTGGTTTCAGAGTTTTTCGCTCATTTCTAACCCATTTTTCCCCATTTCTATCGAATTGAAACCAGTTTCCCCCCCGTTTGCTATGCATTCTTGTTACTTTCTAATCTGTTTTAAGCCACTTTTGGCCATTGCTAACTCTCCTGGGTTCAGCAGTAGCAGTCATGTTTTTTCCTTTGTGTTAGCTGGTGCAGTGCTGTGTTTTGACTTCTAGTTTTGAGAACAGCGTTGGTGAAGCCGATGTTTTCGGTTGTTGCTAAGTGATGTTTACCCTGACCAAGGACTCTGTGAGGCTCATGCTCTGCCAGGGAGGAGGGGAAGCTGTGAGGAAGCAGAGATGGGGCGCCTGACCCGGGCTAGCCGGGGAGGTATTCCATACCACAGCACGTCATGCCCGGGGTGGGGGTAACTGGGAGTTACCCGGAAGGACAGGAGCTTCCGGGTGGAACTCGTTTTCTTGGCCGGTGGTATCGTATTCTCTTCCCTTGTTATTTTCCCTTATCATTGTTTTAGCTGATAGTAGCGGTGGTGATTTGTTGCTGGACTGTTCTTGTCTCAACCCGTAGGAGTTGCACTCTCTTGATCCTCCTCCCCGTTCCTCTGGGAGGGGGAAGGGGAGAGCCCCGGTGCAGGGAGGGGGGGGGAGACGAACACGGACCTTGATTGTTGTCAGCTTGGCACCACTCACTGGGAGTGAGTGAACAAGTTACCTGACTGGGTTTAAACCACGACAGTTCTTTTTGGCGCCCAACGTGGGGCACGAGGGGTTGAGATAAGAACAGATCTGACTGGATTGATAGTCACTCGTCACAATGCTGATTTATTGGCTCTCAAGGTTTTTCCTCTTGATCTCACAGTTTCAGTATACCATATCTTACGTCCATCCGGTATTGGCTGTATTAGTGTTTTTCAAGTGTGGGGCTTGGGCTAAGGTTTTTATCCCATTGTACTTTATGGTAATGACTTGTAATACAATAGAATCATTGATCATGAAACTGATCTGGCTTATGTTCCCAGTGTGGTCACCACCTTTATACTTTGGGAGGTATATGATGGAGGTGCTTAGCAATTACACATCTTTTTTCTCCTTCTCAGGTGCTCAACCTGTGAAGGAGACATCCTTTTACCCTCCTAGTCGTCCCCCCAGACCATTTACATTTGAGAGTTTCGAATTTTTTAAATGGCCTTTTAATGCTCTTGAGACTTGTTTGCTGATGGTGATGGGAATCACCATGCTAACACGCATACAGAGTGTGTTTTGCCCACTACTGATTTCAAGAGTTAAGCAGATTCAGGTTTGGGTCTTGTCTGGGGTCAAACGACGATGTAGGAGGACCGAGAGATTTTCCCAGAGGCTGGACAGCCATGAGTGGCAGGGTGTGTGGGATAGTATGGGCAAGTGTCTAGGTCAGTGGGCCCCTCCAGTATTTTGGAATTTCACTACCGAACAACTGCAAAATCCAGAAGAATTAGTAAAACACTTAAATGAGGTGTGTGGTCATTCTGGCCATACCAGAGATGGACAAATCACGGCAACGTGCTGGGGCTTGGCCTATGCTTACAGGGCCTTGTTCAACACTATCCAGCACCTTCAAAAGGAAAAGAATGTCGGCGGATTTGAGGGCAAAGCGACAGTCGTTACTCAAACTTTGGCTGCAATGAACTGCGCAGCTACCCCAGTGGCAAGTACAGCAGCTGCTCAAACTTCAACTGCAACAGACAGCGCGGTTACCCCAGCTCCAAGCACGGTAGCTACACCACCCCCAGCAACAAGTACAGTCGCTACTCAAACCACAGTGATAATCACTGCAGCCAAACCAGAGGACCAATTCGTACCAATATCGGTTGCCCCTGTACGCAAGAGAACAAGCAAAAAGGAGGCAAAAAGGGTGAAGCGAGATGAAGAACCAATGAATTCACCACCCGGTCCAGAATCTGATCAGGAGTCATCCTCACATGACGAAGAAGAAGAAGAAGAGGTAACTTCTCGACCTCGGACCTCAACCGAGCTGCGGAATATGCGAAAAGATTTTACCCGTCAACCAGGGGAGCACATCATCACCTGGTTACTCCGATGCTGGGACAATGGGGCCGATGGTCACGAACTAGAAGGTACAGAAGCCAAGCAGCTGGGATCACTTGCTAGAGAAGGGGGAATTGACAAAGCAATTGCAAGAGAGAAAAAGTCCCTCAGCCTTTGGAGGAGGCTCTTGGCAGCTGTGAAAGAAAGGTTTCCGTACAAGGACGATGTTACGAGTCGTTCGGCCAAGTGGACTACTATAGACAAAGGCATCCAGTCTCTGAGGGAATCGGCCATCGTAGAGATGATCTATCACATCAAGCCGAATAACGGGGATACACCTATAGATCCAGATGAAGTTGAATGTACACGACCCATGTGGCGAAAACTTACACGGAATGCACCGTCATCATATGCCCATTCATTGGCAACAGTGACCTGGAATGACATAGTACCACTAACAGTGGATGAAATGGTTCATAAACTCCGAGAGTTCGAAGACAATCTCACTCCTTCCATCATCTCAGCTGTGAAAAAACTGTCCCAGGACCTCGACAAATTGAGGGACGATGTATCTGATTTATCCAGCTCCTCACGTGTACCAACACGCGTCTCAGCTATTAACAAAAGACGTCCTATTGTTCAAGAGAGGAGATACAGAAGGTATACGCCACGGGGTACCCTATGGTTTTACCTGCTGGATCACGGAGAAGACATGACAAAGTGGGATGGAAAACCTACTTCAGCTTTGGAGGAACGGGTGAGTGAACTGAAGAGGGGAGCAAGGGCCAAGACTGATCGTCCCATGAGAGCTACGGCTTCAGTTTCTGGTGAGCAGTTTCCCAGATGGAGTGGAAGAGCTGATTTTACTCCAGCTCCTGTGATAACGAAGAATAATCCCTTTCAACACGACTTAAGTGTCCAATGCTGTGACGACCATTAGAGGGGCCCTGCCTCCAGCCAGGTGGAGGTAGGGGACAATCGGATTTACTGGACTGTGTGGATCAGATGGCCTGGCACATCAGTCCCACAGAAGTATAAGGCTCTAGTAGATACCGGTGCACAGTGTACCCTGATGCCATCAAGCTGTCAAGGGGTGGAACCCATCTATATTTCTGGAGTAACAGGAGGATCCCAAGAGTTGACTGTGCTGCTGTGCTGGAGGCTGAAATCAGCCTGACTGGGAGGGAGTGGCAAAAGCACCCTATTGTGACTGGTCCAGAGGCTCCATGCATCCTCGGCATAGACTACCTCAAGAGAGGGTACTTCAAAGACCCAAAAGGGTACCGGTGGGCTTTTGGTATTGCTGCTTTGGAGACTGAGGAAATTGAGCAGCTGTCCACCTTGCCTGGTCTCTCAGAAGATCCCTCTGCTGTGGGGTTGCTGAAAGTTGAAGAACAACAAGTGCCAATTGCGACCACAACAGTGCACCGGCGGCAATATCGCACCAACCGAGACTCTCTGATTCCCATCCATCAGCTGATCCGTAGACTGGAGAGTCAGGGGGTGATCAGCAGGACCCGCTCACCCTTCAATAGCCCCATATGGCCAGTGCGAAAGTCTAATGGAGAATGGAGACTAACAGTAGACTATCGTGGCCTGAATGAAGTCACACCACCATTGAGTGCTGCCGTACCGGACATGCTAGAACTTCAGTATGAGCTAGAGTCAAAAGCAGCCAAGTGGTATGCCACGATTGATATTGCCAATGCATTTTTCTCCATTCCTTTGGCAGCAGAGTGCAGGCCACAGTTTGCTTTTACTTGGAGGGGTGTCCAGTTCACTTGGAACCGACTGCCCCAGGGGTGGAAACACAGCCCTACCATTTGCCATGGACTGATCCAGACTGCACTGGAACAGGGGCAAGCTCCAGAACACCTGCAATACATTGATGACATTATTGTGTGGGGCGATACAGCGGAAGAAGTCTTTGAGAAAGGGAGGAAAATAATCCAAATCCTGCTGAAAGCCGGTTTTGCCATAAAACGGAGTAAGGTCAAGGGACCTGCACAGGAGATACAATTTTTGGGAATAAAATGGCAAGATGGACGTAGACAGATCCCCACAGATGTGATCAACAAGATAACAGCAATGTCTCCACCAACTAATAAGAAAGAAACGCAAGCTTTCTTGGGTGCAGTGGGGTTCTGGAGAATGCACATCCCAAATTACAGTTCGATTGTAAGCCCTCTCTATCATGTGACCCGGAAGAAGAATGATTTTAAATGGGGCCCTGAGCAGCAACAAGCCTTTGAGCAAATTAAACGTGAGATAGTTCATGCAGTAGCCCTTGGACCAGTCCGAACCGGACCAGATGTAAAAAATGTGCTGTACACTGCAGCTGGGGAGAACGGTCCTACCTGGAGCCTCTGGCAGAAAGCTCCAGGGGAGACTCGAGGTCGACCCCTCGGCTTTTGGAGTCGGGGATACAAAGGATCTGAGGCCAGCTATACCCCAACTGAGAAAGAGATACTGGCAGCCTATGAAGGGGTTCGAGCTGCTTCGGAAGTGATTGGCACTGAAGCACAGCTCCTCCTGGCACCCCGGCTGCCCGTGCTGGGCTGGATGTTCAAAGGCAGGGTCTCCTCTACACATCATGCAACTGATGCTACATGGAGTAAATGGGCTGCACTAATTACACAACGAACTCGAATAGGAAATCCCAGTCGTCCAGGCATTCTAGAAGTCATCATGGACTGGCCAGAGGGCAAAGATTTCGGAATGTCACCAGAGGAGGAGGTGGTGCGTGCTGAAGAGGCCCCACCATATAATAAACTGTCAGAAAGTGAAAAGCAGTATGCCTTGTTTACTGATGGCTCTTGCCGTATTGTGGGAAAGCATCGGAGATGGAAGGCAGCTGTATGGAGTCCTGGACGACAAGTTGCAGAAACTGCTGAAGGAGAGGGTGAATCGAGTCAATTTGCCGAGGTGAAAGCCATCCAGCTGGCCCTGGACATTGCTGAACGAGAAAAGTGGCCAGTACTTTATCTCTATACTGACTCATGGATGGTGGCAAATGCCCTGTGGGGGTGGTTGAAGCAATGGAAGCAGAGCAACTGGCAACGCAGAGGTAAACCCATCTGGGCTGCTGCACTATGGAAAGATATTGCTGCCCGGGTGCAGAACCTGGTGGTGAAGGTACGTCATGTAGATGCCCATGTACCCAAGAGTCGGGCCACTGAGGAACACCAGAACAACCAACAAGTGGATAAAGCGGCTAAGATTGAAGTGGCTCAGATGGACTTAGATTGGCAACATAAAGGTGAATTATTTTTGGCCCGGTGGGCCCATGACACTTCAGGCCATCAAGGCAGAGATGCAACATATAGATGGGCCCGTGACCGAGGGGTGGACTTAACAATGGACACTATTGCCCAGGTTATTCATGAGTGTGAAACATGTGCTGCAATTAAACAAGCCAAGCGGTTAAAGCCTCTTTGGTATGGAGGACGATGGTTGAAGTATAAATATGGGGAGGCCTGGCAGATTGACTATATCACACTGCCACCAACCCGCCAAGGCAAGCGCCATGTGCTTACCATGGTGGAAGCAACCACCGGGTGGCTGGAAACATACGCTGTGCCCCATGCCACTGCCCGGAACACCATCCTGGGCCTTGAGAAACAGATTTTGTGGCGACACGGCACCCCAGAGAGAATTGAGTCAGACAATGGGACTCATTTCCGGAATAACCTTATAGATATTTGGGCCAAAGAGCATGGCATTGAGTGGGTATATCACATCCCCTACCATGCACCAGCCTCTGGGAAAATCGAACGGTACAATGGGCTGTTAAAAACTACACTGAGAGCGATGGGTGGGGGAACTTTCAAGCATTGGGATACACATTTACCAAAGGCCACCTGGTTGGTCAACACCAGAGGATCTGCCAACAGGGCCGGCCCAGCCCAGTCAGAACTTTTACATATTGTAGAGGGGGACAAAGTTCCCGTGGTGCATATGAAGAATTTGCTGGGGAAGACAGTCTGGGTTATTCCTGCTTCAGGTAAAGGCAAACCCACTCGTGGGATTGCTTTTGCTCAGGGACCTGGATATACTTGGTGGGTAATGCGGGAAGATGGGGAAGTCCGATGTATACCTCAAGGGGATTTGATTTTAGGGGAAAACAGCCAGTGAACTCAATTGTATGCTGTTGCCTGCTGTGTAATGCTTTTATAGCCCATCAACTAGATGTCTCCAGGTCACCAGCGACTGGCCCTGACTTCCCTCCAGCCATCATCCCAACAGAGAATGAACTTGGAACATCATGGACCGAATGGACTCGGCAGCATTATAGGGATTGGTCCATGCACTAAGAAAATGATTTTTTTCCTCTTGGTCTGTATGTATATGGATGTATATATGTGGGAGAGCGATGGTGTATTGAAAATGTGGGATCTGAGCACGACGTGAATGGTATGGAATAAGGGGTGGATAATGTCCTGGGTTCAGCAGTAGCAGTCATGTTTTTTCCTTTGTGTTAGCTGGTGCAGTGCTGTGTTTTGACTTCTAGTTTTGAGAACAGCGTTGGTGAAGCCGATGTTTTCGGTTGTTGCTAAGTGATGTTTACCCTGACCAAGGACTCTGTGAGGCTCATGCTCTGCCAGGGAGGAGGGGAAGCTGTGAGGAAGCAGAGATGGGGCGCCTGACCCGGGCTAGCCGGGGAGGTATTCCATACCACAGCACGTCATGCCCGGGGTGGGGGGTAACTGGAAGTTACCCGGAAGGACAGGAGCTTCCGGGTGGAACTCGTTTTCTTGGCCGGTGGTATCGTATTCTCTTCCCTTGTTATTTTCCCTTATCATTGTTTTAGCTGATAGTAGCGGTGGTGATTTGTTGCTGGACTGTTCTTGTCTCAACCCGTAGGAGTTGCACTCTCTCGATCCTCCTCCCCGTTCCTCTGGGAGCGGGGAAGGGGAGAGCCCCGGTGCAGGGAGGGGGGGGGGAGACGAACACGGACCTTGATTGTTGTCAGCTTGGCACCACTCACTGGGAGTGAGTGAACAAGTTACCTGACTGGGTTTAAACCACGACACTAACCCCTTTTTTATTTCCATTTTCTAAGTCGTTTTATGCATTTTTTCGTTTCTTTTCCGAACCCAAATTTCTCAATTTCTAACCATTTTTAAGCTATTTTTGCCCTTTCCTAACCCATTTTTGTCAAGTTCTAACCCCTTTTAAACCATTTCTGGCAGTTTCTATCCAATTTTTGCCACTTTTCAACCCCTTTTAAGCTTTTTTTTCTTTTCTTGCTAATTTTTGCCCTATTCCTTCCTGGTTTAAGTGTTTTTCCTCCTTTTTTAACCTATTTTTCCCCATTTCTAAGAAATTTAAACCAGTTTTTCCCGTTTGGCATGCATTCTTGTTACTATCTTAAACGTTTTAAGCCACTTTTGGCCATTACTAACCCTTTTTTTATTTCCATTTTCTAAGTCGTTTTAAGCATTTTTTTGGTTTCTTTTCCTAAGCCATATTTCTCAATTTCTAACCATTTTTAAGCTATTTTTCCCCTTTCCTAACCCATTTTTGTCAAGTTCTAACCCCTTTTAATCCACTTCTGGCCATTTCTATCGTATTTTTGCCACGTTTCAGCTCGTTTTGAGGCTTTTTTTTCCTTTTCTTACTATTTTTGCCCAATTCTTTCCTGGTTTCAGTGTTTTTCCTCCCTTTTTAACCCATTTTTCCCCATTTCTAAGAAATTTAAGCCTATTTTTTCTCGTTTGCTGTGCATTCTTGTTACTTTCTTAAACGTTTTAAGCCACTTTTGGCCATTACTAACCTTTTTTTATTTCCATTTTCTAAGTCGTTTTAAGCATTTTTTGGTTTGTTTTCCTAACCTGAATTTCTCAATTTCTGACCATTTTTCATTTATTTTTCCCCTTTCCTAACCGCTTTTTGACTAGTTCTAACCTCTTTTAAAACATTTCTGGCCATTTCTATTGCATTTTTGCCACGTTTCAACCCGTTTTAAGCTTTTTTTTTCTTTTCTTGCTAATTTTTGCCCAATTCTTTTTGGGTTTCAGAAATTTTCGCTCATTTCTAACCCATTTTTCCCATTTCTAACAAATTTAAGCCTATTTTTCCCCCCGTTTGCTATGCATTCTTGTTACTTTCTAATATGTTTTAATCCACTTTTGGCCATTACTAACCCTTTTTTTATTTCCATTTTCTAAGTCCTTTTAAGCATTTTTTGGTTTCTTTTCCTAACCCATATTTCTCAATTTCTAACCATTTTTAAGTTATTTTTCCCCTTTCCTAACCCATTTTTGTCAAGTTCTAACCACTTTTAAACAATTTCTGGCCATTTCTATCACATTTTTGCCACGTTTCAACCCAATTTAATCTTTTTTTTTTTCTTTCCTTGCTAATTTTTGCACAATCCTTTCCTGGTTTCAGAGATTTTTGCTCATTTCTAACCCATTTTTCCCCATTTCTATCACATTTAAACGGGTTTAACCCCCGTTAGATATGCATTCTTGTTACTTTCTTAAACGTTTTAAGCCACTTTTGGCCATTGCTAACCCTTTTTTTATTTCCATTTTCTAAGTCGTTTTAAGCATTTTTTGGTTTCTTTTCCTAACCCATATTTCTCAATTTCTAACCATTTTTAAGTTATTTTTCCCTTTCCTAACCCATTTTTGTCAAGTTCTAACCCCTTTTAATCCATTTTTGACAGTTTCTATCGTATTTTTGCCACGTTTCAACCCATTTTAAGCTTTTTTTTCTTTTCTTGCGAATTTTTGCCCAATTCCTTCCTGGTTTCTGTGTTTTTCCTCCCTTTTTAACCCATTTTTCCCCATTTCTAAGAAATTTAAAGCAGTTTTTCCTGTTTGCTATGCATTCTTGTTACAATCTTAAACGTTTTAAGCCACTTTTGGCCATTACTAACCCTTTTTTTATTTCCATTTTCTAAGTCGTTTTAAGCATTTTTTTGGTTTCTTTTCCTAACCCAAATTTCTCAATTTCTAACCATTTTTAAGTTATTTTTCCCCTTTCCTAACCCACTTTTGTCAAGTTCTAACCCGTTTTAATCCATTTTTGGAAGTTTCTATCCTACTTTTGCCACGTTTAAACTCCTTTTAAGCTTTTTTTTTCCTTGCTAATTTTTGCCCAATTCTTTCCTGGTTTCAGAGTTTTTCGCTCATTTCTAACTCATTTTTCCCCATTTCTATCAAATTTAAACCTGTTTTTCCCCCGTTTGCTATGCATTCTTGTTACTTTCTTAAACGTTTTAAGCCACTTTTGGCCATTACTAACCCTTTTGTTATTTCCATTTTCTAAGTCGTTTTAAGCATTTTTTGGTTTCTTTTCCTAACCTGAATTTCTCAATTTCTAACCATTTTTAAGTTATTTTTCCCCTTTCCTAACCCTTTTTTGTCAAGTTCTAACCCCTTTTAAAACATTTCTGGCCATTTGTATCGCATTTTTGCCACGTTTCAACCCGTTTTAAGCTTTTTTTTTCTTTTCTTGCTAATTTTTGCCCAATTCTTTTTGGGTTTCAGAGTTTTTCGCTCATTTCTAACCCATTTTTCCCCATTTCTAACAAATTTAAGCCTATTTTTTCCCCCGTTTGCTATGCATTCTTGTTACTTTCTGAAACGTTTTAAGCCACTTTTGGCCATTACTAGCCCTTTTTTTATTTCCATTTTCTAAGTCGTTTTAAGCATTTTTTGGTTTCTTTTCCTAACCCAAATTTCTCAATTTCTAACCATTTTTAAGTTATTTTTCCCCTTTCCTAACCCACTTTTGTCAAGTTCTAACCCCTTTTAAAGCATTTCTGGCCATTTCTATCCAATTTTTGCCTCGTTTCAACCCCTTGTAAGCTTTTTTTTTTTCTCTCCTCGCTATTTTTTGCCCAATTCTTTCCTGGTTTCAGAGTTTTTCGCTCATTTCTAACCCATTTTTCCCCATTTCTATCAAATTTAAACCAATTTTTCCCCCGTTTGCTATGCATTCTTGTTACTTTCTTAAACACTTTAAGGCACTTTTGGCCATTACTAATCCTCTTTATAATCCCATTTTCTAAGTCGTTTTAAGCATTTTTTGGTTTCGTTTCCTAACCCAAATTTCTCAATTGCTAACCATTTTTAAGTTATTTTTCCCCTTTCCTAACCCATTTTTGTCAAGTTCTCACCCCTTTTAATCCATTTTTGGCAGTTTCTATCCTATTTTTGCCACGTTTAAACTCTTTTTAAGCTTTTTTTTCCATGCTAATTTTTGCGCAATTCTTTCCTGGTTTCAGAGTTTTTCCCTCATTTCTAACCTATTTTTCCCGATTTCTATAAAACTGAAACCGGTTTTCCCCCCGTTTGCTATGCATTCTTGTTACTTTCTTAAACGTTTTAAGCCACTTTTGGCCATTGCTAACCCATTTTTTATTTCCATTTTCTAAGTCGTTTTAAGCATTTTTTGGTTTCTTTTCCTAACCCAAATTTCTCAATTTCTAACCATTTTTAAGTTATTTTTCCCCTTTCCTAACCCACTTTTGTTAAGTTCTAACCCCTTTTAAAGCATTTCTGGCCATTTCTATCCAATTTTTGCCTTGTTTCAACCCCTTGTAAGCTTTTTTTTTTTCTCTCCTCGCTATTTTTTGCACAATTCTGTCCTGGTTTCAGAGTTTTTCGCTCATTTCTAACCCATTTTTCCCCATTTCTATCAAATTTAAACCAGTTTTTCCCCCGTTTGCTATGCATTCTTGTTGCTTTCTAATATGTTTTAAGCCACTTTTGGCCATTACTAACCCTTTTTTTATTTCCATTTTCTAAGTCGTTTTAAGCATTTTTGGGTTTCTTTTCCTAACCCAAATTTCTCAATTTCTAACCATTTTTAAGTTATTTTTCCCTTTTCCTAACCCATTTTTGTCAAGTTCTAACCCCTTTTAATCCATTTTTGGCAGTTTCTATCCAGTTTTTGCCACGTTTCAACCCCTTTTAAGCTTTTTTTTTTCCTTGCTAATTTTTGCCCAATTCTTTCCTGGTTTCAGAGTTTTTCCCTCATTTCTAACCCATTTTTCCCCATTTCTATCAAATTTAAACCAGTTTTTCCCCCGTTTGCTATGCATTCTTGTTGCTTTCTAATATGTTTTAAGCCACTTTTGGCCATTACTAACCCTTATTTTATTTCCATTTTCTAAGTCGCTTTAAGCATTTTTGGGTTTCTTTTCCTAACCCAAATTTCTCAATTTCTAACCATTTTTAAGTTATTTTTCCCCTTTCCTAACCCACTTTTGTCAAGTTCTAACCCCTTTTAATCCATTTTTGGCAGTTTCTATCCAATTTTTGCCACGTTTAAACTCCTTTTAAGCTTTTTTTTTTCCATGCGGATTTTTGCCAAATTCTTTCCTGGTTTCAAAGTTTTTCGCTCATTTCTAACCCATTTTTCCCCATTTCTATCAAATTTAAACCAGTTTTCCCCCCGTTTGCTATGCATTCTTGTTACTTTCTTAAACGTTTTAAGCCACTTTTGGCCATTGCTAACACTTTTTTTATTTCCATTTTCTAAGTCGTTTTAAGCATTTTTTGGTTTCTTTTCCTAACCCAAATTTCTCAATTTCTAACCATTTTTAAGTTATTTTTCCCCTTTCCTAACCCACTTTTGTCAAGTTCTAACCCCTTTTAAAGCATTTCTGGCAGTTTGTATCGCATTTTTGCCACGTTTCAACCCCTTTTAAGCTTTTTTTTTTTCTCCTTGCTATTTTTTGCCCAATTCTTTCCTGGTTTCTGAGTTTTTGGCTTATTTCTAACCCATTTTTCCACATTTCTATCATATTGAAACCGGTTTCCCCCCCGTTTGCTATGCATTCTTGTTACTCTCTTAAACGTTTTAAGCCACATTTTGCCATTGCTAACACTTTTTTATTTCCATTTTCTAAGTCGTTTTAAGCATTTTTGGGTTTCTTTTCCTAACCCACATTTCTCAATTTGTAACCTTTTTTAAGTTATTTTTCCCCTTTCCTAACCCATTTTTGTCAAGTTCCAACCCCTTTTAAAGCATTTCTGGCCATTTCTATCCAATTTTTGCCACGTTTAAACTCCTTTTAAGCTTTTTTTTTCCATGCTAATTTTTGCCCAATTCTTTCCTGGTTTCAGAGTTTTTCCCTCATTTCTAGCCCATTTTTCCCCATTTCTATAAAATTGAAACCGGTTTTCCCCCCATTTGCTATGCATTCTTGTTACTTTCTTAAACGTTTTAAGCCACTTTTGGCCATTGCTAACCCATTTTTTATTTCCATTTTCTAAGTCGTTTTAAGCATTTTTTGGTTTCTTTTCCTAACCCAAATTTCTCAATTTCTAACCATTTTTAAGTGATTTTTCCCCTATCCTAACCCACTTTTGTCAAGTTCTAACCCCTTTTAATCCATTTTTGGCAGTTTCTATCCTATTTTTGCCACGTTTCATCCCCTTTTAAGCTTTTTTTTTTTCTCCTTGCTAATTTTTGCCCAATTCTTTCCTGGTTTCAGAGTTTTTCGCTCATTTCTAACCCATTTTTCCCCATTTCTATCAAATTGAAACCGGTTTGCCCCCCGTTTGCTATGCATTCTTGTTACTTTCTTAAACGTTTTAAGCCACTTTTGACCATTGCTAACCCTTTTTTTATTTCCATTTTCTAAGTCGTTTTAAGCATTTTTTGGTTTCTTTTCCTAACCCAAATTTCTCAATTTCTAACCATTTTTAAGTTATTTTTCCCCTTTCCTAACCCACTTTTGTCAAGTTCTAACCCCTTTTAAAGCATTTCTGGCCATTTCTATCCAATTTTTGCCTCGTTTCAACCCCTTGTAAGCTTTTTTTTTTTCTCTCCTCGCTATTTTTTGCCCAATTCTTTCCTGGTTTCAGAGTTTTTCGCTCATTTCTAACCCATTTTTCCCCATTTCTATCAAATTTAAACCAGTTTTTCCCCCGTTTGCTATGCATTCTTGTTGCTTTCTAATATGTTTTAAGCCACTTTTGGCCATTACTAACCCGTTTTTTATTTCCATTTTCTAAGTCGTTTTGAGCATTTTTTCGTTTCTTTTCCTAACCCAAATTTCTCAATTTCTAACCATTTTTAAGTTATTTTTCCCCTTTCCTAACCCATTTTTGTCAAGTTCTAACCCCTTTTAATCCATTTTTGGCAGTTTCTATCCTATTTTTGCCACGTTTAAACTCCTTTTAAGCTTTTTTTTTCCATGCTAATTTTTGCCCAATTCTTTCCTGGTTTCAGAGTTTTTCCCTCATTTCTAACCTATTTTTCCCGATTTCTATAAAACTGAAACCGGTTTTCCCCCCGTTTGCTATGCATTCTTGTTACTTTCTTAAACGTTTTAAGCCACTTTTGGCCATTGCTAACCCTTTTTTTATTTCCATTTTCTAAGTCGTTTTAAGCATTTTTTCGTTTCTTTTCCTAACCCAAATTTCTCAATTTCTAACCATTTTTAAGTTATTTTTCCCCTTTCCTAACCCATTTTTGTCAAGTTCTAACCCCTTTTAATCCATTTTTGGCAGTTTCTATCCTATTTTTGCCACGTTTAAACTCTTTTTAAGCTTTTTTTTCCATGCTAATTTTTGCGCAATTCTTTCCTGGTTTCAGAGTTTTTCCCTCATTTCTAACCTATTTTTCCCGATTTCTATAAAACTGAAACCGGTTTTCCCCCCGTTTGCTATGCATTCTTGTTACTTTCTTAAACGTTTTAAGCCACTTTTGGCCGTTGCTAACCCATTTTTTATTTCCATTTTCTAAGTCGTTTTAAGCATTTTTTGTTTTCTTTTCCTAACCCAAATTTCTCAATTTCTAACCATTTTTAAGTTATTTTTCCCCTTTCCTAACCCACTTTTGTTAAGTTCTAACCCCTTTTAAAGCATTTCTGGCCATTTCTATCCAATTTTTGCCTTGTTTCAACCCCTTGTAAGCTTTTTTTTTTTCTCTCCTCGCTATTTTTTGCCCAATTCTTTCCTGGTTTCAGAGTTTTTCGCTCATTTCTAACCCATTTTTCCCCATTTCTATCAAATTTAAACCAGTTTTTCCCCCGTTTGCTATGCATTATTGTTGCTTTCTAATATGTTTTAAGCCACTTTTTGCCATTACTAACCCTTATTTTATTTCCATTTTCTAAGTCGTTTTAAGCTTTTTTGGGTTTCTTTTCCTAACCCAAATTTCTCAATTTCTAACCATTTTTAAGTTATTTTTCCCTTTTCCTAACCCATTTTTGTCAAGTTCTAACCCCTTTTAATCCATTTTTGGCAGTTTCTATCCAGTTTTTGCCACGTTTCAACCCCTTTTAAGATTTTTTTTTTCCTTGCTAATTTTTGCCCAATTCTTTCCTGGTTTCAGAGTTTTTCCCTCATTTCTAACCCATTTTTCCCCATTTCTATCAAATTTAAACCAGTTTTTCCCCCGTTTGCTATGCATTCTTGTTGCTTTCTAATATGTTTTAAGCCACTTTTGGCCATTACTAACCCTTATTTTATTTCCATTTTCTAAGTCGCTTTAAGCACTTTTGGGTTTCGTTTCCTAACCCAAATTTCTCAATTTCTAACCATTTTAAAGTTATTTTTCCCCTTTCCTAACCCATTTTTGTCAAGTTCTAACCCCTTTTAATCCATTTTTGGCAGTTTCTATCCTATTTTTGCCACGTTTCATCCCCTTTTAAGCTTTTTTTTTTTTCTCCTTGCTATTTTTTGCCCAATTCTTTCCTGGTTTCAGAGTTTTTCGCTCATTTCTAACCCATTTTGCCCCATTTCTATCAAATTGAAACCGCTTTTTTCCCCCCGTTTGCTATGCATTCTTGTTACTTTCTTAAACGTTTTAAGCCACTTTTGGCCATTGCTAACCCTTTTTTTTATTTCCATTTTCTAAGTCGTTTTAAGCATTTTTTGGTTTCTTTTCCTAACCCATATTTCTCAATTTCTAACCATTTTTAATTTATTTTTCCTTTTTCCTAACCCGTTTTGTCAAGTTCTAACCCCTTTTAAGCCATTTTTGGCAGTTTCTATCCTATTTTTGCCACGTTTAAACTTTTTTTAAGCTTTTTTTTTTTTCTCCTTGCTATTTTTTGCCCAATTCTTTCCTGGTTTCAGAGCTTTTCCCTCATTTCTAACCCATTTTTCCCCATTTCTATCGAATTGAAACCAGTTTCCCCCCCGTTTGCTATGCATTCTTGTTACTTTCTTAAACGTTTTAAGCCACTTTTGGCCATTACTAACACTTTTGTTATTTCCATTTTCTAAGTCGTTTTAAGCATTTTTTGGTTTATTTTCCTAACCCATATTTCTCAATTTCTAACCATTTTTAATTTATTTTTCCCCTTTCCTAACCCACTTTTGTCAAGTTCTAACCCCTTTTAATCCATTTTTGGCAGTTTCTATCCTATTTTTGCCACGTTTAAACTCCTTTTTTAGCTTTTTTTCTCCTTGCTATTTTTTGCCCAATTCTTTCCTGGTTTCAGAGTTTTTCGCTCATTTCTAACCCATTTTTCCCCATCTCTATCAAATTGAAGCCGGTTTTCCCCAGTGTTTGCTATGCATTATTGTTACTTTCTTAAATGTTTTAAGCCACTTTTGGCCATTGCTAACCATTTTTTTATTTCCATTTTCTAAGTCGTTTTAAGCTTTTTTTGGTTTCTTTTCCTAACCCAAATTTCTCAATTTCTAACCATTTTTAAGTTATTTTTCCCCTTTCCTAACCCACTTTTGTCAAGTTCTAACCCCTTTTAATCAGTTTTTGGCAGTTTCTATCCTATTTTTGCCACGTTTAAACTCCTTTGAAGCTTTTTTTTTCCATGCTAATTTTTGCCCAATTCTTTCCTGGTTTCAGAGTTTTTCGCTCATTTCTAACTCATTTTTCTCCATTTCTATCAAATTTAAACCAGTTTTTCCCCCGTTTGCTATGCATTCTTGTTACTTTCTTCAACATTTTAAGCCAATTTTGGCCATTACTAACCCTTTTTTATTTCCATTTTCTAAGTCGTTTTAAGCATTTTTTCGTTTCTTTTCCTAACCCAAATTTCTCAATTTCTAACCATTTTTAATTTATTTTTCCCCTTTCCTAACCCACTTTTGTCAAGTTCTAACCCCTTTTAATCCATTTTTGGCAGTTTCTATCCTATTTTTGCCAAGTTTCATCCCCTTTTAAGCTTTTTTTTTTTCTCCTTGCTATTTTTTGCCCAATTCTTTCCTGGTTTCAGAGTTTTTCCCTCATTTCTAACTCATTTTTCTCCATTTCTATCAAATTTAAACCGCTTTTTTCCCCCCGTTTGCTATGCATTCTTGTTACTTTCTAATATGTTTTAAGCCACTTTTGGCCATTACTATCCCTTATTTTATTTCCATTTTCTAAGTCGTTTTAAGCATTTTTTGGTTTCTTTTCCTAACCCATATTTCTCAATTTCTAACCATTTTTAATTTATTTTTCCTTTTTCCTAACCCGTTTTGTCAAGTTCTAACCCCTTTTAATCCATTTTTGGCAGTTTCTATCCTATTTTTGCCACGTTTAAACTCCTTTTAAGCTTTTTTTTTTTCCTTGCTAATTTTTGCCCAATTCTTTCCTGGTTTCAGAGTTTTTCCCTCATTTCTAACCCATTTTTCCCCATTTCTATCGAATTGAAACCAGTTTCCCCCCCGTTTGCTATGCATTCTTGTTACTTCCTTAAACGTTTTAAGCCACTTTTGGCCATTACTAACCCTTTTGCTATTTCCATTTTCTAAGTCGTTTTAAGCAATTATTGGTTTATTTTCCTAACCCATATTTCTCAATTTCTAACCATTTTTAAGTTATTTTTCCCCTTTCCTAACCCACTTTTGTCAAGTTCTAACCCCTTTTAATCCATTTTTGGCAGTTTCTATCCAATTTTTGCCACGTTTCAAACCCTTTTAAGCTTTATTTTTCCATGCTAATTTTTGCCCAATTCTTTCCTGGTTTCAGAGTTTTTCGCTCATTTCTAACCCATTTTTCCCCATTTCTATCAAATTTAAACCAGTTCTTCCCCCGTTTGCTATGCATTCTTGTTACTTTCTTAAACGTTTTAAGCCACTTTTGGCCATTACTAACCCTTTTTTTATTTCCATTTTCTAAGTCGTTTTAAGCATTTTTTGGTTTCTTTTCCTAACCCAAATTTCTCAATTTCTAACCATTTTTAATTTATTTTTCCCCTTTCCTAACCCATTTTTGTCAAGTTCTAACCCCTTTTAATCCATTTTTGGCAGTTTCTACCCTATTTTTGCCACGTTTCATCCCCTTTTAAGCTTTTTTTTTTTTCTCCTTGCTATTTTTTGCCCAATTCTTTCCTGGTTTCAGAGTTTTTCCCTCATTTCTAACCCATTTTGCCCCATTTCTATCAAATTGAAACCGCTTTTTTCCCCCCGTTTGCTATGCATTCTTGTTACTTTCTTAAACGTTTTAAGCCACTTTTGGCCATTGCTAACCCTTTTTTTTATTTCCATTTTCTAAGTCGTTTTAAGCATTTTTTGGTTTCTTTTCCTAACCCATATTTCTCAATTTCTAACCATTTTTAATTTATTTTTCCTTTTTCCTAACCCGTTTTGTCAAGTTCTAACCCCTTTTAATCCATTTTTGGCAGTTTCTATCCTATTTTTGCCACGTTTAAACTTTTTTTAAGCTTTTTTTTTTTTCTCCTTGCTATTTTTTGCCCAATTCTTTCCTGGTTTCAGAGCTTTTCCCTCATTTCTAACCCATTTTTCCCCATTTCTATCGAATTGAAACCAGTTTCATCCCCGTTTGCTATGCATTCTTGTTACTTTCTTAAACGTTTTAAGCCACTTTTGGCCATTACTAACACTTTTGTTATTTCCATTTTCTAAGTCGTTTTAAGCATTTTTTGGTTTATTTTCCTAACCCATATTTCTCAATTTCTAACCATTTTTAATTTATTTTTCCCCTTTCCTAACCCACTTTTGTCAAGTTCTAACCCCTTTTAATCCATTTTTGGCAGTTTCTATCCTATTTTTGCCACGTTTAAACTCCTTTTTTAGCTTTTTTTCTCCTTGCTATTTTTTGCCCAATTCTTTCCTGCTTTCAGAGTTTTTCGCTCATTTCTAACCCATTTTTCCCCATTTCTATCAAATTGAAGCCGGTTTTCCCCACCGTTTGCTATGCATTATTGTTACTTTCTTAAATGTTTTAAGCCACTTTTGGCCATTGCTAACCATTTTTTTATTTCCATTTTCTAAGTCGTTTTAAGCTTTTTTTGGTTTCTTTTCCTAACCCAAATTTCTCAATTTCTAACCATTTTTAAGTTATTTTTCCCCTTTCCTAACCCGTTTTGTCAAGTTCTAACCCCTTTTAATCCATTTTTGGCAGTTTCTATCCTATTTTTGCCACGTTTAAACTCCTTTGAAGCTTTTTTTTTCCATGCTAATTTTTGCCCAATTCTTTCCTGGTTTCAGAGTTTTTCCCTCATTTCTAACTCATTTTTCTCCATTTCTATCAAATTTAAACCAGTTTTTCCCCCGTTTGCTATGCATTCTTGTTACTTTCTTCAACATTTTAAGCCAATTTTGGCCATTACTAACCCTTTTTTATTTCCATTTTCTAAGTCGTTTTAAGCATTTTTTCGTTTCTTTTCCTAACCCAAATTTCTCAATTTCTAACCATTTTTAATTTATTTTTCCCCTTTCCTTACCCACTTTTGTCAAGTTCAAACCCCTTTTAATCCATTTTTGGCAGTTTCTATCCTATTTTTGCCATGTTTCATCGCCTTTTAAGCTTTTTTTTTTTCTCCTTGCTATTTTTTGCCCAATTCTTTCCTGGTTTCAGAGTTTTTCCCTCATTTCTAACTCATTTTTCTCCATTTCTATCAAATTTAAACCAGTTTTTCCCCCGTTTGCTATGCATTCTTGTTACTTTCTTAAACGTTTTAAGCCACTTTTGGCCATTACTATCCCTTATTTTATTTCCATTTTCTAAGTCGTTTTAAGCATTTTTTGGTTTCTTTTCCTAACCCATATTTCTCAATTTCTAACCATTTTTAATTTATTTTTCCTTTTTCCTAACCCGTTTTGTCAAGTTCTAACCCCTTTTAATCCATTTTTGGCAGTTTCTATCCTATTTTTGCCACGTTTAAACTCCTTTTAAGCTTTTTTTTTTTCCTTGCTAATTTTTGCCCAATTCTTTCCTGGTTTCAGAGTTTTTCCCTCATTTCTAACCCATTTTTCCCCATTTCTATCGAATTGAAACCAGTTTCCCCCCCGTTTGCTATGCATTCTTGTTACTTCCTTAAACGTTTTAAGCCACTTTTGGCCATTACTAACCCTTTTGCTATTTCCATTTTCTAAGTCGTTTTAAGCAATTATTGGTTTATTTTCCTAACCCATATTTCTCAATTTCTAACCATTTTAAAGTTATTTTTCCCCTTTCCTAACCCACTTTTGTCAAGTTCTAACCCCTTTTAATCCATTTTTGGCAGTTTCTATCCAATTTTTGCCACGTTTCAACCCCTTTTAAGCTTTATTTTTCCATGCTAATTTTTGCCCAATTCTTTCCTGGTTTCAGAGATTTTCACTCATTTCTAACCCATTTTTCCCCATTTCTATCGAATTTAAACCAGTTCTTCCCCCGTTTGCTATGCATTCTTGTTACTTTCTTAAACGTTTTAAGCCACTTTTGGCCATTACTAACCCTTTTTTTATTTCCATTTTCTAAGTCGTTTTAAGCATTTTTTGGTTCCTTTTCCTAACCCAAATTTCTCAATTTCTAACCATTTTTAAGTTATTTTTCCCCTTTCCTAACCCACTTTTGTCAAGTTCTAAGCCCTTTTAATCCATTTTTGGAAGTTTCTATCCTATTTTTGCCACGTTTCATCCCCTTTTAAGCTTTTTTTTTTTTCTCCTTGCTATTTTTTGCCCAATTCTTTCCTGGTTTCAGAGCTTTTCCCTCATTTCTAACCCATTTTTCCCCATTTCTATCGAATTGAAACCAGTTTCCCCCCCGTTTGCTATGCATTCTTGTTACTTTCTTAAATGTTTTAAGCCACTTTTGCCCATTCCTAACCCTTTTGTTATTTCCATTTTCTAATTCGTTTTAAGCATTTTTTGGTTTATTTTCCTAACCCATATTTCTCAATTTCTAACCATTTTTAATTTATTTTTCCCCTTTCCTAACCCATTTTTGTCAAGTTCTAACCCCTTTTAATCCATTTTTGGCAGTTTCTATCCTATTTTTGCCACGTTTAAACTCCTTTTAAGCTTTTTTTTTCCTTGCTAATTTTTGCCCAATTCTTTCCTGGTTTCAGAGTTTTTCGCTCATTTCTAACTCATTTTTATCCATTTCTATCAAATTTAAACCAATTTTTCCCCCGTTTGCTATGCATTCTTGTTGCTTTCTTCAACGTTTTAAGCCACTTTTGGCCATTGCTAACCCTTTTTTTATTTCCATTTTCTGAGTCGTTTTAAGCATTTTTTGGTTTCTTTTCCTAACCCAAATTTCTCAATTTCTAACCATTTTTAAGTTATTTTTCCCCTTTCCTAACCAACTTTTGTCAAGTTCTAACCCCTTTTAATCCATTTTTGGCAGTTTCTATCCTATTTTTGCCACGTTTCATCCCCTTTTAAGCTTTTTTTTCTCCTTGCTATTTTTTGCCCAATTCTTTCCTGGTTTCAGAGTTTTTCCCTCATTTCTAACCCATTTTGCCCCATTTCTATCAAATTTAAACCAGTTTTTCCCCCCCGTTTGCTATGCATTCTTGTTACTTTCTTAAACGTTTTAAGCCACTTTTGGCCATTGCTAACCCTTTTTTTATTTCCATTTTCTAAGTCGTTTTAAGCATTTTTTGGTTTCATTTCCTAACCCACGTTTCTCAATTTCTAACCATTTTAAATTTATTTTTCCCCTTTCCTAACTCACTTTTGTCAAGTTCTAACCCCTTTTAATCCATTTTTGGCAGTTTCTATCCTATTTTTGCCACGTTTAAACACCTTTTAAGGTTTTTTTTTCCTTGCTAATTGTTGCCCAATTCTGTCTTGGTTTCAGAGTTTTTCGCTCATTTCTAACCCATTTTTCCCCATTTCTATCGAATTGAAACCAGTTTCCCCCCCGTTTGCTATGCATTCTTGTTACTTTCTAATCTGTTTTAAGCCACTTTTGGCCATTGCTAACTGTCCTGGGTTCAGCAGTAGCAGTCATGTTTTTTCCTTTGTGTTAGCTGGTGCAGTGCTGTGTTTTGACTTCTAGTTTTGAGAACAGCGTTGGTGAAGCCGATGTTTTCGGTTGTTGCTAAGTGATGTTTACCCTGACCAAGGACTCTGTGAGGCTCATGCTCTGCCAGGGAGGAGGGGAAGCTGTGAGGAAGCAGAGATGGGGCGCCTGACCCGGGCTAGCCGGGGAGGTATTCCATACCACAGCACGTCATGCCCGGGGTGGGGGGTAACTGGGAGTTACCCGGAAGGACAGGAGCTTCCGGGTGGAACTCGTTTTCTTGGCCGGTGGTATCGTATTCTCTTCCCTTGTTATTTTCCCTTATCATTGTTTTAGCTGATAGTAGCGGTGGTGATTTGTTGCTGGACTGTTCTTGTCTCAACCCGTAGGAGTTGCACTCTCTCGATCCTCCTCCCCGTTCCTCTGGGAGCGGGGAAGGGGAGAGCCCCGGTGCAGGGAGGGGGGGGGAGACGAACACGGACCTTGATTGTTGTCAGCTTGGCACCACTCACTGGGAGTGAGTGAACAAGTTACCTGACTGGGTTTAAACCACGACAGTTCTTTTTGGCGCCCAACGTGGGGCACGAGGGGTTGAGATAAGAACAGATCTGACTGGATTGATAGTCACTCGTCACAATGCTGATTTATTGGCTCTCAAGGTTTTTCCTCTTGATCTCACAGTTTCAGTATACCATATCTTACGTCCATCCGGTATTGGCTGTATTAGTGTTTTTCAAGTGTGGGGCTTGGGCTAAGGTTTTTATCCCATTGTACTTTATGGTAATGACTTGTAATACAATAGAATCATTGATCATGAAACTGATCTGGCTTATGTTCCCAGTGTGGTCACCACCTTTATACTTTGGGAGGTATATGATGGAGGTGCTTAGCAATTACACATCTTTTTTCTCCTTCTCAGGTGCTCAACCTGTGAAGGAGACATCCTTTTACCCTCCTAGTCGTCCCCCCAGACCATTTACATTTGAGAGTTTCGAATTTTTTAAATGGCCTTTTAATGCTCTTGAGACTTGTTTGCTGATGGTGATGGGAATCACCATGCTAACACGCATACAGAGTGTGTTTTGCCCACTACTGATTTCAAGAGTTAAGCAGATTCAGGTTTGGGTCTTGTCTGGGGTCAAACGACGATGTAGGAGGACCGAGAGATTTTCCCAGAGGCTGGACAGCCATGAGTGGCAGGGTGTGTGGGATAGTATGGGCAAGTGTCTAGGTCAGTGGGCCCCTCCAGTATTTTGGAATTTCACTACCGAACAACTGCAAAATCCAGAAGAATTAGTAAAACACTTAAATGAGGTGTGTGGTCATTCTGGCCATACCAGAGATGGACAAATCACGGCAACGTGCTGGGGCTTGGCCTATGCTTACAGGGCCTTGTTCAACACTATCCAGCACCTTCAAAAGAAAAAGAATGTCGGCGGATTTGAGGGCAAAGCGACAGTCGTTACTCAAACTTTGGCTGCAATGAACTGCGCAGCTACCCCAGTGGCAAGTACAGCAGCTGCTCAAACTTCAACTGCAACAGACAGCGCGGTTACCCCAGCTCCAAGCACGGTAGCTACACCACCCCCAGCAACAAGTACAGTCGCTACTCAAACCACAGTGATAATCACTGCAGCCAAACCAGAGGACCAATTCGTACCAATATCGGTTGCCCCTGTACGCAAGAGAACAAGCAAAAAGGAGGCAAAAAGGGTGAAGCGAGATGAAGAACCAATGAATTCACCACCCGGTCCAGAATCTGATCAGGAGTCATCCTCACATGACGAAGAAGAAGAAGAAGAGGTAACTTCTCGACCTCGGACCTCAACCGAGCTGCGGAATATGCGAAAAGATTTTACCCGTCAACCAGGGGAGCACATCATCACCTGGTTACTCCGATGCTGGGACAATGGGGCCGATGGTCACGAACTAGAAGGTACAGAAGCCAAGCAGCTGGGATCACTTGCTAGAGAAGGGGGAATTGACAAAGCAATTGCAAGAGAGAAAAAGTCCCTCAGCCTTTGGAGGAGGCTCTTGGCAGCTGTGAAAGAAAGGTTTCCGTACAAGGACGATGTTACGAGTCGTTCGGCCAAGTGGACTACTATAGACAAAGGCATCCAGTCTCTGAGGGAATCGGCCATCGTAGAGATGATCTATCACATCAAGCCGAATAACGGGGATACACCTATAGATCCAGATGAAGTTGAATGTACACGACCCATGTGGCGAAAACTTACACGGAATGCACCGTCATCATATGCCCATTCATTGGCAACAGTGACCTGGAATGACATAGTACCACTAACAGTGGATGAAATGGTTCATAAACTCCGAGAGTTCGAAGACAATCTCACTCCTTCCATCATCTCAGCTGTGAAAAAACTGTCCCAGGACCTCGACAAATTGAGGGACGATGTATCTGATTTATCCAGCTCCTCACGTGTACCAACACGCGTCTCAGCTATTAACAAAAGACGTCCTATTGTTCAAGAGAGGAGATACAGAAGGTATACGCCACGGGGTACCCTATGGTTTTACCTGCTGGATCACGGAGAAGACATGACAAAGTGGGATGGAAAACCTACTTCAGCTTTGGAGGAACGGGTGAGTGAACTGAAGAGGGGAGCAAGGGCCAAGACTGATCGTCCCATGAGAGCTACGGCTTCAGTTTCTGGTGAGCAGTTTCCCAGATGGAGTGGAAGAGCTGATTTTACTCCAGCTCCTGTGATAACGAAGAATAATCCCTTTCAACACGACTTAAGTGTCCAATGCTGTGACGACCATTAGAGGGGCCCTGCCTCCAGCCAGGTGGAGGTAGGGGACAATCGGATTTACTGGACTGTGTGGATCAGATGGCCTGGCACATCAGTCCCACAGAAGTATAAGGCTCTAGTAGATACCGGTGCACAGTGTACCCTGATGCCATCAAGCTGTCAAGGGGTGGAACCCATCTATATTTCTGGAGTAACAGGAGGATCCCAAGAGTTGACTGTGCTGGAGGCTGAAATCAGCCTGACTGGGAGGGAGTGGCAAAAGCACCCTATTGTGACTGGTCCAGAGGCTCCATGCATCCTCGGCATAGACTACCTCAAGAGAGGGTACTTCAAAGACCCAAAAGGGTACCGGTGGGCTTTTGGTATTGCTGCTTTGGAGACTGAGGAAATTGAGCAGCTGTCCACCTTGCCTGGTCTCTCAGAAGATCCCTCTGCTGTGGGGTTGCTGAAAGTTGAAGAACAACAAGTGCCAATTGCGACCACAACAGTGCACCGGCGGCAATATCGCACCAACCGAGACTCCCTGATTCCCATCCATCAGCTGATCCGTAGACTGGAGAGTCAGGGGGTGATCAGCAGGACCCGCTCACCCTTCAATAGCCCCATATGGCCAGTGCGAAAGTCTAATGGAGAATGGAGACTAACAGTAGACTATCGTGGCCTGAATGAAGTCACACCACCATTGAGTGCTGCCGTACCGGACATGCTAGAACTTCAGTATGAGCTAGAGTCAAAAGCAGCCAAGTGGTATGCCACGATTGATATTGCCAATGCATTTTTCTCCATTCCTTTGGCAGCAGAGTGCAGGCCACAGTTTGCTTTTACTTGGAGGGGTGTCCAGTTCACTTGGAACCGACTGCCCCAGGGGTGGAAAAACAGCCCTACCATTTGCCATGGACTGATCCAGACTGCACTGGAACAGGGGCAAGCTCCAGAACACCTGCAATACATTGATGACATTATTGTGTGGGGCGATACAGCGGAAGAAGTCTTTGAGAAAGGGAGGAAAATAATCCAAATCCTGCTGAAAGCCGGTTTTGCCATAAAACGGAGTAAGGTCAAGGGACCTGCACAGGAGATACAATTTTTGGGAATAAAATGGCAAGATGGACGTAGACAGATCCCCACAGATGTGATCAACAAGATAACAGCAATGTCTCCACCAACTAATAAGAAAGAAACGCAAGCTTTCTTGGGTGCAGTGGGGTTCTGGAGAATGCACATCCCAAATTACAGTTCGATTGTAAGCCCTCTCTATCATGTGACCCGGAAGAAGAATGATTTTAAATGGGGCCCTGAGCAGCAACAAGCCTTTGAGCAAATTAAACGTGAGATAGTTCATGCAGTAGCCCTTGGACCAGTCCGAACCGGACCAGATGTAAAAAATGTGCTGTACACTGCAGCTGGGGAGAACGGTCCTACCTGGAGCCTCTGGCAGAAAGCTCCAGGGGAGACTCGAGGTCGACCCCTCGGCTTTTGGAGTCGGGGATACAAAGGATCTGAGGCCAGCTATACCCCAACTGAGAAAGAGATACTGGCAGCCTATGAAGGGGTTCGAGCTGCTTCGGAAGTGATTGGCACTGAAGCACAGCTCCTCCTGGCACCCCGGCTGCCCGTGCTGGGCTGGATGTTCAAAGGCAGGGTCTCCTCTACACATCATGCAACTGATGCTACATGGAGTAAATGGGCTGCACTAATTACACAACGAACTCGAATAGGAAATCCCAGTCGTCCAGGCATTCTAGAAGTCATCATGGACTGGCCAGAGGGCAAAGATTTCGGAATGTCACCAGAGGAGGAGGTGGTGCGTGCTGAAGAGGCCCCACCATATAATAAACTGTCAGAAAGTGAAAAGCAGTATGCCTTGTTTACTGATGGCTCTTGCCGTATTGTGGGAAAGCATCGGAGATGGAAGGCAGCTGTATGGAGTCCTGGACGACAAGTTGCAGAAACTGCTGAAGGAGAGGGTGAATCGAGTCAATTTGCCGAGGTGAAAGCCATCCAGCTGGCCCTGGACATTGCTGAACGAGAAAAGTGGCCAGTACTTTATCTCTATACTGACTCATGGATGGTGGCAAATGCCCTGTGGGGGTGGTTGAAGCAATGGAAGCAGAGCAACTGGCAACGCAGAGGTAAACCCATCTGGGCTGCTGCACTATGGAAAGATATTGCTGCCCGGGTGCAGAACCTGGTGGTGAAGGTACGTCATGTAGATGCCCATGTACCCAAGAGTCGGGCCACTGAGGAACACCAGAACAACCAACAAGTGGATAAAGCGGCTAAGATTGAAGTGGCTCAGATGGACTTAGATTGGCAACATAAAGGTGAATTATTTTTGGCCCGGTGGGCCCATGACACTTCAGGCCATCAAGGCAGAGATGCAACATATAGATGGGCCCGTGACCGAGGGGTGGACTTAACAATGGACACTATTGCCCAGGTTATTCATGAGTGTGAAACATGTGCTGCAATTAAACAAGCCAAGCGGTTAAAGCCTCTTTGGTATGGAGGACGATGGTTGAAGTATAAATATGGGGAGGCCTGGCAGATTGACTATATCACACTGCCACCAACCCGCCAAGGCAAGCGCCATGTGCTTACCATGGTGGAAGCAACCACCGGGTGGCTGGAAACATACGCTGTGCCCCATGCCACTGCCCGGAACACCATCCTGGGCCTTGAGAAACAGATTTTGTGGCGACACGGCACCCCAGAGAGAATTGAGTCAGACAATGGGACTCATTTCCGGAATAACCTTATAGATATTTGGGCCAAAGAGCATGGCATTGAGTGGGTATATCACATCCCCTACCATGCACCAGCCTCTGGGAAAATCGAACGGTACAATGGGCTGTTAAAAACTACACTGAGAGCGATGGGTGGGGGAACTTTCAAGCATTGGGATACACATTTACCAAAGGCCACCTGGTTGGTCAACACCAGAGGATCTGCCAACAGGGCCGGCCCAGCCCAGTCAGAACTTTTACATATTGTAGAGGGGGACAAAGTTCCCGTGGTGCATATGAAGAATTTGCTGGGGAAGACAGTCTGGGTTATTCCTGCTTCAGGTAAAGGCAAACCCACTCGTGGGATTGCTTTTGCTCAGGGACCTGGATATACTTGGTGGGTAATGCGGGAAGATGGGGAAGTCCGATGTATACCTCAAGGGGATTTGATTTTAGGGGAAAACAGCCAGTGAACTCAATTGTATGCTGTTGCCTGCTGTGTAATGCTTTTATAGCCCATCAACTAGATGTCTCCAGGTCACCAGCGACTGGCCCTGACTTCCCTCCAGCCATCATCCCAACAGAGAATGAACTTGGAACATCATGGACCGAATGGACTCGGCAGCATTATAGGGATTGGTCCATGCACTAAGAAAATGATTTTTTTCCTCTTGGTCTGTATGTATATGGATGTATATATGTGGGAGAGCGATGGTGTATTGAAAATGTGGGATCTGAGCACGACGTGAATGGTATGGAATAAGGGGTGGATAATGTCCTGGGTTCAGCAGTAGCAGTCATGTTTTTTCCTTTGTGTTAGCTGGTGCAGTGCTGTGTTTTGACTTCTAGTTTTGAGAACAGCGTTGGTGAAGCCGATGTTTTTGGTTGTTGCTAAGTGATGTTTACCCTGACCAAGGACTCTGTGAGGCTCATGCTCTGCCAGGGAGGAGGGGAAGCTGTGAGGAAGCAGAGATGGGGCGCCTGACCCGGGCTAGCCGGGGAGGTATTCCATACCACAGCACGTCATGCCCGGGGTGGGGGGTAACTGGAAGTTACCCGGAAGGACAGGAGCTTCCGGGTGGAACTCGTTTTCTTGGCCGGTGGTATCGTATTCTCTTCCCTTGTTATTTTCCCTTATCATTGTTTTAGCTGATAGTAGCGGTGGTGATTTGTTGCTCGACTGTTCTTGTCTCAACCCGTAGGAGTTGCACTCTCTCGATCCACCTCCCCGTTCCTCTGGGAGAGGGGAAGGGGAGAGCCCCGGTGCAGGGAGGGGGGGGGGAGACGAACACGGACCTTGATTGTTGTCAGCTTGGCACCACTCACTGGGAGTGAGTGAACAAGTTACCTGACTGGGTTTAAACCACGACACTAACCCCTTTTTTATTTCCATTTTCTAAGTCGTTTTATGCATTTTTTCGTTTCTTTTCCGAACCGAAATTTCTCAATTTCTAACCATTTTTAAGCTATTTTTGCCCTTTCCTAACCCATTTTTGTCCAGTTCTAACCCCTTTTAAACCATTTCTGGCAGTTTCTATCCAATTTTTGCCACTTTTCAACCCCTTTTAAGCTTTTTTTTCTTTTCTTGCTAATTTTTGCCCTATTCCTTCCTGGTTTAAGTGTTTTTCCTCCCTTTTTAACCTATTTTTCCCCATTTCTAAGAAATTTAAACCAGTTTTTCCCGTTTGGCATGCATTCTTGTTACTATCTTAAACGTTTTAAGCCACTTTTGGCCATTACTAACCCTTTTTTTATTTCCATTTTCTAAGTCGTTTTAAGCATTTTTTTGGTTTCTTTTCCTAAGCCATATTTCTCAATTTCTAACCATTTTTAAGCTATTTTTCCCCTTTCCTAACCCATTTTTGTCAAGTTCTAATTCCTTTTAATCCACTTCTGGCCATTTCTATCGTATTTTTGCCACGTTTCAGCTCGTTTTGAGGCTTTTTTTTCCTTTTCTTACTATTTTTGCCCAATTCTTTACTGGTTTCAGTGTTTTTCCTCCCTTTTTAACCCATTTTTCCCCATTTCTAAGAAATTTAAGCCTATTTTTTCTCGTTTGCTGTGCATTCTTGTTACTTTCTTAAACGTTTTAAGCCACTTTTGGCCATTACTAACCTTTTTTTATTTCCATTTTCTAAGTCGTTTTAAGCATTTTTTGGTTTGTTTTCCTAACCTGAATTTCTCAATTTCTGACCATTTTTCATTTATTTTTCCCCTTTCCTAACCGCTTTTTGACTAGTTCTAACCTCTTTTAAAACATTTCTGGCCATTTCTATTGCATTTTTGCCACGTTTCAACCCGTTTTAAGCTTTTTTTTTCTTTTCTTGCTAATTTTTGCCCAATTCTTTTTGGGTTTCAGAAATTTTCGCTCATTTCTAACCCATTTTTCCCATTTCTAACAAATTTAAGCCTATTTTTCCCCCCGTTTGCTATGCATTCTTGTTACTTTCTAATATGTTTTAATCCACTTTTGGCCATTACTAACCCTTTTTTTATTTCCATTTTCTAAGTCCTTTTAAGCATTTTTTGGTTTCTTTTCCTAACCCATATTTCTCAATTTCTAACCATTTTTAAGTTATTTTTCCCCTTTCCTAACCCATTTTTGTCAAGTTCTAACCACTTTTAAACAATTTCTGGCCATTTCTATCACATTTTTGCCACGTTTCAACCCAATTTAATCTTTTTTTTTTTCTTTCCTTGCTAATTTTTGCACAATCCTTTCCTGGTTTCAGAGATTTTTGCTCATTTCTAACCCATTTTTCCCCATTTCTATCACATTTAAACGGGTTTAACCCCCGTTAGATATGCATTCTTGTTACTTTCTTAAACGTTTTAAGCCACTTTTGGCCATTGCTAACCCTTTTTTTATTTCCATTTTCTAAGTCGTTTTAAGCATTTTTTGGTTTCTTTTCCTAACCCACGTTTCTCAATTTCTAACCATTTTTAAGTTATTTTTCCCCTTTCCTAACCCATTTTTGTCAAGTTCTAACCCCTTTTAATCCATTTTTGACAGTTTCTATCGTATTTTTGCCACGTTTCAACCCATTTTAAGCTTTTTTTTCTTTTCTTGCGAATTTTTGCCCAATTCCTTCCTGGTTTCTGTGTTTTTTCTCCCTTTTTAACCCATTTTTCCCCATTTCTAAGAAATTTAAAGCAGTTTTTCCTGTTTGCTATGCATTCTTGTTACTATCTTAAACGTTTTAAGCCACTTTTGGCCATTACTAACCCTTTTTTTATTTCCATTTTCTAAGTCGTTTTAAGCATTTTTTTGGTTTCTTTTCCTAACCCAAATTTCTCAATTTCTAACCATTTTTAAGTTATTTTTCCCCTTTCCTAACCCACTTTTGTCAAGTTCTAACCCGTTTTAATCCATTTTTGGAAGTTTCTATCCTACTTTTGCCACGTTTAAACTCCTTTTAAGCTTTTTTGTTCCTTGCTAATTTTTGCCCAATTCTTTCCTGGTTTCAGAGTTTTTCGCTCATTTCTAACTCATTTTTCCCCATTTCTATCAAATTTAAACCTGTTTTTCCCCCGTTTGCTATGCATTCTTGTTACTTTCTTAAACGTTTTAAGCCACTTTTGGCCATTACTAACCCTTTTGTTATTTCCATTTTCTAAGTCGTTTTAAGCATTTTTTGGTTTCTTTTCCTAACCTGAATTTCTCAATTTCTAACCATTTTTAAGTTATTTTTCCCCTTTCCTAACCCTTTTTTGTCAAGTTCTAACCCCTTTTAAAACATTTCTGGCCATTTGTATCGCATTTTTGCCACGTTTCAACCCGTTTTAAGCTTTTTTTTTCTTTTCTTGCTAATTTTTGCCCAATTCTTTTTGGGTTTCAGAGTTTTTCGCTCATTTCTAACCCATTTTTCCCCATTTCTAACAAATTTAAGCCAATTTTTACCCGTTTGCTATGCATTCTTGTTACTTTCTGAAACGTTTTAAGCCACTTTTGGCCATTACTAGCCCTTTTTTTATTTCCATTTTCTAAGTCGTTTTAAGCATTTTTTCGTTTCTTTTCCTAACCCATATTTCTCAATTTCTAACCATTTTTAATTTATTTTTCCCCTTTCCTAACCCATTTTTGTCAAGTTCTAAACCCTTTTTTTCCATTTTTGGCAGTTTCTATCCTATTTTTGCCACGTTTAAACTCCTTTTTTAGCTTTTTTTCTCCCTGCTATTTTTTGCCCAATTCTTTCCTGGTTTCAGAGTTTTTCCCTCATTTCTAACCCATTTTTCCCCATTTCTATCAAATTGAAACCGGTTTTCCCCCCGTTTGCTATCCATTATTGTTACTTTCTTAAATGTTTTACGCCACTTTTGGCCATTACTAACCCTTTTGTTATTTCCATTTTCTAAGTCGTTTTAAGCATTTTTTGGTTTCTTTTCCTAACCTGAATTTCTCAATTTCTAACCATTTTTAAGTTATTTTTCCCCTTTCCTAACCCTTTTTTGTCAAGTTCTAACCCCTTTTAAAACATTTCTGGCCATTTGTATCGCATTTTTGCCACGTTTCAACCCGTTTTAAGCTTTTTTTTTCTTTTCTTGCTAATTTTTGCCCAATTCTTTTTGGGTTTCAGAAATTTTCGCTCATTTCTAACCCATTTTTCCCCATTTCTAACAAATTTAAGCCTATTTTTTCCCCGTTTGCTATGCATTCTTGTTACTTTCTGAAACGTTTTAAGCCACTTTTGGCCATTACTAGCCCTTATTTTATTTCCATTTTCTAAGTCGTTTTAAGCATTTTTTCGTTTCTTTTCTTAACCCATATTTCTCAATTTCTAACCATTTTTAAGTTATTTTTCCCTTTTTCGAACCCATTTTTGTCAAGTTCTAACCCCTTTTAATCCATTTTTGGCAGTTTCGATCCTATTTTTGCCACGTTTAAACTCCTTTTAAGCTTTTTTTTTTCCATGCTAATTTTTCCCCAATTCTTTCCTGGTTTCAGAGTTTTTCGCTCATTTCTAACTCATTTTTCCCCATTTCTATCAAATTTAAACCAGTTTTTCCCCCGTCTGCTATGCATTCTTGTTACCTTCTTAAATGTTTTAAGCCACTTTTGGCCATTGCTAACCCTTTTTTTATTTCCATTTTCTAAGTCGTTTTAAGCATTTTTTGGTTTCTTTTCCTAACCCAAGTTTCTCAATTTCTAACCGTTTTAAAGTTATTTTTCCCCTCTCCTAACCCACGTCTGACAAGTTCTAACCCCTTTTAATCCATTTTTGGCAGTTTCTATCCTATTTTTGCCACGTTTAAACTCCTTTTAAGCTTTTTTTTTTCCTTGCTAATTTTTGCCCAATTCTTTCCTGGTTTCAGAGTTTTTCGCTCATTTCTAACTCATTTTTCTCCATTTCTATGAAATTTAAACCAGTTTTTCTCCCGTTTGCTATGCATTCTTGTTGCTTTCTTCAACGTTTTAAGCCACTTTTGGCCTTTACTAACCCTTTTTTTATTTCCATTTTCTAAGTCGTTTTAAGCATTTTTTGGTTTCTTTTCCTAACCCAAATTTCTCAATTTCTAACCATTTTTAAGTTATTTTTCCCCTTTCCTAACCCACTTTTGTCAAGTTCTAACCCCTTTTAATCCATTTTTGGCAGTTTCTATCCAATTTTTGCCACGTTTCAACCCCTTTTAAGCTTTATTTTTCCATGCTAATTTTTGCCCAATTCTTTCCTGGTTTCAGAGATTTTCACTCATTTCTAACCCATTTTTCCCCATTTCTATCGAATTTAAACCAGTTTTTCCCCCGTTTGCTATGCATTCTTGTTACTTTCTTAAACGTTTTAAGCCACTTTTGGCCATTACTAACCCTTTTTTTATTTCCATTTTCTAAGTCGTTTTAAGCATTTTTTGGTTCCTTTTCCTAACCCAAATTTCTCAATTTCTAACCATTTTTAAGTTATTTTTCCCCTTTCCTAACCCACTTTTGTCAAGTTCTAACCCCTTTTAATACATTTTTGGCAGTTTCTATCCTATTTTTGCCACGTTTCATCCCCTTTTAAGCTTTTTTTTTTTTCTCCTTGCTATTTTTTGCCCAATTCTTTCCTGGTTTCAGAGTTTTTCCCTCATTTCTAACCCATTTTGCCCCATTTCTATCAAATTGAAACCGCTTTTTTCCCCCCGTTTGCTATGCATTCTTGTTACTTTCTTAAACGTTTTATGCCACTTTTGGCCATTGCTAACCCTTTTTTTTATTTCCATTTTCTAAGTCGTTTTAAGCATTTTTTGGTTTCTTTTCCTAACCCACGTTTCTCAATTTCTAACCATTTTTAAGTTATTTTTCCCCTTTCCTAACCCAATTTTGTCAAGTTCTAACCCCTTTTAATCCATTTTTGGCAGTTTCTATCCTATTTTTGCCACGTTTAAACTTTTTTTAAGCTTTTTTTTTTTCTCCTTGCTATTTTTTGCCCAATTCTTTCCTGGTTTCAGAGCTTTTCCCTCATTTCTAACCCATTTTTCCCCATTTCTATCAAATTTAAACCAGTTTCCCCCCCGTTTGCTATGCATTCTTGTTACTTTCTTAAACGTTTTAAGCCACTTTTGCCCATTCCTAACCCTTTTGTTATTTCCATTTTCTAATTCGTTTTAAGCATTTTTTGGTTTATTTTCCTAACCCATATTTCTCAATTTCTAACCATTTTTAATTTATTTTTCCCCTTTCCTAACCCATTTTTGTCAAGTTCTAACCCCTTTTAATCCATTTTTGGCAGTTTCTATCCTATTTTTGCCACGTTTAAACTCCTTTTAAGCTTTTTTTTTCCTTGCTAATTTTTGCCCAATTCTTTCCTGGTTTCAGAGTTTTTCGCTCATTTCTAACTCATTTTTCTCCATTTCTATCAAATTTAAACCAATTTTTCCCCCGTTTGCTATGCATTCTTGTTGCTTTCTTCAACGTTTTAAGCCACTTTTGGCCATTGCTAACCCTTTTTTTATTTGCATTTTCTGAGTCGTTTTAAGCATTTTTTCGTTTCTTTTCCTAACCCAAATTTCTCAATTTCTAACCATTTTTAAGTTATTTTTCCCCTTTCCTAACCCACTTTTGTCAAGTTCTAACCCCTTTTAATCCATTTTTGGCAGTTTCTATCCTATTTTTGCCACGTTTCATCCCCTTTTAAGCTTTTTTTTCTCCTTGCTATTTTTTGCCCAATTCTTTCCTGGTTTCAGAGTTTTTCCCTCATTTCTAACCCATTTTGCCCCATTTCTATCAAATTTAAACCAGTTTTTCCCCCCCGTTTGCTATGCATTCTTGTTACTTTCTTAAACGTTTTAAGCCACTTTTGGCCATTGCTAACCCTTTTTTTATTTCCATTTTCTAAGTCGTTTTAAGCATTTTTTGGTTTCTTTTCCTAACCCACGTTTCTCAATTTCTAACCATTTTAAATTTATTTTTCCCCTTTCCTAACTCACTTTTGTCAAGTTCTAACCCCTTTTAATCCATTTTTGGCAGTTTCTATCCTATTTTTGCCACGTTTAAACACCTTTTAAGCTTTTTTTTTCCTTGCTAATTGTTGCCCAATTCTGTCTTGGTTTCAGAGTTTTTCGCTCATTTCTAACCCATTTTTCCCCATTTCTATCGAATTGAAACCAGTTTCCCCCCCGTTTGCTATGCATTCTTGTTACTTTCTAATATGTTTTAAGCCACTTTTGGCCATTGCTAACCCCTTTTTTATTTCCATTTTCTAAGTCGTTTTATGCATTTTTTCGTTTCTTTTCCGAACCCAAATTTCTCAATTTCTAACCATTTTTAAGCTATTTTTGCCCTTTCCTAACCCATTTTTGTCCAGTTCTAACCCCTTTTAAACCATTTCTGGCAGTTTCTATCCAATTTTTGCCACTTTTCAACCCCTTTTAAGCTTTTTTTTCTTTTCTTGCTAATTTTTGCCCTATTCCTTCCTGGTTTAAGTGTTTTTCCTCCCTTTTTAACCTATTTTTCCCCATTTCTAAGAAATTTAAACCAGTTTTTCCCGTTTGGCATGCATTCTTGTTACTATCTTAAACGTTTTAAGCCACTTTTGGCCATTACTAACCCTTTTTTTATTTCCATTTTCTAAGTCGTTTTAAGCATTTTTTTGGTTTCTTTTCCTAAGCCATATTTCTCAATTTCTAACCATTTTTAAGCTATTTTTCCCCTTTCCTAACCCATTTTTGTCAAGTTCTAATTCCTTTTAATCCACTTCTGGCCATTTCTATCGTATTTTTGCCACGTTTCAGCTCGTTTTGAGGCTTTTTTTTCCTTTTCTTACTATTTTTGCCCAATTCTTTACTGGTTTCAGTGTTTTTCCTCCCTTTTTAACCCATTTTTCCCCATTTCTAAGAAATTTAAGCCTATTTTTTCTCGTTTGCTGTGCATTCTTGTTACTTTCTTAAACGTTTTAAGCCACTTTTGGCCATTACTAACCTTTTTTTATTTCCATTTTCTAAGTCGTTTTAAGCATTTTTTGGTTTGTTTTCCTAACCTGAATTTCTCAATTTCTGACCATTTTTCATTTATTTTTCCCCTTTCCTAACCGCTTTTTGACTAGTTCTAACCTCTTTTAAAACATTTCTGGCCATTTCTATTGCATTTTTGCCACGTTTCAACCCGTTTTAAGCTTTTTTTTTCTTTTCTTGCTAATTTTTGCCCAATTCTTTTTGGGTTTCAGAAATTTTCGCTCATTTCTAACCCATTTTTCCCATTTCTAACAAATTTAAGCCTATTTTTCCCCCCGTTTGCTATGCATTCTTGTTACTTTCTAATATGTTTTAATCCACTTTTGGCCATTACTAACCCTTTTTTTATTTCCATTTTCTAAGTCCTTTTAAGCATTTTTTGGTTTCTTTTCCTAACCCATATTTCTCAATTTCTAACCATTTTTAAGTTATTTTTCCCCTTTCCTAACCCATTTTTGGTCAAGTTCTAACCACTTTTAAACAATTTCTGGCCATTTCTATCACATTTTTGCCACGTTTCAACCCAATTTAATCTTTTTTTTTTTCTTTCCTTGCTAATTTTTGCACAATCCTTTCCTGGTTTCAGAGATTTTTGCTCATTTCTAACCCATTTTTCCCCATTTCTATCACATTTAAACGGGTTTAACCCCCGTTAGATATGCATTCTTGTTACTTTCTTAAACGTTTTAAGCCACTTTTGGCCATTGCTAACCCTTTTTTTATTTCCATTTTCTAAGTCGTTTTAAGCATTTTTTGGTTTCTTTTCCTAACCCATATTTCTCAATTTCTAACCATTTTTAAGTTATTTTTCCCCTTTCCTAACCCATTTTTGTCAAGTTCTAACCCCTTTTAATCCATTTTTGACAGTTTCTATCGTATTTTTGCCACGTTTCAACCCATTTTAAGCTTTTTTTTCTTTTCTTGCGAATTTTTGCCCAATTCCTTCCTGGTTTCTGTGTTTTTCCTCCCTTTTTAACCCATTTTTCCCCATTTCTAAGAAATTTAAAGCAGTTTTTCCTGTTTGCTACGCATTCTTGTTACTATCTTAAACGTTTTAAGCCACTTTTGGCCATTACTAACCCTTTTTTTATTTCCATTTTCTAAGTCGTTTTAAGCATTTTTTTGGTTTCTTTTCCTAACCCAAATTTCTCAATTTCTAACCATTTTTAAGTTATTTTTCCCCTTTCCTAACCCACTTTTGTCAAGTTCTAACCCCTTTTAATCCATTTTTGGCAGTTTCTATCCTACTTTTGCCACGTTTAAACTCCTTTTAAGCTTTTTTTTTCCTTGTTAATTTTTGCCCAATTCTTTCCTTGTTTCAGAGCATTTCCCTCATTTCTAACCCATTTTTCCCCATTTCTATCAAATTGAAACCGGTTTTCCCCCCGTTTGCTATCCATTATTGTTACTTTCTTAAATGTTTTACGCCACTTTTGGCCATTACGAACCCTTTTGTTATTTCCATTTTCTAAGCCGTTTTAAGCATTTTTTCGTTTCTTTTCTTAACCCATATTTCTCAATTTCTAACCATTTTTAAGTTATTTTTCCCCTTTCTGAACCCATTTTTGTCAAGTTCTAACCCCTTTTAATCCATTTTTGGCAGTTTCTATCCTATTTTTGCCACGTTTAAACTCCTTTTAAGCTTTTTTTTTTCCATGCTAATTTTTCCCCAATTCTTTCCTGGTTTCAGAGTTTTTCGCTCATTTCTAACTCATTTTTCCCCATTTCTATCAAATTTAAACCAGTTTTTCCCCCGTCTGCTATTCATTCTTGTTACCTTCTTAAACGTTTTAAGCCACTTTTGGCCATTACTAACCCTTTTGTTATTTCCATTTTCTAAGTCGTTTTAAGCATTTTTTGGTTTCTTTTCCTAACCCAAGTGTCTCAATTTCTAACCGTTTTAAAGTTATTTTTCCCCTCTCCTAACCCACGTTTGACAAGTTCTAACCCCTTTTAATCCCTTTTTGGCAGTTTCTATCCTATTTTTGCCACGTTTAAACTCCTTTTAAGCTTTTTTTTTTCCTTGCTAATTTTTGCCCAATTCTTTCCTGGTTTCAGAGTTTTTCGCTCATTTCTAACCCATTTTTCCCCATTTCTATCAAATTTAAACCAGTTTTTCCCCCGTTTGCTATGCATTCTTGTTACTTTCTTAAACGTTTTAAGCCACTTTTGGCCATTACTAACCCTTTTGTTATTTCCATTTTCTAAGTCGTTTTAAGCATTTTTTGGTTTCTTTTCCTAACCTGAATTTCTCAATTTCTAACCATTTTTAAGTTATTTTTCCCCTTTCCTAACCCTTTTTTGTCAAGTTCTAACCCCTTTTAAAACATTTCTGGCCATTTGTATCGCATTTTTGCCACGTTTCAACCCGTTTTAAGCTTTTTTTTTCTTTTCTTGCTAATTTTTGCCCAATTCTTTTTGGGTTTCAGAAATTTTCGCTCATTTCTAACCCATTTTTCCCCATTTCTAACAAATTTAAGCCTATTTTTTCCCCCGTTTGCTATGCATTCTTGTTACTTTCTGAAACGTTTTAAGCCACTTTTGGCCATTACTAGCCCTTTTTTTATTTCCATTTTCTAAGTCGTTTTAAGCATTTTTTCGTTTCTTTTCCTAACCCATATTTCTCAATTTCTAACCATTTTTAATTTATTTTTCCCCTTTCCTAACCCATTTTTGTCAAGTTCTAAACCCTTTTTTTCCATTTTTGGCAGTTTCTATCCTATTTTTGCCACGTTTAAACTCCTTTTTTAGCTTTTTTTCTCCCTGCTATTTTTTGCCCAATTCTTTCCTGGTTTCAGAGTTTTTCCCTCATTTCTAACCCATTTTTCCCCATTTCTATCAAATTGAAACCGGTTTTCCCCCCGTTTGCTATCCATTATTGTTACTTTCTTAAATGTTTTACGCCACTTTTGGCCATTACTAACCCTTTTGTTATTTCCATTTTCTAAGTCGTTTTAAGCATTTTTTGGTTTCTTTTCCTAACCTGAATTTCTCAATTTCTAACCATTTTTAAGTTATTTTTCCCCTTTCCTAACCCTTTTTTGTCAAGTTTTAACCCCTTTTAAAACATTTCTGGCCATTTGTATCGCATTTTTGCCACGTTTCAACCCGTTTTAAGCTTTTTTTTTCTTTTCTTGCTAATTTTTGCCCAATTCTTTTTGGGTTTCAGAAATTTTCGCTCATTTCTAACCCATTTTTCCCCATTTCTAACAAATTTAAGCCTATTTATTCCCCATTTGCTATGCATTCTTGTTACTTTCTGAAACGTTTTAAGCCACTTTTGGCCATTACTAGCCCTTATTTTATTTTCATTTTCTAAGTCGTTTTAAGCATTTTTTCGTTTCTTTTCTTAACCCATATTTCTCAATTTCTAACCATTTTTAAGTTATTTTTCCCTTTTTCGAACCCATTTTTGTCAAGTTCTAACCCCTTTTAATCCATTTTTGGCAGTTTCTATCCTATTTTTGCCACGTTTAAACTCCTTTTAAGCTTTTTTTTTTCCATGCTAATTTTTCCCCAATTCTTTCCTGGTTTCAGAGTTTTTCGCTCATTTCTAACTCATTTTTCCCCATTTCTATCAAATTTAAACCTGTTTTTCCCCCGTTTGCTATGCATTCTTGTTACTTTCTTAAACGTTTTAAGCCACTTTTGGCCATTACTAACCCTTTTGTTATTTCCATTTTCTAAGTCGTTTTAAGCATTTTTTGGTTTCTTTTCCTAACCTGAATTTCTCAATTTCTAACCATTTTTAAGTTATTTTTCCCCTTTCCTAGCCCTTTTTTGTCAAGTTCTAACCCCTTTTAAAACATTTCTGGCCATTTGTATAGCATTTTTGCCACGTTTCAACCCGTTTTAAGCTTTTTTTTTCTTTTCTTGCTAATTTTTGCCCAATTCCTTTTGGGTTTCAGAAATTTTCGCTCATTTCTAACCCATTTTTCCCCATTTCTAACAAATTTAAGCCTATTTTTTCCCCGTTTGCTATGCATTCTTGTTACTTTCTGAAACGTTTTAAGCCACTTTTGGCCATTACTAGCCCTTTTTTTATTTCCATTTTCTAAGTCGTTTTAAGCATTTTTTCGTTTCTTTTCCTAACCCATATTTCTCAATTTCTAACCATTTTTAATTTATTTTTCCCCTTTCCTAACCCATTTTTGTCAAGTTCTAAACCCTTTTTTTCCATTTTTGGCAGTTTCTATCCTATTTTTGCCACGTTTAAACTCCTTTTTTAGCTTTTTTTCTCCCTGCTATTTTTTGCCCAATTCTTTCCTGGTTTCAGAGTTTTTCCCTCATTTCTAACCCATTTTTCCCATTTCTATCAAATTGAAACCGGTTTTCCCCCCGTTTGCTATCCATTATTGTTACTTTCTTAAATGTTTTACGCCACTTTTGGCCATTACTAACCCTTTTGTTATTTCCATTTTCTAAGTCGTTTTAAGCATTTTTTGGTTTCTTTTCCTAACCTGAATTTCTCAATTTCTAACCATTTTTAAGTTATTTTTCCCCTTTTTCCTAACCCATTTTTGTCAAGTTCTAAACCCTTTTAAATCCATTTTTGGCAGTTTCTATCCTACTTCTGCCACGTTTAAACTCCTTTTAAGCTTTTATTTTTCCTTGCTAATTTTTGCCCAATTCTTTCCTGGTTTCAGAGTTTTTCGCTCATTTCTAACTCATTTTTCCCCATTTCTATCAAATTTAAACCTGTTTTTCCCCCGTTTGCTATGCATTCTTGTTACTTTCTTAAACGTTTTAAGCCACTTTTGGCCATTACTAACCCTTTTGTTATTTCCATTTTCTAAGTCGTTTTAAGCATTTTTTTGTTTCTTTTCCTAACCTGAATTTCTCAATTTCTAACCATTTTTAAGTTATTTTTCCCCTTTCCTAACCCTTTTTTGTCAAGTTCTAACCCCTTTTAAAACATTTCTGGCCATTTGTATCGCATTTTTGCCACGTTTCAACCCGTTTTAAGCTTTTTTTATCTTTTCTTGCTAATTTTTGCCCAATTCTTTTTGGGTTTCAGAAATTTTCGCTCATTTCTAACCCATTTTTCCCCATTTCTAACAAATTTAAGCCTATTTTTTCCCCGTTTGCTATGCATTCTTGTTACTTTCTGAAACGTTTTAAGCCACTTTTGGCCATTACTAGCCCTTATTTTATTTCCATTTTCTAAGTCGTTTTAAGCATTTTTTCGTTTCTTTTCTTAACCCATATTTCTCAATTTCTAACCATTTTTAAGTTATTTTTCCCCTTTCCGAACCCATTTTTGTCAAGTTCTAACCCCTTTTAATCCATTTTTGGCAGTTTCTATCCTATTTTTGCCACGTTTAAACTCCTTTTAAGCTTTTTTTTTTCCATGCTAATTTTTCCCCAATTCTTTCCTGGTTTCAGAGTTTTTCGCTCATTTCTAACTCATTTTTCCCCATTTCTATCAAATTTAAACCAGTTTTTCCCCCGTCTGCTATGCATTCTTGTTACCTTCTTAAATGTTTTAAGCCACTTTTGGCCATTGCTAACCCTTTTTTTATTTCCATTTTCTAAGTCGTTTTAAGCATTTTTTGGTTTCTTTTCCTAACCCAAGTTTCTCAATTTCTAACCGTTTTAAAGTTATTTTTCCCCTCTCCTAACCCACGTTTGACAAGTTCTAACCCCTTTTAATCCATTTTTGGCAGTTTCTATCCTATTTTTGCCACGTTTAAACTCCTTTTAAGCTTTTTTTTTTCCTTGCTAATTTTTGCCTAATTCTTTCCTGGTTTCAGAGTTTTTCGCTCATTTCTAACCCATTTTTCCCCATTTCTATCAAATTTAAACCAGTTTTTCCCCGTTTGCTATGCATTCTTGTTACTTTCTTAAACGTTTTAAGCCACTTTTAAACATTACTAACCCTTTTGTTATTTCCTTTTTCGAAGTCGTTTTAAGCATTTTTTGGTTTCTTTTCCTAACCCATATTTCTCAATTTCTAACCTTTTTTAATTTATTTTTCCCCTTTCCTAACCCATTTTTGTCAAGTTCTAAACCCTTTTAATCCATTTTTGGCAGTTTCTATCCTACTTCTGCCACGTTTAAACTCCTTTTAAGCTTTTATTTTTCCTTGCTATTTTTTGCCCAATTCTTTCCTGGTTTCAGAGTTTTTCGCTCATTTCTAACCCATTTTTCCCCATTTCTATCAAATTTAAACCAGTTTTTCCCCCGTTTGCTATGCATTCTTGTTACTTTCTTAAACGTTTTAAGCCACTTTTGGCCATTACTAACCCTTTTTTTATTTCCATTTTCTAAGTCGTTTTAAGCATTTTTTTGGTTTCTTTTCCTAACCCGAATTTCTCAATTTCTAACCATTTTTAATTTATTTTTCCCCTTTCCTAACCCATTTTTGTCAAGTTCTAACCCCTTTTAATCCATTTTTGGCAGTTTCTATCCTATTTTTGCCACGTTTAAACACCTTTTAAGCTTTTTTTTTTCTCCTTGCTATTTTTTGCCCAATTCTTTCCTTGTTTCAGAGTTTTTCCCTCATTTCTAACCCATTTTTCCCCATTTCTGTCAAATTGAAACCAGTTTCCCCCCCGTTTGCCATGCATTCTTGTTACTTTCTAATATGTTTTAAGCCACTTTTGGCCATTACGAACCCTTTTGTTATTTCCATTTTCTAAGTCGTTTTAAGCATTTTTTCGTTTCTTTTCCTAACCCATATTTCTCAATTTCTAACCATTTTTAATTTATTTTTCCCCTTTCCCTAACCCATTTTTGTCAAGTTCTAACCCCTTTTAACCCATTTTTGGCAGTTTCTATCTTATTTTTGCCACGTTTAAACTCCTTTTAAGCTTTTTTTTTCCTTGCTAATTTTTGCCCAATTCTTTCCTGGTTTCAGAGTTTTTCGCTCATTTCTAACCCATTTTGCCCCATTTCTATCAAATATAAACCGCTTTTTTCCCCCGTTTGCTATGCATTCTTGTTACTTTCTTAAAAGTTTTAAGCCACATTTGGCCATTGCTAACCCTTTTTTTATTTCCATTTTCTAAGTTGTTTTTAGCATTTTTTGGTTTCTTTTCCTAAGCCAAGTTTCTCAATTTCGAACCATTTTAAAGTTATTTTTCCCCTTTCCTAACCCACTTTAGTCAAGTTCTAACCCCTTTTAATCCATTTTTGGCAGTTTCTATCCTATTTTTGCCACGTTTCATCCTTTTTTAAGCTTTTTTTTTTTCTCCTTGCTATTTTTTGCCCAATTCTTTCCTGGTTTCAGAGTTTTTCCCTCATTTCTAACTCATTTTTCTCCATTTCTATCAAATTTAAACCAGTTTTTCCCCCGTTTGCTATGCATTCTTGTTACTTTCTTAAACGTTTTAAGCCACTTTTGGCCATTACTAACCCTTTTTTTATTTCCATTTTCTAAGTCGTTTTAAGCATTTTTTGGTTTCTTTTCCTAACCCATATTTCTCAATTTCTAGCCATTTTTAATTTATTTTTCCTCTTTCCTAACCCGTTTTGTCAAGTTCTAACCCCTTTTAATCCATTTTTGGCAGTTTCTATCCTATTTTTGCCACGTTTAAACTCCTTTTAAGCTTTTTTTTTTCCTTGCTAATTTTTGCCCAATTCTTTCCTGGTTTCAGAGTTTTTCGCTCATTTCTAACCCATTTTTCCCCATTTCTATCAAATTTAAACCAGTTTTTCCCCTGTTTGCTATGCATTCTTGTTACTTTCTTAAACGTTTTAAGCCACTTTTGGCCATTACTAACCCTTTTTTTATTTCCATTTTCTAAGTCGTTTTAAGCATTTTTTCGTTTCTTTTCCTAACCCAAATTTCTCAATTTCTAACCATTTTTAAGTTATTTTTCCCCTTTCCTAACCCACTTTTGTCAAGTTCTAACCCCTTTTAATCCATTTTTGGCAGTTTTTATCCTATTTTTGCCACGTTTAAACACTTTTTAAGCTTTTTTTTTTTCTCCTTGCTATTTTTTGCCCAATTCTTTCCTTGTTTCAGAGTTTTTCCCTCATTTCTAACCCATTTTTCCCCATTTCTGTCAAATTGAATCCAGTTTCCCCCCCGTTTGCTATGCATTCTTGTTACTTTCTAATATGTTTTAAGCCACTTTTGGCCATTACGAACCCTTTTGTTATTTCCATTTTCTAAGTCGTTTTAAGCATTTTTTCGTTTCTTTTCCTAACCCATATTTCTCAATTTCTAACCATTTTTAATTTATTTTTCCCCTTTCCTAACCCATTTTTGTCAAGTTCTAACCCCTTTTAACCCATTTTTGGCAGTTTCTATCCTATTTTTGCCACGTTTAAACTCCTTTTAAGCTTTTTTTTTCCTTGCTAATTTTTGCCCAATTCTTTCCTGGTTTCAGAGTTTTTCGCTCATTTCTAACCCATTTTGCCCCATTTCTATCAAATTTAAACCCCTTTTTTCCCCCGTTTGCTATGCATTCTTGTTACTTTCTTAAAAGTTTTAAGCCACATTTGGCCATTGCTAACCCTTTTTTTATTTCCATTTTCTAAGTTGTTTTTAGCATTTTTTGGTTTCTTTTCCTAAGCCAAGTTTCTCAATTTCTAACCATTTTAAAGTTATTTTTTTCCTTTCCTAACCCACTTTAGTCAAGTTCTAACCCCTTTTAATCGATTTTTGGCAGTTTCTATCCTATTTTTGCCACGTTTCATCCCCTTTTAAGCTTTTTTTTTTTACTCCTTGCTATTTTTTGCCCAATTCTTTCCTGGTTTCAGAGTTTTTCGCTCATTTCTAACCCATTTTTCCCCATTTCTATCAAATTTAAACCAGTTTTTCCTCCGTTTGCTATGCATTCTTGTTACTTTCTTAAACATTTTAAGCCACTTTTGGCCATTACTAACCCTTTTTTTATTTCCATTTTCTAAGTCGTTTTAAGCATTTTTTCGTTTCTTTTCCTAACCCAAATTTCTCAATTTCTAACCATTTTTAAGTTATTTTTCCCCTTTCCTAACCCACTTTTGTCAAGTTCTAACCCCTTTTAATCCATTTTTGGCAGTTTCTATCCTATTTTTGCCACGTTTAAACACCTTTTAAGCTTTTTTTTTTTTCTCCTTGCTATTTTTTGCCCAATTCTTTCCTTGTTTCAGAGTTTTTCCCTCATTTCTAACCCATTTTTCCCCATTTCTGTCAAATTGAAACCAGTTTCCCCCCCGTTTGCTATGCATTCTTGTTACTTTCTAATATGTTTTAAGCCACTTTTGGCCATTACGAACCCTTTTGTTATTTCCATTTTCTAAGTCGTTTTAAGCATTTTTTCGTTTCTTTTCCTAACCCATATTTCTCAATTTCTAACCATTTTTAATTTATTTTTCCCCTTTCCTAACCCATTTTTGTCAAGTTCTAACCCCTTTTAATCCATTTTTGGCAGTTTCTATCCTATTTTTGCCACGTTTAAACACCTTTTAAGCTTTTTTTTTTTTCTCCTTGCTATTTTTTGCCCAATTCTTTCCTGGTTTCAGAGCATTTCCCTCATTTCTAACCCATTTTTCCCCATTTCTATCGAATTGAAACCAGTTTTTCCCCCGTTTGCTATGCATTCTTGTTACTTTCTTAAACGTTTTAAGCCACTTTTGGCCATTACTAACCCTTTTTTTATTTCCATTTTCTAAGTCGTTTTAAGCATTTTTTCGTTTCTGTTCCTAACCCAAATTTCTCAATTTCTAACCATTTTTAATTTATTTTTCCCTTTTTCGAACCCATTTTTGTCAAGTTCTAACCCCTTTTAATCCATTTTTGGCAGTTTCTATCCTATTTTTGCCACGTTTAAACTCCTTTTAAGCTTTTTTTTTTCCATGCTAATTTTTCCCCAATTCTTTCCTGGTTTCAGAGTTTTTCGCTCATTTCTAACTCATTTTTCCCCATTTCTATCAAATTTAAACCTGTTTTTCCCCCGTTTGCTATGCATTCTTGTTACTTTCTTAAACGTTTTAAGCCACTTTTGGCCATTACTAACCCTTTTGTTATTTCCATTTTCTAAGTCGTTTTAAGCATTTTTTGGTTTCTTTTCCTAACCTGAATTTCTCAATTTCTAACCATTTTTAAGTTATTTTTCCCCTTTCCTAGCCCTTTTTTGTCAAGTTCTAACCCCTTTTAAAACATTTCTGGCCATTTGTATAGCATTTTTGCCACGTTTCAACCCGTTTTAAGCTTTTTTTTTCTTTTCTTGCTAATTTTTGCCCAATTCTTTTTGGGTTTCAGAAATTTTCGCTCATTTCTAACCCATTTTTCCCCATTTCTAACAAATTTAAGCCTATTTTTTCCCCCGTTTGCTATGCATTCTTGTTACTTTCTGAAACGTTTTAAGCCACTTTTGGCCATTACTAGCCCTTTTTTTATTTCCATTTTCTAAGTCGTTTTAAGCATTTTTTCGTTTCTTTTCCTAACCCATATTTCTCAATTTCTAACCATTTTTAATTTATTTTTCCCCTTTCCTAACCCATTTTTGTCAAGTTCTAAACCCTTTTTTTCCATTTTTGGCAGTTTCTATCCTATTTTTGCCACGTTTAAACTCCTTTTTTAGCTTTTTTTCTCCCTGCTATTTTTTGCCCAATTCTTTCCTGGTTTCAGAGTTTTTCCCTCATTTCTAACCCATTTTTCCCCATTTCTATCAAATTGAAACCGGTTTTCCCCCCGTTTGCTATCCATTATTGTTACTTTCTTAAATGTTTTACGCCACTTTTGGCCATTACTAACCCTTTTGTTATTTCCATTTTCTAAGTCGTTTTAAGCATTTTTTGGTTTCTTTTCCTAACCTGAATTTCTCAATTTCTAACCATTTTTAAGTTATTTTTCCCCTTTCCTAACCCTTTTTTGTCAAGTTCTAACCCCTTTTAAAACATTTCTGGCCATTTGTATCGCATTTTTGCCACGTTTCAACCCGTTTTAAGCTTTTTTTTCTTTTCTTGCTAATTTTTTGCCCAATTCTTTCCTTGTTTCAGAGTTTTTCCCTCATTTCTAACCCATTTTTCCCCATTTCTGTCAAATTGAAACCAGTTTCCCCCCCGTTTGCTATGCATTCTTGTTACTTTCTAATATGTTTTAAGCCACTTTTGGCCATTACGAACCCTTTTGTTATTTCCATTTTCTAAGTCGTTTTAAGCATTTTTTCGTTTCTTTTCCTAACCCATATTTCTCAATTTCTAACCATTTTTAATTTATTTTTCCCCTTTCCTAACCTATTTTTGTCAAGTTCTAACCCCTTTTAATCCATTTTTGGCAGTTTCTATCCTATTTTTGCCACGTTTAAACACCTTTTAAGCTTTTTTTTTTTTTCTCCTTGCTATTTTTTGCCCAATTCTTTCCTGGTTTCAGAGCATTTCCCTCATTTCTAACCCATTTTTCCCCATTTCTATCGAATTGAAACCAGTTTTTCCCCCGTTTGCTATGCATTCTTGTTACTTTCTTAAACGTTTTAAGCCACTTTTGGCCATTACTAACCCTTTTTTTATTTCCATTTTCTAAGTCGTTTTAAGCATTTTTTCGTTTCTGTTCCTAACCCAAATTTCTCAATTTCTAACCATTTTTAATTTATTTTTCCCCTTTCCTAACCCATTTTTGTCAAGTTCTAACCCCTTTTAATCCATTTTTGGCAGTTTCTATCCTATTTTTGCCACGTTTCATCCCCTTTTAAGCTTTTTTTTTTTTTCTCCTTGCTATTTTTTGCCCAATTCTTTCCTGGTTTCAGAGTTATTCCCTCATTTCTAACCCATTTTGCCCCATTTCTATCAAATTTAAACCGCTTTTTTCCCCCTGTTTGCTATGCGTTCTTGTTACTTTCTTAAACGTTTTAAGCCACTTTTGGCCATTGCTAACCCTTTTTTTATTTCCATTTTCTAAGTCGTTTTAAGCATTTTTTGGTTTCTTTTCCTAACCCAAATTTCTCAATTTCTAACCATTTTTAAGTTATTTTTCCCCTTTCCTAACCCACTTTTGTCGAGTTCTAACCCCTTTTAATCAGTTTTTGCGGTTTCTATCCTATTTTTGCCACGTTTAAACTTATTTTAAGCTTTTTTTTTCCATGCTAATTTTTGCCCAATTCTTTCCTGGTTTCAGAGTTTTTCGCTCATTTCTAACTCATTTTTCCCCATTTCTATCAAATTTAAACCAGTTTTTCCCCCGTTTGCTACGCATTCTTGTTACTTTCTTCAACATTTTAAGCCACTTTTGGCCATTACTAACCCTTTTTTTATTTCCATTTTCTAAGTCGTTTTAAGCATTTTTTCGTTTCTTTTCCTAACCCAAATTTCTCAATTTCTAACCATTTTTAAGTTATTTTTCCCCTTTCCTAACCCACTTTTGTCAAGTTCTAACCCCTTTTAATCCATTTTTGTCAGTTTCTATCCTATTTTTGCCACGTTTAAACACCTTTTAAGCTTTTTTTTTTTCTCCTTGCTAATTTTTCCCAATTCTTTCCTTGTTTCAGAGTTTTTCCCTCATTTCTAACCCATTTTTAACCATTTCTGTCAAATTGAAACCAGTTTCCACCCCGTTTGCTATGCATTCTTGTTACTTACTAATATGTTTTAAGCCACTTTTGGCCATTACGAACCCTTTTGTTATTTCCATTTTCTAAGTCGTTTTAAGCATTTTTTCATTTCTTTTCCTAACCCATATTTCTCAATTTCTAACCATTTTTAATTTATTTTTCCCCTTTCCTAACCCACTTTTGTCAAGTTCTAACCCCTTTTAATCCATTTTTGGCAGTTTCTATCCTATTTTTGCCAAGTTTAAACTCCTTTTAAGCTTTTTTTTTCCTTGCTAATTTTTGCCCAATTCTTTCCTGGTTTCAGAGTTTTTCACTCATGTCTAACCCATTTTTCCCCATTTCTATAAAATTGAAACCGGTTTTTCCCCGTTTGCTATGCATTCTTGTTACTTTCTTAAACGTTTTAAGCCACTTTTGGCCATTGCTAACCATTTTTTTATTTCCATTTTCTAAGTCGTTTTAAGCATTTTTTGGTTTCTTTTCCTAACCCAAGTTTCTCAATTTCTAACCATTTTAAAGTTATTTTTCCCCTTTCCTAACCCACTTTTGTCAAGTTCTAACCCCTTTTAATCCATTTTTGGCAGTTTCTATCCTATTTTTGCCACGTTTCAACCCCTTTTAAGCTTTTTTTTTCCTTGCTAATTTTGGCCCAATTCTTTCCTGGTTTCAGAGTTTTTCCCTCATTTCTAACCCATTTTTCCCCATTTCTGTCAAATTGAAACCAGTTTCCACCCCGTTTGCTATGCATTCTTGTTACTTTCTAATATGTTTTAAGCCACTTTTGGCCATTACGAACCCTTTTGTTATTTCCATTTTCTAAGTCGTTTTAAGCATTTTTTCGTTTCTTTTCCTAACCCATATTTCTCAATTTCTAACCATTTTTAATTTATTTTTCCCCTTTCCTAAGCCATTTTTGTCAAGTTCTAACCCCTTTTAATCCATTTTTGGCAGTTTCTATCCTATTTTTGCCAAGTTTAAACTCCTTTGAAGCTTTTTTTTTCCATGCTAATTTTTGCCCAATTCTTTCCTGGTTTCAGAGTTTTTCGCTCATTTCTAACTCATTTTTCTCCATTTCTATCAAATTTAAACCAGTTTTTCCCCCGTTTGCTATGCATTCTTGTTACTTTCTTCAACGTTTTAAGCCACTTTTGGCCATTACTATCCCTTATTTTATTTCCATTTTCTAAGTCGTTTTAAGCATTTTTTGGTTTCTTTTCCTAACCCATATTTCTCAATTTCTAACCATTTTTAATTTATTTTTCCTTTTTCCTAACTTGTTTTGTCAAGTTCTAACCCCTTTTAATCCATTTTTGGCAGTTTCTATCCTATTTTTGCCACGTTTAAACAACTTTTAAGGTTTTTTTTTTTCCTTGCTAATTTTTGCCCAATTCTTTCCTGGTTTCAGAGTTTTTCCCTCATTTCTAACCCATTTTTCCCCATTTCTATCGAATTGAAACCAGTTTCCCCCCCGTTTGCTATGCATTCTTGTTACTTTCTTAAACGTTTTAAGCCACTTTTGGCCATTACGAACCCTTTTGTTATTTCCATTTTCTAAGTCGTTTTAAGCATTTTTTCGTTTCTTTTCCTAACCCAAGTTTCTCAATTTCTAACCATTTTTAATTTATTTTTCCCCTTTCCTAACCCACTTTTGTCAAGTTCTAACCCCTTTTAATCCATTTTTGGCAGTTTCTATCCTATTTTTGCCAAGTTTAAACTCCTTTTAAGCTTTTTTTTTCCTTGCTAATTTTTGCCCAATTCTTTCCTGGTTTCAGAGTTTTTCACTCATGTCTAACCCATTTTTCCCCATTTCTATAAAATTGAAACCGGTTTTTCCCCGTTTGCTATGCATTCTTGTTACTTTCGAATATGTTGTAAGCCACTTTTGGCCATTGCTAACCCTTTTTTTATTTCCATTTTCTAAGTCGTTTTAAGCATTTTTTGGTTTCTTTTCCTAACCCATATTTCTCAGTTTCTAACCATTTTTAATTTATTTTTCCTCTTTCCTAACCCATTTTTGTCAAGTTCTAACCCCTTTAATCCGTTTTTGGCAGTTTCTATCCTATTTTTGACACGTTTAAACTCCTTTTAAGCTTTTTTTTTCCTTGCTAATTTTTGCCCAATTCATTCCTGGTTTCAGAGTTTTTCGCTCATTTCTAACCCATTTTGCCCCATTTCTATCAAATTTAAACCAGTTTTTCCCCCCCGTTTGCTATGCATTCTTGTTACTTTCTTAAACGTTTTAAGCCACTTTTGGCCATTGCTAACCATTTTTTTATTTCCATTTTCTAAGTCGTTTTAAGCATTTTTTGGTTTCTTTTCCTAACCCAAATTTCTCAATTTCTAACCATTTTTAGGTTATTTTTCCCCTTTCCTAACCCACTTTTGTCAAGTTCTAACCCCTTTTAATCCATTTTTGGCAGTTTCTATCCTATTTTTTCCACGTTTCATCCCCTTTTAAGCTTTTTTTTTTTCTCCTTGCTATTTTTTGCCCAATTCTTTCCTGGTTTCAGAGTTTTTCCCTCATTTCTAACTCATTTTTCTCCATTTCTATCAAATTTATACCAGTTTTTCCCCCGTTTGCTATGCATTCTTGTTACTTTCTTCAACGTTTTAAGCCACTTTTGGCCATTACTATCCCTTATTTTATTTCCATTTTCTAAGTCGTTTTAAGCATTTTTTGGTTTCTTTTCCTAACCCATATTTCTCAATTTCTAACCATTTTTAATCTATTTTTCCTTTTTCCTAACCCGTTTCGTCAAGTTCTAACCCCTTTTAATCCATTTTTGGCAGTTTCTATCCTATTTTTGCCACGTTTAAACTCCTTTTAAGGTTTTTTTTTTTCCTTGCTAATTTTTGCCCAATTCTTTCCTGGTTTCAGAGTTTTTCCCTCATTTCTAACCCATTTTTCCCCATTTCTATCAAATTGAAACCAGTTTCCCCCCCGTTTGCTATGCATTCTTGTTACTTTCTTAAACGTTTTAAGCCACTTTTGGCCATTACTAACCCTTTTGCTATTTCCATTTTCTAAGTCGTTTTAAGCAATTTTTGGTTTATTTACCTAACCCAAATTTCTCAATTTCTAACCATTTTTAAGTTATTTTTCCCCTTTCCTAACCCACTTTTGTCAAGTTCTAACCCCTTTTAATCAGTTTTTGGCAGTTTCTATCCTATTTTTGCCACGTTTAAACTCCTTTGAAGCTTTTTTTTTCCATGCTAATTTTTGCCCAATTCTTTCCTGGTTTCAGAGTTTTTCGCTCATTTCTAACTCATTTTTCTCCATTTCTATCAAATTTAAACCAGTTTTTCCCCCGTTTGCTATGCATTCTTGTTACTTTCTTCAACATTTTAAGCCACTTTTGGCCATTACTAACCCTTTTTTATTTCCATTTTCTAAATCGTTTTAAGCATTTTTTCGTTACTTTTCCTAACCCAAATTTCTCAATTTCTAACCATTTTTAATTTATTTTTCCCCTTTCCTAACCCACTTTTGTCAAGTTCTAACCCCTTTTAATCCATTTTTGGCAGTTTCTATCCTATTTTTGCCACGTTTCATCCCCTTTTAAGCTTTTTTTTTTTCTCCTTGCTATTTTTTGCCCAATTCTTTCCTGGTTTCAGAGTTTTTCCCTCATTTCTAACTCATTTTTCTCCATTTCTATCAAATTTAAACCGGTTTTCCCCCGTTTGCTATGCATTCTTGTTACTTTCTAATATGTTTTAAGCCACTTTTGGCCATTACTATCCCTTATTTTATTTCCATTTTCTAAGTCGTTTTAAGCTTTTTTTGGTTTCTTTTCCTAACCCAAATTTCTCAATTTCTAACCATTTTTAAGTTATTTTTCCCCTTTCCTAACCCACTTTTGTCAAGTTCTAACCCCTTTTAATCCATTTTTGTCAGTTTCTATCCTATTTTTGCCACGTTTAAACACCTTTTAAGCTTTTTTTTTTTCTCCTTGCTAATTTTTGCCCAATTCTTTCCTTGTTTCAGAGTTTTTCCCTCATTTCTAACCCATTTTTAACCATTTCTGTCAAATTGAAACCAGTTTCCACCCCGTTTGCTATGCATTCTTGTTACTTTCTAATATGTTTTAAGCCACTTTTGGCCATTACGAACCCTTTTGTTATTTCCATTTTCTAAGTCGTTATAAGCATTTTTTCGTTTCTTTTTCCTAACCCATATTTCTCAATTTCTAACCATTTTTAATTTATTTTTCCCCTTTCCTAACCCACTTTTGTCAAGTTCTAACCCCTTTTAATCCATTTTTGGCAGTTTCTATCCTATTTTTGCCAAGTTTAAACTCCTTTTAAGCTTTTTTTTTCCTTGCTAATTTTTGCCCAATTCTTTCCTGGTTTCAGAGTTTTTCACTCATGTCTAACCCATTTTTCCCCATTTCTATAAAATTGAAACCGGTTTTTCCCCGTTTGCTATGCATTCTTGTTACTTTCGAATATGTTTTAAGCCACTTTTGGCCATTGCTAACCCTTTTTTTATTTTCATTTTCTAAGTTGTTTTAAGCATTTTTTGGTTTCTTTTCCTAACCCAAGTTTCTCAATTTCTAACCATTTTAAAGTTATTTTCCCCTTTCCTAACTCACTTTTGTCAAGTTCTAACCCCTTTTAATCCATTTTTGGCAGTTTCTATCCTATTTTTGCCACGTTTCAACCCCTTTTAAGCTTTTTTTTTCCTTGCTAATTTTGGCCCAATTCTTTCCTGGTTTCAGAGTTTTTCCCTCATTTCTAACCCATTTTTCCCCATTTCTATCAAATTGAAGCCGGTTTTCCCCCCGTTTGCTATGCATTATTGTTACTTTCTTAAATGTTTTAAGCCACTTTTGGCCATTGCTAACCCTTTTTATATTTCCATTTTCTAAGTCGTTTTAAGCATTTTTTGGTTTCTTTTCCTAACCCATATTTCTCAGTTTCTAACCATTTTTAATTTATTTTTCCTCTTTCCTAACCCATTTTTGTCAAGTTCTAACCCCTTTTAATCCATTTTTGGCAGTTTCTATCCTATTTTTGACACGTTTAAACTCCTTTTAAGCTTTTTTTTTCCTTGCTAATTTTTGCCCAATTCATTCCTGGTTTCAGAGTTTTTCGCTCATTTCTAACCCATTTTGCCCCATTTCTATCAAATTTAAACCAGTTTTTCCCCCCCGTTTGCTATGCATTCTTGTTACTTTCTTAAACGTTTTAAGCCACTTTTGGCCATTGCTAACCATTTTTTTATTTCCATTTTCTAAGTCGTTTTAAGCATTTTTTGGTTTCTTTTCCTAACCCAAATTTCTCAATTTCTAACCATTTTTAGGTTATTTTTCCCCTTTCCTAACCCACTTTTGTCAAGTTCTACCCCTTTTAATCCATTTTTGGCAGTTTCTATCCTATTTTTTCCACGTTTCATCCCCTTTTAAGCTTTTTTTTTTTCTCCTTGCTATTTTTTGCCCAATTCTTTCCTGGTTTCAGAGTTTTTCCCTCATTTCTAACTCATTTTTCTCCATTTCTATCAAATTTATACCAGTTTTTCCCCCGTTTGCTATGCATTCTTGTTACTTTCTTCAACGTTTTAAGCCACTTTTGGCCATTACTATCCCTTATTTTATTTCCATTTTCTAAGTCGTTTTAAGCATTTTTTGGTTTCTTTTCCTAACCCATATTTCTCAATTTCTAACCATTTTTAATCTATTTTTCCTTTTTCCTAACCCGTTTCGTCAAGTTCTAACCCCTTTTAATCCATTTTTGGCAGTTTCTATCCTATTTTTGCCTCGTTTAAACTCCTTTTAAGGTTTTTTTTTTTCCTTGCTAATTTTTGCCCAATTCTTTCCTGGTTTCAGAGTTTTTCCCTCATTTCTAACCCATTTTTCCCCATTTCTATCAAATTGAAACCAGTTTCCCCCCCGTTTGCTATGCATTCTTGTTACTTTCTTAAACGTTTTAAGCCACTTTTGGCCATTACTAACCCTTTTGCTATTTCCATTTTCTAAGTCGTTTTAAGCAATTTTTGGTTTATTTACCTAACCCAAATTTCTCAATTTCTAACCATTTTTAAGTTATTTTTCCCCTTTCCTAACCCACTTTTGTCAAGTTCTAACCCCTTTTAATCAGTTTTTGGCAGTTTCTATCCTATTTTTGCCACGTTTAAACTCCTTTGAAGCTTTTTTTTTCCATGCTAATTTTTGCCCAATTCTTTCCTGGTTTCAGAGTTTTTCGCTCATTTCTAACTCATTTTTCTCCATTTCTATCAAATTTAAACCAGTTTTTCCCCCGTTTGCTATGCATTCTTGTTACTTTCTTCAACATTTTAAGCCACTTTTGGCCATTACTAACCCTTTTTTATTTCCATTTTCTAAATCGTTTTAAGCATTTTTTCGTTACTTTTCCTAACCCAAATTTCTCAATTTCTAACCATTTTTTAATTTATTTTTCCCCTTTCCTAACCCACTTTTGTCAAGTTCTAACCCCTTTTAATCCATTTTTGGCAGTTTCTATCCTATTTTTGCCACGTTTCATCCCCTTTTAAGCTTTTTTTTTTTCTCCTTGCTATTTTTTGCCCAATTCTTTCCTGGTTTCAGAGTTTTTCCCTCATTTCTAACTCATTTTTCTCCATTTCTATCAAATTTAAACCGGTTTTCCCCCGTTTGCTATGCATTCTTGTTACTTTCTAATATGTTTTAAGCCACTTTTGGCCATTACTATCCCTTATTTTATTTCCATTTTCTAAGTCGTTTTAAGCTTTTTTTGGTTTCTTTTCCTAACCCAAATTTCTCAATTTCTAACCATTTTTAAGTTATTTTTCCCCTTTCCTAACCCACTTTTGTCGAGTTCTAACCCCTTTTAATCAGTTTTTGGCAGTTTCTATCCTATTTTTGCCACGTTTAAACTCCTTTGAAGCTTTTTTTTTCCATGCTAATTTTTGCCCAATTCTTTCCTGGTTTCAGAGTTTTTCGCTCATTTCTAACTCATTTTTCCCCATTTCTATCACATTTAAACCAGTTTTTCCCCCGTTTGCTATGCATTCTTGTTACTTTCTTCAACATTTTAAGCCACTTTTGGCCATTACTAACCCTTTTTTATTTCCATTTTCTAAGTCGTTTTAAGCATTTTTTCGTTTCTTTTCCTAACCCATATTTCTCAATTTCTAACCATTTTTAATTTATTTTTCCTCTTTTCTAACCCGTTTTGTCAAGTTCTAACCCCTTTTAATCCATTTTTGGTAGTTTCTACCCTATTTTGCCACGTTTAAACTCCTTTTAAGCTTTTTTTTTTTCCTTGCTATTTTTTGCCCAATTCTTTCCTGGTTTCAGAGTTTTTCCCTCATTTCTAACCCATTTTGCCCCATTTCTATCGAATTTAAACCGCTTTTTTCCCCCGTTTGCTATGCATTCTTGTTATTTCTTAAACGTTTTTAAGCCACTTTTGGCCATTGCTAACCCTTTTTTTATATCCATTTTCTAAGTCGTTTTAAGCATTTTTTGGTTTCTTTTCCTAACCCATATTCTCAATTTCTAACCATTTTTAATTTATTTTTCCTGTTTCCTAACCCGTTTTTGTCAAGTTCTAACCCCTTTTAATCCATTTTTGGCAGTTTCTACCCTATTTTTGCAACGTTTAAACTCCTTTTAAGCTTTTTTTTTCCGTGCTAATTTTTTGCCCAATTCTTTCCTGGTTTCAGAGTTTTTCGCTCATTTCTAACCCATTATTCCCCATTTCTATCAAATTTAAACCAGTTCTTCCCCCGTTTGCTATGCATTTCTTGTTACTTTCTTAAACGTTTTAAGCCACTTTTGGCCATTGCTAACCCTTTTTTTATTTCCATTTTCTAAAGTCGTTTTAAGGCATTTTTTTCGTTTCTTTTCTAACCCAAATTTCTCAATTTCTAACCATTTTTAAGTTATTTTTTCCCCTTTCCTAACCCATTTTTGTCAAGTTCTAACCCCTTTTAATCCATTTTTGGAAGTTTCTCTCCTATTTTTGCCACGTTTCATCCCCTTTTAAGCTTTTTTTTTTTTCTCCTTGCTATTTTTTGCCCAATTCTTTCCTGGTTTTCAGAGTTATTCCCTCATTTCTAACCCATTTTGCCCCATTTCTATCAAATTTAAAACCGCTTTTTTCCCCCCGTTTGCTATGCATTCTTGTTACTTTCTAATATGTTTTAAGCACTTTTGGCCATTACGAACCCCTTTTTTATTTCCATTTTCTAAGTCGTTTTAAGCATTTTTTGGTTTCTTTTCCTAACCCATATTTCTCAATTTCTAACCATTTTTAAGTGATTTTTCCCCTTTCCTAACCCACTTTTGTCAAGTTCTAACCCCTTTTAAATCCATTTTTGGCAGTTTCTATCCTATTTTTGCCATGTTTCATCCCCTTTTAAGCTTTTTTTTTTTTTCTCCTTGCTATTTTTTGCCCAATTCTTTCCTGGTTTCAGAGGTTTTCCCTCATTTCTAACCCATTTTGCACCATTTCTATCAAATTTAAACCGCTTTTTTCCCCCCGTTTGCTATGCATTCTTGTTACTTTCTTAAACGTTTTAAGCCACTTTTGGCCATTGCTAACCCTTTTTTTTTATTTCCATTTTCTAAGTCGTTTTAAGCATTTTTTGGTTTCTTTTCCTAACCCAAATTTCTCAAATTCTAACCATTTTAAAGTTATTTTTCCCCTTTCCTAACCCACTTTTGTCAAGTTCTAACCCCTTTTAATCCATTTTGGCAGTTTCTATCCTATTTTTGCCACGTTTAAACTTTTTTTAAGCTTTTTTTTTTTCTCCTTGCTATTTTTTGCCCAATTCTTTCCTGGTTTCAGACCTTTTCCCTCATTTCTAACCCATTTTTCCCCATTTCTATCGAATTGAAACCAGTTTCCCCCCCGTTTGCTATGCATTCTTGTTACTTTCTTAAACGTTTTAAGCCACTTTTGGCCATTACTAACACTTTTGTTATTTCCATTTTCTAAGTCGTTTTAAGCATTTTTTGGTTTATTTTCCTAACCCATATTTCTCAATTTCTAAACCATTTTTAATTTATTTTTCCCCTTTCCTAACCCATTTTTGTCAAGTTCTAACCCCTTTTAATCCATTTTTGGCAGTTTCTATCCTATTTTTGCCACGTTTAAACTCCTTTTTTAGCTTTTTTTCTCCTTGCTATTTTTTGCCCAATTCTTCCTGGTTTCAGAGTTTTCGCTCATTTCTAACCCATTTTCCCCATTTCTATCAAATTGAAACCGGTTTTCCCCCCGTTTGCTATGCATTCTTGTTACTTTCTTAAATGTTTTACGCCACTTTTGGCCATTACTAACCCTTTTGTTATTTCCATTTTCTAAGTCGTTTTAAGCATTTTTTCGTTTCTTTCCTAACCCAAATTTCTCAATTTCTAAACCATTTTTAATTTATTTTTCCCTTTCCTAACCCCACTTTTGTCAAGTTCTAACCCCTTTTAATCCATTTTTGGCAGTTTCTACCTAATTTTGCCACGTTTAAACTCCTTTTAAGCTTTTTTTTTCCTTGCTAATTTTTGCCCAATTCTGTCCTGGTTTCAGAGTTTTTCGCTCATTTCTAACCCATTTTTCCCCATTTCTATCAAATTTAAACCAGTTTTTCCCCCGTTTGCTATGCATTCTTGTTACTTTCTTAAACGTTTTAAGCCACTTTTGGCCATTACTTAACCCTTTTTTTATTTCTATTTTCTAAGTCGTTTTAAGCATTTTTCGTTTCTTTTCCTAACCCAAATTTCTCAATTTCTAACCATTTTTAATTTATTTTTCCCCTTTCCTAACCCATTTTTGTCAAGTTCTAACCCCTTTTAATCCATTTTTGGCAGTTTCTATCCTATTTTTGCCACGTTTCATCCCCTTTTAAGCTTTTTTTTTTTCTCCTTGCTTTTTTTTGCACAATTCTTTCCTGGTTTCAGAGTTTTTCCCTCATTTCTAACTCATTTTTCTCCATTTCTATCAAATTTAAACCAGTTTTTCCCCCGTTTGCTATGCATTCTTGTTACTTTCTTAAACGTTTTAAGCCACTTTTGGCCATTACTAACCCTTTTTTTATTTCCATTTTCTAAGTCGTTTTAAGCATTTTTTCGTTTCTTTTCCTAACCCAAATTTCTCAATTTCTAACCATTTTTAAGTTATTTTTCCCCTTTCCTAACCCACTTTTGTCAAGTTCTAACCCCTTTTAATCCATTTTTGGCAGTTTCTATCCTATTTTTGCCACGTTTAAACACCTTTTAAGCTTTTTTTTTTTCTCCTTGCTATTTTTTGCCCAATTCTTTCCTTGTTTCAGAGTTTTTCCCTCATTTCTAACCCATTTTTCCCCATTTCTGTCAAATTGAAACCAGTTTCCCCCCCGTTTGCTATGCATTCTTGTTACTTTCTAATATGTTTCAAGCCACTTTTGGCCATTACGAACTCTTTTGTTATTTCCATTTTCTAAGTCGTTTTAAGCATTTTTTCGTTTCTTTTCCTAACCCATATTTCTCATTTTCTAACCATTTTTAATTTATTTTTCCCCTTTCCTAACCCATTTTTGTCAAGTTCTAACCCCTTTTAATCCATTTTTGGCAGTTTCTATCCTATTTTTGCCACGTTTAAACTCCTTTTAAGGTTTTTTTTTCCTTGCTAATTTTTGCCCAATTCTTTCCTGGTTTCAGAGTTTTTCGCTCATTTCTAACCCATTTTGCCCCATTTCTATCAAATTTAAACCGCTTTTTTCCCCCGTTTGCTATGCATTCTTGTTACTTTCTTAAAAGTTTTAAGCCACTTTGGCCATTGCTAACCCTTTTTTTATTTCCATTTTCTAAGTTGTTTTTTGCATTTTTTGGTTTCTTTTCCTAAGCCAAGTTTCTCAATTTCTAACCATTTTAAAGTTATTTTTCCCCTTTCCTAACCCACTTTTGTCAAGTTCTAACCCCTTTTAATCCATTTTTGGCAGTTTCTATCCTATTTTTGCAACGTTTCATCCCCTTTTAAGCTTTTTTTTTTTCTCCTTGCTATTTTTTGCCCAATTCTTTCCTGGTTTCAGAGTTTTTCCCTCATTTCTAACTCATTTTTCTCCATTTCTATCAAATTTAAACCAGTTTTTCCCCCGTTTGCTATGCATTCTTGTTACTTTCTTAAACGTTTTAAGCCACTTTTGGCCATTACTAACCCTTTTTTTATTTCCATTTTCTAAGTCGTTTTAAGCATTTTTTGGTTTCTTTTCCTAACCCATATTTTTCAATTTCTAACCATTTTTAATTTATTTTTCCTCTTTCCTAACCCGTTTTGTCAAGTTCTAACCCCTTTTAATCCATTTTTGGCAGTTTCTATCCTATTTTTGCCACGTTTCATCCCCTTTTAAGCTTTTTTTTTTTTCTCCTTGCTATTTTTTGCGCAATTCTTTCCTGGTTTCTGAGTTTTTCCCTCATTTCTAACCCATTTTTCCCCATTTCTATCAAATTGAAACCAGTTTCCCCCCCGTTTGCTATGCATTCTTGTTACTTTCTTAAAAGTTTTAAGCCACTTTTGGCCATTGCTAACCCTTTTTTTATTTCCATTTTCTAAGTCGTTTTAAGCATTTTTTCGTTTCTTTTCCTAACCCAAATTTCTCAATTTCTAACCATTTTTAATTTATTTTTCCCCTTTCCTAACCCATTTTTGTCAAGTTCTAACCCCTTTTAATCCATTTTTGGCAGTTTCTATCCTATTTTTGCCACGTTTCATCCCCTTTTAAGCTTTTTTTTTTTCTCCTTGCTTTTTTTTGCACAATTCTTTCCTGGTTTCAGAGTTTTTCCCTCATTTCTAACTCATTTTTCTCCATTTCTATCAAATTTAAACCAGTTTTTCCCCCGTTTGCTATGCATTCTTGTTACTTTCTTAAACGTTTTAAGCCACTTTTGGCCATTACTAACCCTTTTTTTATTTCCATTTTCTAAGTCGTTTTAAGCATTTTTTCGTTTCTTTTCCTAACCCAAATTTCTCAATTTCTAACCATTTTTAAGTTATTTTTCCCCTTTCCTAACCCACTTTTGTCAAGTTCTAACCCCTTTTAATCCATTTTTGGCAGTTTCTATCCTATTTTTGCCACGTTTAAACACCTTTTAAGCTTTTTTTTTTTCTCCTTGCTATTTTTTGCCCAATTCTTTCCTTGTTTCAGAGTTTTTCCCTCATTTCTAACCCATTTTTCCCCATTTCTGTCAAATTGAAACCAGTTTCCCCCCCGTTTGCTATGCATTCTTGTTACTTTCTAATATGTTTCAAGCCACTTTTGGCCATTACGAACTCTTTTGTTATTTCCATTTTCTAAGTCGTTTTAAGCATTTTTTCGTTTCTTTTCCTAACCCATATTTCTCAATTTCTAACCATTTTTAATTTATTTTTCCCCTTTCCTAACCCATTTTTGTCAAGTTCTAACCCCTTTTAATCCATTTTTGGCAGTTTCTATCCTATTTTTGCCACGTTTAAACTCCTTTTAAGGTTTTTTTTTCCTTGCTAATTTTTGCCCAATTCTTTCCTGGTTTCAGAGTTTTTCGCTCATTTCTAACCCATTTTGCCCCATTTCTATCAAATTTAAACCGCTTTTTTCCCCCGTTTGCTATGCATTCTTGTTACTTTCTTAAAAGTTTTAAGCCACTTTGGCCATTGCTAACCCTTTTTTTATTTCCATTTTCTAAGTTGTTTTTTGCATTTTTTGGTTTCTTTTCCTAAGCCAAGTTTCTCAATTTCTAACCATTTTAAAGTTATTTTTCCCCTTTCCTAACCCACTTTTGTCAAGTTCTAACCCCTTTTAATCCATTTTTGGCAGTTTCTATCCTATTTTTGCAACGTTTCATCCCCTTTTAAGCTTTTTTTTTTTCTCCTTGCTATTTTTTGCCCAATTCTTTCCTGGTTTCAGAGTTTTTCCCTCATTTCTAACTCATTTTTCTCCATTTCTATCAAATTTAAACCAGTTTTTCCCCCGTTTGCTATGCATTCTTGTTACTTTCTTAAACGTTTTAAGCCACTTTTGGCCATTACTAACCCTTTTTTTATTTCCATTTTCTAAGTCGTTTTAAGCATTTTTTGGTTTCTTTTCCTAACCCATATTTTTCAATTTCTAACCATTTTTAATTTATTTTTCCTCTTTCCTAACCCGTTTTGTCAAGTTCTAACCCCTTTTAATCCATTTTTGGCAGTTTCTATCCTATTTTTGCCACGTTTCATCCCCTTTTAAGCTTTTTTTTTTTTCTCCTTGCTATTTTTTGCGCAATTCTTTCCTGGTTTCTGAGTTTTTCCCTCATTTCTAACCCATTTTTCCCCATTTCTATCAAATTGAAACCAGTTTCCCCCCCGTTTGCTATGCATTCTTGTTACTTTCTTAAAAGTTTTAAGCCACTTTTGGCCATTGCTAACCCTTTTTTTATTTCCATTTTCTAAGTCGTTTTAAGCATTTTTTGGTTTCTTTTCCTAACCCAAATTTCTCAAATTCTAACCATTTTAAAGTTATTTTTCCCCTTTCCTAACCCACTTTTGTCAAGTTCTAACCCCTTTTAATCCATTTTTGGCAGTTTCTATCCTTTTTTTGCCACGATTAAACTCCTTTTAAGCTTTTAAGGAGAAAAATAACTTAAAAATGGTTAGAAATTGAGAAATTTGAGCAAGAAAAGAAACCAAAAAAATGCTTAAAATGACTTAGAAAATGGAAATAAAAAAAACGGTTAGCAATGGCAAAAAGTGGCTCAAAAAATGTTCAAAAGTAACAAGAATGCATAGCAAACGGGGGGGAAACAGGTTTAAATTTGATAGAAATGGGGAAAAATGGGTTAGAAATGAGGGAAAAACTCTGAAACCAGGAAAAAAATGGTCAAAAATTAGCATGGAAAAAAAAAGCTTGCAAGGCGTTGAAACGTGGCAAAAATAGGGTAGAAACAGCCAAAAATGGTTTAAAAGGGTCAGAACTTTAAAAAAGTGCGTTAGGAAAGGCGAAAAATAACTTAAAAATGGTTAGAAATTGAGAAATTTGGGTTAGGAAAAGAAACCAAGAAATGCTCAAAACTATTTAGAAAATGGAAATAAAGAAACGGTTAGCAATGCCCAAAGGTGGCTCAAAACGTTTAAGAAAGTAACAAGAATGCATAGCAAACAGGGGGAAAGCCGGATTAAATTTGTTAGAAATGGGGAAAAATTGGTTATAAATGTCCGAAAAACTCTGAAATCAGGAAAGAACTGGGAAAATTGGCAAGGAAAAAAAGCTAAAAAGGCGTTGAAACGTGGCAGAAATAGGATAGAAACTGCCAAAAATGCATTATAAGGGGTTAGAACTTGTCAGAAGTGGGTTAGGAAAGAAGAAAAATAACTTAAAAATGGTTAGAAATTGAGAAATTTGGGTTAGGAAAAGAAACCAAAAAATGCTTAAAACGACTTAGAAAATGGAATTAAAAAGAGGATTAGTAATGGCCAAAGTTGCTTACAGCGTTTAAGAAAGTAACAAGAATGCATAGAAAACAGGGGAAAAACTGGCTTAAATTTGATAGAAATGGGGAAAAATGGGTTAGAAATGAGCGAAAAACTCTGAAACCAGGAAAGAATTGGGCAAAAATTAGCAAGGAAAAAAAAAGCTTAAAAGGAGTTTAAACGTGGCAAAAATAGGATAGAAACTGCCAAAAATGGATTAAAAGGGGTTAGAACTTGACAAAAATGGGTTAGGAAAGGGGAAAAATAACTTTAAATTGTTAGAATTTGAGAAATTTGGGTTAGGAAAAGAAACCAAAAAATGCTTAAAACGACTTAGAAAATGGAAATAAAAAAACGGTTAGCAATGGCCAAAGTGGCTTAAAACGTTTAAGAAAGTAACAAGAATGCATAGCCAACGGGGGAAAGAATAGGCTTAAGTTTGTAAGAAATGGGCAAAAATGGGTTAAAAAGGGAGGAAAAACTCTGAAACTAGGAAGGAAATGGGCAAAAATTAGCAAGAAAAGGAAAAAAACGCGTTAAAATGGGTTGAAACGGGGCAAAAATGCGATAAAAATGACCAGAAATGGTTTTAAAGGGGTTAGAACATGAAAAAAGTGGGTTAGGAAAGAGAAAAATATCTTAAAAATGGTTAGAAATTGAGAAATATGTGTTAGGAAAAGAAACCAAAAAATGCTTAAAACGACTTAGAAAATGGAAATAAAAAAAGAGCTAGTTATGGCCAAAAGTGGCTTAAAACGTTTAAGAAAGTAGCAAGAATGCATAGCAAACGGGGGGGAAACCAGTTTCAATTTGATAGAAATGGGGAAAAATGTGTTAGAAATGGGGAAAATCTCTGAAATCAGTCAAGAATTGGGCAAAAATAAGCAAGGAAAGAAAAAAAAGCTTAAAATGGGTTGAAACGTGGCAAAAATAGGATAGAAACTGCCAGAAATGGTTTAAAAGGGGTTAGAAATTGACAAAAATGGGTTAGGAAAGGGGAAAAATAACTTAAAAATGGTCAGAAATTGAGAAATTTGGGTTAGGAAAAGAAACCAAAAAATGCTTAAAACTACTTAGAAAATGGAAATTAAAAAAAGGGTTATTAATGGGCAAAAGTGGCATAAAACGTTTAAGAAAGTAACAAGAATGCATAGCAAACGGGGGAAAAACTGGTTTAAATTTGATAGAAATGGGGAAAAATGGGTTAGAAATGTGCAAAAAACTCTGAAACCAGGAAAGAATTTGGCAAAAATTAGCATGGAAAAAAAAAAAGCTTACAAGGGGTTGAAACGTGGCAAAAATAGGATAGAAACTGCCAAAAATGGATTAAAAGGGGTTAGAACTTGACAAAAGTGGGTTAGGAAAGGGGAAAAATAACTTAAAAATGGATAGAAATTGAGAAATTTGGGTTAGGAAAAGAAACCAAAAAATGCTTAAAACGACTTAGAAAATGGAAATTAAAAAATGGGTTAGTAATGGGCAAAAGTGGCATAAAACGTTTAAGAACGTAACAAGAATGCATAGCCAACGGGGGAAAGAATAGGCTTAAGTTTGTCAGAAATGGGCAAAAATGGGTTAAAAAGGGAGGAAAAAGTCTGAAAATAGGTAAGAAATGGGCAAAAATGAGCAAGAAAAGGAAAAAAACGCGTTAAAATGGGTTGAAACGTGGCAAAAATACGATAAAAATGACCAGAAATGGTTTTAAAGGGGTTAGAACTTGACAAATATGGGTTAGGAAAGGGGAAAAATATCTTAAAAATGGTTAGAAATTGAGAAATATGTGTTAGGAAAAGAAACCTAAAAATGCATAAAACGACTTAGAAAATGGAAATAAAAAAAGAGCTAGTAATGGCCAAAAGTGGCTTAAAACGTTTAAGATAGTAACAAGAATGCATAGCAAACGGGGGGGAAACCGGTTTCAATTTGATAGAAGTGTGGAAAAATGTGTTAGAAACGAGGGAAAATCTCTGAAATCAGGAAAGAATTGGGCAAAAATAAGCAAGGAAAGAAAAAAAAAGCTTAAAATGGTTTGAAACGTGGCAAAAATACGATAGAAACTGCCAGAAATGGTTTAAAAGGGGTTAGAACTTGACAAAAATGGGTTAGGAAAGGGGAAAAATAACTTAAAAATGGTTATAAATTGAGAAATTTGGGTTAGGAAAAGAAACCTAAAAATGCTTAAAACGACTTAGAAAATGGAAACAAAAAAAGAGCTAGTAATGGCCAAAAGTGGCTTAAAACGTTTAAGAAAGTAACAAGAATGCATAGCAAACGAGGGAAAAACTGGTTTAAATTTGATAGGAATGGGGAAAAATGGGTTAGAAATGAGGGAAAAACTCGGAAACCAGGAAAAAAATGGTCAAAAATTAGAATGGAAAATAAAAGCTTGCAAGGCGTTGAAACGTGGCAAAAATAGGGTAGAAACAGCCAAAACTGGAGTAAAAGGGGTTAGAACTTGACAAAAGTGGGTTAGGAAAGGGGAAAAATAACTTAAAAATGGTTAGAAATTGAGAAATTCTGGTTAGGAAACGAAACCAAAAAATGCTTAAAACGAATTAGAAAATGGAAATAAAAAGAGGGTTAGTAATGGCCAAAAGTGGCTTAAAGCGTTTAAGAAAGTAACAAGAATGCATAGCAAACGAGGGAAAAACTGGCTTCAATTTGATAGAAATGGGGAAAAATGGGTTAGAAATGAGCGAAAAACTCTGAAACCAGGAAAGAATTGGGAAAAATTAGCATGGAAAAAAAAAAGCTTAAAAGGGGGTGAAACGTGGCAAAAATAGGGTAGAAACTGCCAAAAATGGAGTAAAAGGGGGTAGAACTTGACAAAAGTGGGTTAGGAAAGGGGAAAAATAACTAAAAAATGGTTAGAAATTGAGAAATTTGAGTTAGGAAAAGAAACCAAAAAAATGCTTAAAACGACTTAGAAAATGGAAATAACAAAAGGGTTAGTAATGGCCAAAAGTGGCTTAAAACGTTTAGGAAAGTGACAAGAATGCATAGCAAACGGGGGAAAAAATAGGCTTAAGTTTGTTAGAAATGGGGAAAAATGGGTTAAAAAGGGAGGTAAAACACTGAAACCAGGAAAGAATTGGCCAAAAAAAGTAAGAAAAGGAAAAAACCACCCTAAAACGGGCTGAAACGTGGCAAAAATAGGATAGAAACTGCCAGAAATGGTTTAAAAGGGGTTAGAACTTGACAAAAATGGGTTAGGAAAGGGGAAAAATAACTTAAAAATGGTTAGAAATTGAGAAATTTGGGTTAGGAAAAGAAACCAAAAAATGCTTAAAACGAATTAGAAAATGGAAATAAAAAAAGAGTTAGCAATGGCCATAAGTGGCTCAAAACAAATGGGCAAGTAACAAAAATGCATAGCAAACGGGGGGGAAACCGGTTTAAATTTGATAGTGATGGGGAAAAATGGGTTAGAAATGAGCGAAAAACTCTGAAACCAGGAAAGAATTGGGCAAAAATTAGCAAGGAGAAAAAAAAAAGCTTAAAAGGTGTTTAAACGTGGCAAAAATAGGATAGAAACTGCCAAAAATGGATTAAAAGGGGTTAGAACTTGACAAAAATGGGTTAGGAAAGGGGAAAAATAACTTAAAAATGGTTAGAAATTGAGAAATTTGGGTTAGGAAAAGAAACCAAAAAATGCTTAAGACTACTTAGAAAATGGAAATAAAAAAAGGGTTAGTAATGGCCAAAAGTGGCTAAAATCGTTTAAGAAAGTAACAAAAATGCATAGCAAACGGACGGGAAACCGGTTTCAATTTGATAGAAATGGGGAAAAATGGGTTAGAAATGAGCAAAAAACTCTGAAACCAGGAAAGAATTGGGCAAAAATTAGCAAGGAGAAAAAAAAAGCTTACAAAGGGTTGAAACGTGGCAAAAATAGGATAGAAACTGCCAAAAATGGATTAAAAGGGGTTAGAACTTGACAAAAATGGGTTAGGAAAGGGGAAAAATAACTTAAAAATGGTTAGAAATTGAGAAATTTGGGTTAGGAAAAGAAACCAAAAAATGCTTAAAACGACTTAGAAAATGTAATTAAAAAGAGTATTAGTAATGGCCAAAAGTGGCTTAAAGCGTTTAAGAAAGTAACAAGAATGCATAGAAAACGGGGGAAAAACTGTTTTAAATTTGATAGAAATGGGGCAAAATGGGTTAGACATGAGCGAAAAACTCTGAAACCAAGAAAGAATTTGGCAAAAATTAGCAAGGAACGAAAAAAATAGGCTTACAAGGGGTTGAAACGTGGCAAAATAGGATAGAAATGGCCAGAAATACTTTAAAAGGGGTTAGAACTTGACAAAAATGGGTTAGGAACAAGGAAAAATAACTTAAAAATGGTTAGAAATTGAGAAATTTGGGTTAGGAAAAGAAACGAAAAAATGCTTAAAACGACTTAGAAAATGGAAATTAAAAAAGGGTTAGTAATGGCCAAAAGTGGCTTAAAGCGTTTAAGAAAGTAACAAGAATGCATAGAAAACAGGGGAAAAACTGGCTTAAATTTGATAGAAATGGGGAAAAATGGGTTAGACATGAGCAAAAAACTCTGAAACCAGGAAAGAATTAAGCAAAAATTAGCAAGGAAAAAAAAAGCTTAAAAGGAGTTTAATCGTGGCAAAAATAGGATAGAAACTGCCAAAAATGGATTAAAAGGGGTTAGAACTTGACAAGAATGGGTTCGGAAAGGGGAAAAATAACTTAAAAATGGTTAGAAATTAAGAAATTTGGGTTAGGAAAAGAAACCAAAAAATGCTTAAAACGACTTAAAAAATGGAATTAAAAAGAGTATTAGTAATGGCCAAAAGTGGCTTAAAACGTTTAAGAAAGTAACAAGAATGCATAGCAAACGGGGTAAAAACTGTTTTAAATTTGATAGAAATGGGGCAAAATGGGTTAGACATGAGCGAAAAACACTGAAACCAGGAAAGAATTTGGCAAAAATTAGCAAGAAACGAAAAAAATAGGCTTACAAGGGGTTGAAACGTGGCAAAAATAGGATAGAAATGGCCAGAAATGCTTTAAAAGGGGTTAGAACTTGACAAAAATGGGTTAGGAAAGGGGAAAAATAACTTAAAAATGGTTAGAAATTGAGATATTTGGGTTAGGAAAAGAAACGAAAAAATGCTTAAAACGACTTAGAAAATGGAAATTAAAAAAGGGTTAGTAATGGCCAAAAGTGGCTTAAAGCGTTTAAGAAAGTAACAAGAATGCATAGCAAACGGGGCTAAAACAGGTTTCAATTTGATAGAAATGGGGGAAAATGGGTTAGAAATGAGCGAAAAACTCTGAAACCAGGAAAGAATTGGGCAAAAATTAGCAAGGAGAAATAAAAAGCTTACAAGGGGTTGAAACATGGCAAAAATTGGATAGAAACTGCCAAAAATGGATTAAAAGGGGTTAGAACTTGATAAAAATGGGTTAGGAAAGGGGAAAAATAACTTAAAAATGGTTAGAAATTGAGAAATTTGGGTTAGGAAAAGAAACCAAAAAATGCTTAAAACGACTTAGAAAATGGAAATAAAAAAAGGATTAGCAATGGCCAAAAGTGGCTTAAAATGTTTAAGAAAGTAACAAGAATGCATAGCAAACGGGGGAAAAAATAGGCTTAAGTTTGTTAGAAATGGGGAAAAATGGGTTAAAAAGGGAGGTAAAACACTGAAACCAGGAAAGAATTGGCCAAAAAAAGTAAGAAAAGGAAAAAACCACCCTAAAATGGGCTGAAACGTGGCAAAAATAGGATAGATGCTGCCAGAAATGGTTTAAAAGGGGTTAGAACTTGACAAAAATGGGTTAGGAAAGGGGAAAAATAACTTAAAAATGGTTAGAAATTGAGAAATTTGGGTTAGGAAAAGAAACCAAAAAATGCTTAAAACGACTTAGAAAATGGAAATAAAAAAAGAGTTAGCAATGGCCATAAGTGGCTCAAAACAAATGGGCAAGTAACAAAAATGCATAGCAAACGGGGGGGAAACCGGTTTAAATTTGATAGTGATGGGGAAAAATGGGTTAGAAATGAGCGAAAAACACTGAAACCAGGAAAGAATTGGGCAAAAATTAGCAAGGAGAAAAAAAAGCTTAAAAGGTGTTTAAACGTGGCAAAAATAGGATAGAAACTGCCAAAAATGGATTAAAAGGGGTTAGAACTTGACAAAAATGGGTTAGGAAAGGGGAAAAATAACTTAAAAATGGTTAGAATTTGAGAAATTTGGGTTAGGAAAAGAAACCAAAAAATGCTTAAAACGACTTAGAAAATGGAATTAAAAAGAGGATTAGTAATGGCCAAAAGTGGCTTAAAGCGTTTAAGAAAGTAACAAGAATGCATAGAAAACGAGGGAAAAACTGGCTTAAATTTGATAGAAATGGGGAAAAATGGGTTAGAAATGAGCGAAAAATTCTGAAACCAGGAAAGAATTGGGCAAAAATTAGCAAGGAGAAATAAAAAGCATACAAGGGGTTGAAACGTGGCAAAAATTGGATAGAAACTGCCAAAAATGGATTAAAAGGGGTTAGAACTTGATAAATAGGTTAGGAAAGGGGAAAAATAACTTAAAAATGGTTAGCAATTGAGAAATTTGGGTTAGGAAAAGAAACCAAAAAATGCTTAAAACGACTTAGAAAACGGAAATAAAAAAAGAGTTAGCAATGGCCATAAGTGGCTCAAAACAAATGGGCAAGTAAAAAAAATGCATAGCAAACGGGGGGGAAACCGGTTTAAATTTGATAGTGATGGGGAAAAATGAGGTAAAACACTGAAACCAGTAAAGAATTGGACAAAAAAAGCAAGAAAAGGAAAAAACGACTTAAAAAGGGTTGAAACGTGGCAAAAATGCGATAGAAATGGCCAGAAATGGTTTAAAAGGGGTTAGAACTTGGCAAAAGTGGGTTAGGAAAGGGGAAAAATAACTTAAAAATGGTTAGAAATTGAGAAATATGGGTTAGGAAAAGAAACCAACAAATGCTTAAAACGACTTTGAAAATGGAAATAAAAAAAGGGTTTGTAATGGCCAAAAGTGGCTTAAAACGTTTAAGAAAATAACAAGATTTCATAGCAAACGGGGGGAAAACAGGTTTCAATTTGATAGAAATGGGGAAAAATGGGTTAGAAATGAGCGAAAAACTCTGAAACCAGGAAAGAATTGGGCAAAAATTAGCATGGGAAAAAAAAAGCTTACAAGAGGTTGAAACGTGGCAAAAATAGGATAGAAACTGCCAAAAATGCATTAAAAGGGGTTAGAACTTGACAAAAATGGGTTAGGAAAGGGGAAAAATAACTTAAAAATGGTTAGAAATTGAGAAATTTGGGTTAGGAAAAGAAACCAAAACATGCTTAAAACGACTTAGAAAATGGAAATACAAAAAGGGTTAGCAATGCCCAAAAGTGGCTTAAAACATATTAGAAAGTAACAAGAATGCATAGAAAACAGGGGAAAAAACTGGCTTAAATTTGATAGAAATGGGGAAAAATGGGTTAGAAATGAGCGAAAAACTATGAAACCAGGAAAGAATTGGGCAAAAATTAGCATGGGAAAAAAAATACTTAAAAGGGGTTGAAACGTGGCAAAAATAGGATAGAAACTGCCAAAAATGCATTAAAAGGGGTTACAACTTGACAAAAATGGGTTTGGAATGGGGAAAAATAACTTAAAAATGGTTAGAAATTGAGAAATTTGGGTTAGGAAAAGAAACCAAAAAATGCTTAAAACGACTTTGAAAATGGAAATAAAAAAATGGTTTGTAATGGCCAAAAGTGGCTTAAAACGTTTAGGAAAGTAAAAAGAATGCATAGCAAACGGGGGAAAACCGGTTTAAATTTGATAGAAATGGGGAAAAATGGGTTAGAAATGAGCGAAAAACTCTGAAACCAGGAAAGAATTGGGCAAAAATTAGCAAGGAAAAAAAAAAGCTTAAAAGGGGTTGAAACGTGGCAAAAATAGGATAGAAACTGCCAAAAATGCTTTAAAATCGGTTAGAACTTGACAAAAATGGGTTAGGAAAGGGGAAAAATAACTTTAAAATGGATAGAAATTGAGAAATATGGGTTAGGAAAAGAAACGAAAATATGCTTAAAACGACTTAGAAAATGGAATTTTAAAGAGGATTAGTAATGGCCCAAAGTGGCTTAAAGCGTTTAAGAAAGTAACAAGAATGCATAGCAAACAAGGGAAAAACCGGTTTAAATTTGATAGAAATGGGGAAAAATGGGTTAGAAATGAGCGAAAAACTCTGAAACCAGGAAAGAATTGGGCAAAAATTAGCAAGGAAAAAAAAAAGCTTAAAAGGGGTTGAAACGTGGCAAAAATGGGATAGAAACTTCCAGAACTGCTTTAAAAGGGGTTAGAACTTGACAAAAGTGGGTTAGGAAAGGGGAACAATAACTTAAAAATGGTTAGAAATTGAGAAATATGGGTTAAGAAAAGAAACGAAAAAATGCTTAAAACGACTTAGAAAATGGGATTATAAAGAGGATTAGTAATGGCCAAAAGTGGCTTAAAGCGTTTAAGAAAGTAACAAGAATGCATAGCAAACGGGGGAAAAACTGTTTTAAATTCGATAGAAATGGGGAAAAATGGGTTAGAAATGAAGGAAAAACTCTGAAACCAGGAAAGAATTGGGCAAAAATTAGCATGGAAAAAAAAAAGCTTAAAAGGGTTTGAAACGTGGCAAAAATAGGATAGAAACTGCCAAAAATGGATTAAAAGGGGTCAGAACTTGACAAAAATGAGTTAGGAAAGGGGGAAAATAACTTAAAAATGGTTAGAAATTGAGAAATTTGGGTTAGGAAAAGAAACCCCAAAATGCTTAAAACGACTTAGAAAATGGAAATAAAAAAAGGGTTAGTAATGGCCAAAAGTGGCTTAAAACATATTAGAAAGTAACAAGAATGCATAGCAAACGAGGGAAAACTGGTTTAAATTTGAGAGTAATGGGGAAAAATGGGTTAGAAATGAGCGAAAAACTCTGAAACCAGGAAAGAATTGGGCAAAAATTAGCAAGGAAAAAAAAAGCTTAAAAGGAGTTTAAATGTGGCAAAAAAAGGATAGAAACTGCCAAAAATGGATTAAAAGGGGTTAGAACTTGACAAAAATGGGTTAGGAAAGGGGAAAAATAAATTAAAAATGGTTAGAAATTGAGAAATATGGGTTATGAAAAGAAACGAAAAAATGCTTAAAACGACTTAGAAAATGGGATTATAAAGAGGATTAGTAATGGCCAAAAGTGGCTTAAAGCGTTTAAGAAAGTAACAAGAATGCATAGCAAACGGGGGAAAAACTGTTTTAAATTCGATAGAAATGGGGAAAAATGGGTTAGAAATGAGCGAAAAACTCTGAAACCAGGAAAGAATTGGGCAAAAATTAGCAAGGAAAAAAAAAGCTTAAAAGGAGTTTAAATGTGGCAAAAAAAGGATAGAAACTGCCAAAAATGGATTAAAAGGGGTTAGAACTTGTCAAAAATAAGTTAGGAAAGGGGGAAAATAACTTAAAAATGGTTAGAATTTGAGAAATTTGGGTTAGGAAAAGGAACCAAAAAATGCTTAAAACGACTTAGAAAATGGAAATAAAAAAAGGGTTAGTAATGGCCAAAAGTGGCTTAAAAGGTTTAAGAGAGTAACAAGAATGCATAGCAAACGAGGGCAAAACAGGTTTAAATTTGATAGAAATGGAGAAAAATAGGTTAGAAATGAGGGAAAAGCTCTGAAACCAGGAAAGAATTTGGCAAAAATTAGCAAGAAAAGAAAAAAAAACTTAAAAGGGGTTGAAACGTGGCAAAAATAGGGTAGCAACTGCCAAAAATGGATTAAAAGGGGTTAGAACTTGACAAAAATGGGTTAGGTAAGGGGAAAAATAACTTAAAAATGGTTAGCAATTGAGAAATTTGGGTTAGGAAAAGAAACCAAAAAATGCTTAAAAGTACTTAGAAAATGGAAATAAAAAAAGGGTTCGGAATGGCCAAAAGTGGCTTAAAACGTTTAAGAAAGTAACAAGAATGCATAGCAAACAGGGAGAAAACCGGTTTAAATTTGATAGAAATGGGGAAAAATGGGTTAGAAATGAGCGAAAAATTCTGAAACCAGGAAAGAATTGGGCAAAAATTAGGAAGGAGAAAAAAAAAAGTTTAAAAGGGGTTGAAACGCAGAAAAAATAGGATAGAAATGGCCAGAAATGCTTTAAAAGGGGTTAGAACTTGACAAAAATGGGTTAGGAAAAGGGAAAAATAACTTAAAATTGGTTAGAAATTGAGAAATTTGGGTTAGGAAAAGAAACCCCAAAATGCTTAAAACGACTTAGAAAATGGGATTATAAAAAAAGGGTTAGTAATGGCCAAAAGTTGCGTAAAACATATTAGAAAGTAACAAGAATGCATAGCAAACGGGGGAAAACCGGTTTAAATTTGAGAGAAATGGGGAAAAATGGGTTAGAAATGAGCGAAAAACTCTGAACCCAGGAAAGAATTGGGCAAAAATTAGCAAGGAAAAAAAAAGCTTAAAAGGAGTTTAAATGTGGGAAAAAAAGGATAGAAACTGACAAAAATGCTTTAAAAGGGGTTAGAACTTGACAAAAATGAGTTAGGAAAGGGGGAAAATAACTTAAAAATGGTTAGCAATTGAGAAATTTGGGTTAGGAAAAGAAACCAAAAAATGCTTAAAACGACTTAGAAAATGGAAATAAAAAAAAGGGTTAGTAATGGCCAAACGTGGCTTAAAACGTTTAAGAAAATAACAAGATTTCATAGCAAACAGGGGGAAAACTGGTTTAAATTTGATAGAAATGGGGAAAAATGGGTTAGAAATGAGGGAGAAACTCTGAAACCAGGAAAGAATTGGGCAAAAAATAGCAAGGAGAAAAAAAAAAAAGCTTAAAAGGGGATGAAACGTGGCAGAAATAGGATAGAAACTGCCAAAAATGGATTAAAAGGGGTTAGAACTTGACAAAAGTGGGTTAGGAAAGGGGAAAAATAACTTAAAAATGGTTAGAAATTGAGAAATTTGGGTTAGGAAAAGGATCAAAAAATGCTTAAAACGACTTAGAAAATGGAAATAAAAAAAGGGTTAGTAATGGCAAAAAGTGGCTTAAAACGTTTAAGAAAGTAACAAGAATGCATAGCAAACGGGGGAAAAACCGGTTTAAATTCGATAGAAATGGGGAAAAATGGGTTAGAAATGTGTGAAAATCTCTGAAACAAGGAAAGAATTGGGCAAAAATTAGCATGGAAAAATAAAGCTTAAAAGGGGTTGAAACGTGGCAAAAATTGGATAGAAACTGCCAAAAATGGATTAAAAGGGGTTAGAACTTGACAAAAGTGGGTTAGGAAAGGGGAAAAATAACTTAAAAATGGTTAGAAATTGAGAAATTTGGGTTAGGAAAAGAAACCAAAAAATGCTTAAAACGACTTAGAAAATGGAAATAAAAAAAAGGGTTAGTATTGGGCAAAAGTGGCATAAAACGTTTTAGAAAGTAACAAGAATGCATAGCAAACGGGGGAAAGAATAGGCATAAATTTGATAGAAATGGGGAAAAAAAAAGTTAAAAAGGGAGGTAAAACACTGAAACCAGTAAAGAATTGGACAAAAAAAGCAAGAAAAGGAAAAAACGACTTAAAAAGGGTTGAAACGTGGCAAAAGTGCGATAGAAATGGCCAGAAATGGTTTAAAAGGGGTTATAACTTGGCAAAAGTGGGTTAGGAAAGGGGAAAAATAACTTAAAAATGGTTAGAAATTGAGAAATATGGGTTAGGAAAAGAAACCAAAAAATGCTTAAAACGACTTACAAAATGGAAATAAAATAAGGGTTAGTAATGGCCAAAAGTGGCTTAAAACGTTTAAGAAAATAACAAGATTTCATAGCAAACGGGGGGAAAACAGGTTTCAATTTGATAGAAATGGGGCAAAATGGGTTAGAAATGAGCGAAAAACTCTGAAACCAGGAAAGAATTGGGCAAAAATTAGCATGGGAAAAAAAAGCTTACAAGAGGTTGAAACGTGGCAAAAATAGGAGAGAAACTGCCAAAAATGCATTAAAAGGGGTTAGAACTTGACAAAAATGGGTTAGGAAAGGGGAAAAATAACTTAAAAATGGTTAGAAATTGAGAAATTTGGGTTAGGAAAAGAAACCAAAACATGCTTAAAACGACTTAGAAAATGGAAATACAAAAAGGGTTAGCAATGCCCAAAAGTGGCTTAAAACATATTAGAAAGTAACAAGAATGCATAGAAAACAGGGGAAAAAACTGGCTTAAATTTGATAGAAATGGGGAAAAATGGGTTAGAAATGAGCGAAAAACTATGAAACCAGGAAAGAATTGGGCAAAAATTAGCAAGAAAAGAAAAAAAAAGCTTACAAGGGGTTGAAACGTGGCAAAAATAGGGTAGCAACTGCCAAAAATGGATTAAAAGGGGTTAGAACTTGACAAAAACGGGTTAGTAAAGGGGAAAAATAACTTAAAAATGGTTAGCAATTGAGAAATTTGGGTTAGGAAAAGAAACCAAAAAAATTCTTAAAACGACTTAGAAAATGGAAATAAAAAAAGGGTTAGCAATGGCCAAAAGTGGCATAAAACGTTTAAGAAAGTAACAAGAATGCATAGCAAACAAGGGAAAAACCGGTTTAAATTTGATAGAAATGGGGAAAAATGGGTTAGAAATGAGCGAAAAACTCTGAAACCAGGAAAGAATTGGGCAAAAATTAGCAAGGAAAAAAAAAAGCTTAAAAGGGGTTGAAACGTGGCAAAAATGGGATAGAAACTTCCAGAACTGCTTTAAAAGGGGTTAGAACTTGACAAAAATGGGTTAGTAAAGGGGAAAAATAACTTAAAAATGGTTAGAAATTGAGAAATTTGGGTTAGGAAAAGAAACCAAAAAATGCTTAAAACGAATTAGAAAATGGAAATTAAAAAAGGGTTAGCAATGGCCAAAAGTGGCATAAAACGTTTAAGAAAGTAACAAGAATGCATAGCAAACGAGGGAAAAACCGGTTTAAATTTGATAGAAATGGGGAAAAATGGGTTAGAAATGAGCGAAAAACTCTGAAACCAGGAAAGAATTGGGCAAAAATTAGCACGGAAAAAAAAAGCTTAAAAGGAGTTTAAATGTGGCAAAAAAAGGATAGAAACTGCCAAAAATGGATTAAAAGGGGTTAGAACTTGACAAAAATGGGTTAGGAAAGGGGAAAAATAACTTAAAAATGGTTAGCAATTGAGAAATTTGGGTTAGGAAACGAAACCAAAAAATGCTTAAAACGACTTAGAAAATGGAAATAAAAAAAGGGTTAGCAATGGCCAAAAGTGGCATAAAACGTTTAAGAAAGTAACAAGAATGCATAGCAAACAGGGGAAAAACCGGTTTAAATTTGATAGAAATGGGGAAAAATGGGTTAGAAATGAGCGAAAAACTCTGAAACCAGGAAAGAAGTGGGCAAAAATTAGGAAGGAGAAAAAAAAAGTTTAAAAGGGGTTGAAACGCGGAAAAAGTAGGATAGAAATGTCCAGAAATGCTTTAAAAGGGGTTAGAACTTGACAAAAATGGGTTAGTAAAGGGGAAAAATAACTTAAAAATGGTTAGAAATTGAGAAATTTGGGTTAGGAAAAGAAACCAAAAAATGCTTAAAACGACTTAGAAAATGGAAATAAAAAAAGGGTTAGCAATGGCCAAAAGTGGCATAAAACGTTTAAGAAAGTAACAAGAATGCATAGCAAACAAGGGAAAAACAGGTTTAAATTTGATAGAAATGGGGAAAAATGGGTTAGAAATGAGCGAAAAACTATGAAACCAGGAAAGAATTGGGCAAAAATTAGCAAGGAAAAAAAAGGCTTAAAAGGGGTTGAAACGTGGCAAAAATGGGATAGAAACTTCCAGAACTGCTTTAAAAGGGGTTAGAACTTGACAAAAATGGGTTAGGAAAGGGGAACAATAACTTAAAAATGGTTAGAAATTGAGAAATATGGGTTAAGAAAAAGAAACGAAAAAATGCTTAAAACGACTTAGAAAATGGGATTATAAAGAGGATTAGTAATGGCCAAAAGTGGCTTAAAGCGTTTAAGAAAGTAACAAGAATGCATAGCAAACGGGGAAAAACTGTTTTAAATTCGATAGAAATGGGGAAAAATGGGTTAGAAATGAGCGAAAAACTCTGAAACCAGGAAAGAATTGGGCAAAAATTAGCATGGAAAAAAAAAAGCTTAAAAGGGTTTGAAACGTGGCAAAAATAGGATAGAAACTGCCAAAAATAGATTAAAAGGGGTTAGAACTTGACAAAAATGAGTTAGGAAAGGGGGAAAATAACTTAAAAATGGTTAGAAATTGAGAAATTTGGGTTAGGAAAAGAAACCAAAAAATGCTTAAAACGACTTAGAAAATGGAAATAAAATAAAGGGTTAGTAATGGCCAAAAGTGGCTTAAAACGTTTAAGAAAATAACAAGATTTCATAGCAAACGGGGGGAAAACTGGTTTAAATTTGATAGAAATGGGGAAAAATGGGTTAGAAATGAGCGAAAAACTCTGAAACCCGGAAAGAATTTGGCAAAAATTAGCAAGGAGAAAAAAAAAGGTTACAAGGGGTTGAAACGTGGCAAAAATAGGATAGAAACTGCCACAAATGGATTAAAAGGGGTTAGACCTTGACAAAAATGGGTTAGGAAAAGGGAAAAATAACTTAAAAATGGTTAGAAATTGAGAAATATGGGTTAAGAAAAGAAACGAAAAAATGCTTAAAAGGACTTAGAAAATGGGATTATAAAGAGGATTAGTAATGGCCAAAAGTGGCTTAAAGCGTTTAAGAAAGTAACAAGAATGCATAGCAAACGAGGGAAAAACTGTTTTAAATTCGATAGAAATGGGGAAAAATGGGTTAGAAATGAGCGAAAAATTCTGAAACCAGGAAAGAATTGGGCAAAAATTAGGAAGGAGAAAAAAAAAAGTTTAAAAGGGGTTGAAACCCGGAAAAAAATAGGATAGAAATGGCCAGAAATGCTTTAAAAGGGGTTAGAACTTGACAAAAATGGGTTAGGAAAGGGAAAAATAACTTAAAAATGGTTAGAAATTGAGAAATTTGGGTTAGGAAAAGAAACCAAAAAATGCTTAAAACGACTTAGAAAATGGAAATAAAAAAAGGGTTAGTAATGGCCAAAAGTGGCTTAAAACGTTTAAGAGAGTAACAAGAATGCATAGCAAACGAGGGAAAAACAGGTTTAAATTTGATAGAAATGGGGAAAAATGGGTTAGAAATGAGCGAAAAACACTGAAACCAGGAAAGAAGTGGGCAAAAATTAGCAAGAAAAGAAAAAAAAAACTTAAAAGGGGTTGAAACGTGGCAAAAATGGGATAGAAACTTCCAGAACTGCTTTAAATGGGGTTAGAACTTGACAAAAATGGGTTAGTAAAGGGGAAAAATAACTTAAAAATGGTTAGAAAATGAGAAATTTGGGTTAGGAAAAGAAACCAAAAAATGCTTAAAACGAATTAGAAAATGGAAATTAAAAAAGGGTTAGCAATGGCCAAAAGTGGCATAAAACGTTTAAGAAAGTAACAAGAATGCATAGCAAACAAGGGAAAAACCGGTTTAAATTTGATAGAAATGGGGAAAAATGGGTTAGAAATGAGCGAAAAACTCTGAAACCAGGAAAGAAGTGGGCAAAAATTAGGAAGGAGAAAAAAAAAAGTTTAAAAGGGGTTGAAACGCGGAAAAAGTAGGATAGAAATGTCCAGAAATGCTTTAAAAGGGGTTAGAACTTGACAAAAATGGGTTAGTAAAGGGGAAAAATAACTTAAAAATGGTTAGAAATTGAGAAATTTGGGTTAGGAAAAGAAACGAAAAAATGCTTAAAACGACTTAGAAAATGGAAATAAAATAAAGGGTTAGTAATGGCCAAAAGTGGCTTAAAACGTTTAAGAAAATAACAAGATTTCATAGCAAACGGGGGGAAAACTGGTTTAAATTTGATAGAAATGGGGAAAAATGGGTTAGAAATGAGCGAAAAACTCTGAAACCCGGAAAGAATTTGGCAAAAATTAGCAAGGAGAAAAAAAAAGGTTACAAGGGGTTGAAACGTGGCAAAAATAGGATAGAAACTGCCACAAATGGATTAAAAGGGGTTAGACCTTGACAAAAATGGGTTAGGAAAAGGGAAAAATAACTTAAAAATGGTTAGAAATTGAGAAATATGGGTTAAGAAAAGAAACGAAAAAATGCTTAAAAGGACTTAGAAAATGGGATTATAAAGAGGATTAGTAATGGCCAAAAGTGGCTTAAAGCGTTTAAGAAAGTAACAAGAATGCATAGCAAACGAGGGAAAAACTGTTTTAAATTCGATAGAAATGGGGAAAAATGGGTTAGAAATGAGCGAAAAATTCTGAAACCAGGAAAGAATTGGGCAAAAATTAGGAAGGAGAAAAAAAAAAGTTTAAAAGGGGTTGAAACCCGGAAAAAAATAGGATAGAAATGGCCAGAAATGCTTTAAAAGGGGTTAGAACTTGACAAAAATGGGTTAGGAAAGGGAAAAATAACTTAAAAATGGTTAGAAATTGAGAAATTTGGGTTAGGAAAAGAAACCAAAAAATGCTTAAAACGAATTAGAAAATGGAAATAAAAAAAGGGTTAGTAATGGCCAAAAGTGGCTTAAAACGTTTAAGAGAGTAACAAGAATGCATAGCAAACGAGGGAAAAACAGGTTTAAATTTGATAGAAATGGGGAAAAATGGGTTAGAAATGAGCGAAAAACACTGAAACCAGGAAAGAAGTGGGCAAAAATTAGCAAGAAAAGAAAAAAAAACTTAAAAGGGGTTGAAACGTGGCAAAAATGGGATAGAAACTTCCAGAACTGCTTTAAATGGGGTTAGAACTTGACAAAAATGGGTTAGTAAAGGGGAAAAATAACTTAAAAATGGTTAGAAAATGAGAAATTTGGGTTAGGAAAAGAAACCAAAAAATGCTTAAAACGAATTAGAAAATGGAAATTAAAAAAGGGTTAGCAATGGCCAAAAGTGGCATAAAACGTTTAAGAAAGTAACAAGAATGCATAGCAAACAAGGGAAAAACCGGTTTAAATTTGATAGAAATGGGGAAAAATGGGTTAGAAATGAGCGAAAAACTCTGAAACCAGGAAAGAATTGGGCAAAAATTAGCAAGGAAAAAAAAAGCTTAAAAGGAGTTTAAATGTGGCAAAAAAAGGATAGAAACTGCCAAAAATGGATTAAAAGGGGTTAGAACTTGACAAAAATGGGTTAGGAAAGGGGAAAAAAAATTAAAAATGGTTAGCAATTGAGAAATTTGGGTTAGGAAACGAAACCAAAAAATGCTTAAAACGACTTAGAAAATGGAAATAAAAAAAGGGTTAGCAATGGCCAAAAGTGGCATAAAACGTTTAAGAAAGTAACAAGAATGCATAGCAAACAAGGGAAAAACCGGTTTAAATTTGATAGAAATGGGGAAAAATGGGTTAGAAATGAGCGAAAAACTCTGAAACCAGGAAAGAAGTGGGCAAAAATTAGGAAGGAGAAAAAAAAAAGTTTAAAAGGGGTTGAAACGCGGAAAAAGTAGGATAGAAATGTCCAGAAATGCTTTAAAAGGGGTTAGAACTTGACAAAAATGGGTTAGTAAAGGGGAAAAATAACTTAAAAATGGTTAGAAATTGAGAAATTTGGGTTAGGAAAAGAAACCAAAAAATGCTTAAAACGACTTAGAAAATGGAAATAAAAAAAGGGTTAGCAATGGCCAAAAGTGGCATAAAACGTTTAAGAAAGTAACAAGAATGCATAGCAAACAAGGGAAAAACCGGTTTAAATTTGATAGAAATGGGGAAAAATGGGTTAGAAATGAGCGAAAAACACTGAAACCAGGAAAGAATTGGGCAAAAATTAGCAAGGAAAAAAAAAAGCTTAAAAGGGGTTGAAACGTGGCAAAAATGGGATAGAAACTTCCAGAACTGCTTTAAAAGGGGTTAGAACTTGAGAAAAATGGGTTAGGAAAGGGGAACAATAACTTAAAAATGGTTAGAAATTGAGAAATATGGGTTAGGAAAAGAAACGAAAAAATGCTTAAAACGACTTAGAAAATGGGATTATAAAGAGGATTAGTAATGGCCAAATGTGGCTTAAAGCGTTTAAGAAAGTAACAAGAATGCATAGCAAACGGGGGAAAAACTGTTTTAAATTCGATAGAAATGGGGAAAAATGGGTTAGAAATGAGCGAAAAACTCTGAAACCAGGAAAGAATTGGGCAAAAATTAGCATGGAAAAAAAAAGCTTAAAAGGGTTTGAAACGTGGCAAAAATAGGATAGAAGCTGCCAAAAATGGATTAAAAGGTGTTAGAACTTGACAAAAATGAGTTAGGAAAGGGGGAAAATAACTTAAAAATGGTTAGAAATTGAGAAATTTGGGTTAGGAAAAGAAACCAAAAAATGCTTAAAACGACTTAGAAAATGGAAATAAAATAAAGGGTTAGTAATGGCCAAAAGTGGCTTAAAACGTTTAAGAAAATAACAAGATTTCATAGCAAACGGGGGGAAAACTGGTTTAAATTTGATAGAAATGGGGAAAAATGGGTTAGAAATGAGCGAAAAACTCTGAAACCCGGAAAGAATTTGGCAAAAATTAGCAAGGAGAAAAAAAAAGCTTACAAGGGGTTGAAACGTGGCAAAAATAGGATAGAAACTGCCACAAATGGATTAAAAGGGGTTAGACCTTGACAAAAATGGGTTAGGAAAAGGGAAAAATAACTTAAAAATGGTTAGAAATTGAGAAATTTGGGTTAGGAAAAGAAACCCCAAAATGCTTAAAACGACTTAGAAAATGGAAATAAAAAAAAGGGTTAGTAATGGCCAAAAGTTGCTTAAAACATATTAGAAAGTAACACGAATGCATAGCAAACGGGGGAAAACCGGTTTAAATTTGAGAGAAATGGGGAAAAATGGGTTAGAAATGAGCGAAAAACTCTGAAACCAGGAAAGAATTGGGAAAAAATTAGCAAGAAAAGAAAAAAAAAAGCTTACAAGGGGTTGAAACGTGGCAAAAATAGGATAGCAACTGCCAAAAATGGATTAAAAGTGGTTAGAACTTGACAAAAATGGGTTAGGAAAGGGGAAAAATAACTTAAAAATGGTTAGCAATTGAGAAATTCTGGTTAGGAAAAGAAACCAAAAAATGCTTAAAACGACTTAGAGAATGGAAATAAAAAAAGGGTTAGCAATGGCCAAAAGTGGCATAAAACGTTTAAGAAAGGAACAAGAATGCATAGCAAACAAGGGAAAAACCGGTTTAAATTTGATAGAAATGGGGAAAAATGGATTAGAAATGAGCGAAAAACTCTGAAACCAGGAAAGAATTGGGCAAAAATTACCATGGAAAAAAAAAAAGCTTAAAAGGGGTTGAAACGTGGCAAAAATGGGATAGAAACTTCCAGAACTGCTTTAAAAGGGGTTAGAACTTGACAAAAATGGGTTAGGAAAGGGGAACAATAACTTAAAAATGGTTAGAAATTGAGAAATACGGGTTAAGAAAAGAAACGAAAAAATGCTTAAAACGACTTAGAAAATGGGATTATAAAGAGGATTAGTAATGGCCAAAAGTGGCTTAAAGCGTTTAAGAAAGTAACAAGAATGCATAGCAAACGAGGGAAAAGCTGTTTTAAATTCGATAGAAATGGGGAAAAATGGGTTAGAAATGAGCGAAAAACTCTGAAACCAGGAAAGAATTGGGCAAAAATTAGCATGGAAAAAAAAAAGCTTAAAAGGGGTTGAAACGTAGCAAAAATAGGATAGAAACTGCCAAAAATGGATTAAAAAGGGTTAGAACTTGACAAAAATGAGTTAGGAAAGGGGGAAAATAACTTAAAAATGGTTAGAAATTGAGAAATTTGGGTTAGGAAAAGAAACCAAAAAATGCTTAAAACGACTTAGAAAATGGAAATAAAAAAAAGGGTTAGTAATGGCCAAAAGTGGCTTAAAACGTTTAAGAAAATAACAAGATTTCATAGCAAAAGGGGGGGAAACCGGTTTAAATTTGATAGAAATGGGGAAAAATGGGTTAGAAATGAGCAAAAAACTCTGAAACCAGGAAAGAATTGGGCAAAAATTAGCAAGGAGAAAAAAAAAAGCTTACAAAGGGTTGAAACGTGGCAAAAATAAGATAGAAACTGCCACAAAGGGATTAAAAGGGGTTAGAACTTGACAAAAATGGGTTAGGAAAAGGGAAAAATAACTTAAAAATGGTTAGAAATTGAGAAATTTGGGTTAGGAAAAGAAACCCCAAAATGCTTAAAACGACTTAGAAAATGGAAATAAAAAAAGGGTTAGTAATGGCCAAAAGTTGCTTAAAACATATTAGAAAGTAACAAGAATGCATAGCAAACGGGGGAAAACCGGTTTAAATTTGAGAGAAATGGGGAAAAATGGGTTAGAAATGAGCGAAAAACTCTGAAACCAGGAAAGAATTGGGCAAAAATTAGCAAGGAAAAAAAAAGCTTAAAAGGGGTTGAAACGTGGCAAAAATAGGATAGAAACTGCCAAAAATGGATTAAAAGGGGTTAGAACTTGACAAAAATGGGTTAGGAAAGGGGAACAATAACTTAAAAATGGTTAGAAATTGAGAAATATGGGTTAAGAAAAGAAACCAAAAAATGCTTAAAACGACTTAGAAAATGGGATTATAAAGAGGATTAGTAATGGCCAAAAGTGGCTTAAAGCGTTTAAGAAAGTAACAAGAATGCATAGCAAACGAGGGAAAAACTGTTTTAAATTCGATAGAAATGGGAAAAAATGGGTTAGAAATGAGCAAAAAGTTCTGAAACCAGGAAAGAATTGGGCAAAAATTAGGAAGGAGAAAAAAAAAAGTATAAAAGGGGTTGAAACGCGGAAAAAATAGGATAGAAATGGCCAGAAATGCTTTAAAAGGGGTTAGAACTTGACAAAAATGGGTTAGGAAAGGGGAAAAATAACTTAAAAATGGTTATAAATTGAGAAATTTGGGTTAGGAAAAGGAACCAAAAAATGCTTAAAACGACTTAGAAAATGGAAATAAAAAAAGGGTTAGTAATGGCAAAAAGTGGCTTAAAACGTTTAAGAGAGTAACAAGAATGCATAGCAAACAAGGGAAAAACCGGTTTAAATTTGATGGAAATGGGGAAAAATGGGTTAGAAATGAGCGAAAAACTCTGAAACCAGGAAAGAATTTGGCAAAAATTAGCAAGAAAAGAAAAAAAAACTTAAAAGGGGTTGAAACGTGGCAAAAATAGGGTAGCAACTGCCAAAAATGGATTAAAAGGGGTTAGAACTTGACAAAAATGGGTTAGTAAAGGGGAAATATAACTTAAAAATGGTTAGCAATTGAGAAATTTGGGTTAGGAAACGAAACCAAAAAATGCTTAAAACGACTTAGAAAATGGAAATAAAAAAAGGGTTAGTAATGGGCAAAAGTGGGATAAAACGTTTAGGAAAGTAACAAGAATGCATAGCAAAGGAGGGAAAAACTGGTTTAAATTTGATAGAAATGGGGAAAAATGGGTTATAAATGAGCGAAAAACTCTGAAACCAGGAAAGAATTGGGCAAAAATTAGCATGGGAAAAAAAAAAGCTTACAAGGGGTTGAAACGTGGCAAAAATAGGATAGAAACTGCCAAAAATGGATTAAAAGGGGTTAGAACTTGACAAAAATGGTTTAGGAAAGGGGAAAAATAACTTAAAAATGGTTAGAAATTGAGAAATTTGGGTTAGGAAAAGAAACCAAAAAATGCTTAAAACGACTTAGAAAATGGAAATAAAAAAAGGGTTAGCAATGGGCAAAAGTGGGATAAAACGTTTAGGAAAGTAACAAGAATGCATAGCAAACGAGGGAAAAACAGGTTTATATTTGATAGAAATGGGGAAAAATGGGTTAGAAATGAGCGAAAAACTCTGAAACCAGGAAAGAATTGGGCAAAAATTAGCAAGGAAAAAAAAAGCTTAAAAGGAGTTTAATCGTGGCAAAAAAAGGATAGAAACTGCCAAAAATGGATTAAAAGGGGTTAGAACTTGACAAAAATGGGTTAGGAAAGGGGAAAAAAAACTTAAAAATGGTTAGAAATTGAGAAATTTGGGTTAGGAAAAGAAACCAAAAAATGCTTAAAACGACTTAGAAAATGGAAATAAAAAAAGGGTTAGTAATGGGCAAAAGTGGGATAAAACATTTAGGAAAGTAACAAGAATGCATAGTAAACGAGGGAAAAACAGGTTTATATTTGATAGAAATGGGGAAAAATGGGTTATAAATGAGCGAAAAACTCTGAAACCAGGAAAGAATTGGGCAAAAATTAGCATGGGAAAAAAAAAGATTACAAGGGGTTGAAACGTGGCAAAAAAAGGATAGAAACTGCCAAAAATGGATTAAAAGGGGTTAGAACTTGACAAAAATGGGTTAGGAAAGGGGAAAAAAAACTTAAAAATGGTTAGAAATTGAGAAATTTGGGTTAGGAAAAGAAACCAAAAAATGCTTAAAACGACTTAGAAAATGGAAATAAATAAGGGTTAGTAATGGGCAAAAGTGGGATAAAACGTTTAGGAAAGTAACAAGAATGCATAGCAAACGAGGGAAAAACAGGCTTATATTTGATAGAAATGGGGAAAAATGGGTTATAAATGAGCGAAAAACTCTGAAACCAGGAAAGAATAGGGCAAAAATTAGCAAGGAAAAAAAAAAAGCTGGAAAGGGGTTGAAACGTGGCAAAAATGGGATAGAAACTGCCAAAAATGGATTAAAAGGGGTTAGAACTTGACAAAAATGAGTTAGGAAAGGGGAAAATTAACTTAAAAATGGTTAGAAATTGACAAATTTGAGTTAGGAAAAGAAACCAAAAAATGCTTAAAACGACTTAGAAAATGGAAATAAAAAAAAGGGTTAGTAATGGGCAAAAGTGGCATAAAACGTTTAAGAAAGTAACAAGAATGTATAGCAAACGGGGGAAAGAATAGGCTTAAATTTGTTAGAAATGGGGAAAAATGGGTTAAAAAGGGAGGTAAAACACTGAAACCAGGAAAGAATTGGCCAAAAATAGTAAGAAAAGGAAAAAACCGCCTTAAAACGGGCTGAAACATGGCAAAAATACGATAGAAATGGCCAGAAATGGATTAAAGGGGTTAGAACTTGACAAAAATGGGTTAGAAAGGGGAAAAATAACTTAAAAATGGTTAGAAATTGAGAAATTTGGGTTAGGAAAAGAAACCAAAAAATGCTTAAAACGACTTTGAAAATGGAAATAAAAAAGGGGTTAGTAATGGCCAAAAGTGGCTTAAAACGTTTAGGAAAGTAACAAGAATGCATAGCAAACGGGGGAAAACCGTTTTAAATTTGATAGAAATGGGGAAAAATGGGTTAGAAATGAGCGAAAATCTCTGAAACCAGGAAAGAATTGGGGCAAAATTAGCAAGGAAAAAAAAAAGGTTAAAAGGGGTTGAAACATGGCTAAAATGGGATAGAAAATTCCAGAAATGCTTTAAAAGGGGTTAGAACTTGACAAAAATGGGTTAGGAAAGGGGAAAAATAACTTAAAAATGGTTAGAAATTGAGAAATTTGGGTTAGGAAAAGAAACCAAAACATGCTTAAAACGACTTAGAAAATGGAAATAAAAAAAGGGTTAGTAATGGGCAAAAGTGGGATAAAACGTTAAGGAAAGTAACAAGAATGCATAGCAAACGAGGGAAAAACTGGTTTAAATTTGATAGAAATGGGGGAAAAATGGGTTATAAAGAGCGGAAAAAATCTGAAACAGGAAAGAATTGGGCAAAAATTAGCATGGGAAAAAAAAAGCTTACAAGGGGTTGAAACGTGGCAAAAACGGATCGAAACTGCCAAAAATGGATTAAAAGGGGTTAGAACTTGACAAAAATGAGTTAGGAAAGGGGAAAATTAACTTAAAAATGGTTAGAAATTGACAAATTTGAGTTAGGAAAAGAAACCAAAAAATGCTTAAAACGACTTAGAAAATGGAAATTAAAAAAAGGGTTAGTAATGGGCAAAAGTGGCATAAAACGTTTAAGAAAGTAACAAGAATGTATAGCAAACGGGGGAAAGAAAAGGCTTAAATTTGTTAGAAATGGGGAAAAATGGGTTAAAAAGGGAGGTAAAACACTGAAACCAGGAAAGAATTGGCCAAAAATAGTAAGAAAAGGAAAAAAAAGCCTTAAAACGGGCTGAAACATGGCAAAAATACGATAGAAATGGCCAGAAAAGGATTAAAGGGGTTAGAACTTGACAAAAATGGGTTAGGAAAGGGGAAAAAAAACTTAAAAATGGTTAGAAATTGAGAAATTTGGGTTAGGAAAAGAAACCAAAAAATGCTTAAAACGGCTTTGAAAATGGAAATAAAAAAGGGGTTAGTAATGGCCAAAAGTGGCTTAAAACGTTTAGGAAAGTAACAAGAATGCATAGCAAACGGGGGAAAACCGTTTTAAATTTGATAGAAATGGGGAAAAATGGGTTAGAAATGAGCGAAAATCTCTGAAACCAGGAAAGAATTGGGCAAAAAATAGCAAGGAAAAAAAGGTTAAAAGGGGTTGAAACGTGGCAAAAATGGGATAGAAACTTCCAGAAATGCTTTAAAAGGGGTTAGAACTTGACAAAAATGGGTTAGGAAAGGGGAAAAATAACTTAAAATGGTTAAAAATTGAGAAATTTGGGTTAGGAAAAGAAACCAAAACATGCTTAAAACGACTTAGAAAATGGAAATAAAAAAAGGGTTAGTAATGGGCAAAAGTGGGATAAAACGTTTAGGAAAGTAACAAGAATGCATAGCAAAGGAGGGAAAAACTGGTTTAAAATTGATAAAAATGGGGAAAAATGGGTTATAAATGAGCGAAAAACTCTGAAACCAGGAAAGAATTGGCAAAAATTAGCATGGGAAAAAAAAAGCTTACAAGGGGTTGAAACGTGGCAAAAATAGGATAGAAACTGCCAAAAATGGATTAAAAGGGGTTAGAACTTGACAAAAATGGGTTAGGAAAGGGGAAAAAAAAACTTAAAAATGGTTAGAAATTGAGAAATTTGGGTTAGGAAAAGAAACCAAAAAATGCTTAAAACGACTTAGAAAATGGAAATAAAAAAAGGGTTAGTAATGGGCAAAAGTGGGATAAAACGTTTAGGAAAGTAACAAGAATGCATAGCAAAGGAGGGAAAAACTGGTTTAAATTTGATAGAAATGGGGAAAAATGGGTTATAAATGAGCGAAAAACTCTGAAACCAGGAAAGAATTGGGCAAAAATTAGCATGGGAAAAAAAAAGCTGACAAGGGGTTGAAACGTGGCAAAAATAGGATAGAAACTGCCAAAAATGGATTAAAAGGGGTTAGAACTTGACAAAAATGGGTTAGGAAAGGGGAAAAAAAACTTAAAAATGGTTAGAAATTGAGAAATTTGGGTTAGGAAAAGAAACCAAAAAATGCTTAAAACGACTTAGAAAATGGAAATAAAAAAAGGGTTAGTAATGGGCAAAAGTGGGATAAAACGTTTAGGAAAGTAACAAGAATGCATAGCAAACGAGGGAAAAACAGGTTTATATTTGATAGAAATGGGGAAAAATGGGTTAGAAATGAGCGAAGAACTCTGAAACCAGGAAAGAATTGGGCAAAAATTAGCATGGTAAAAAAAAAGCTTACAAGGGGTTGAAACGTGGCAAAAATAGGATAGAAACTGCCAAAAATGGATTAAAAGGGGTTAGAACTTGACAAAAATGGGTTAGGAAAGGGGAAAAAAACCTTAAAAATGGTTAGAAATTGAGAAATTTGGGTTAGGAAAAGAAACCAAAACATGCTTAAAACGACTTAGAAAATGGAAATAAAAAAAGGGTTAGTAATGGGCAAAAGTGGGATAAAACGTTTAGGAAAGTAACAAGAATGCATAGCAAAGGAGGGAAAAACTGGTTTAAATTTGATAGAAATGGGAAAAATGGGTTATAAATGAGCGAAAAACTCTGAAACCAGGAAAGAATTGGGCAAAAATTAGCATGGGAAAAAAAAAGCTGACAAGGGGTTGAAACGTGGCAAAAATAGGATAGAAACTGCCAAAAATGGATTAAAAGGGGTTAGAACTTGACAAAAATGGGTTAGGAAAGGGGAAAAAAAAACTTAAAAATGGTTAGAAATTGAGAAATTTGGGTTAGGAAAAGAAACCAAAAAATGCTTAAAACGACTTAGAAAATGGAAATAAAAAAAGGGTTAGTAATGGGCAAAAGTGGGATAAAACGTTTAGGAAAGTAACAAGAATGCATAGCAAACGAGGGAAAAACAGGCTTATATTTGATAGAAATGGGGAAAAATGGGTTATAAATGAGCGAAAAACTCTGAAACCAGGAAAGAATAGGGCAAAAATTAGCAAGGAAAAAAAAAAGCTTAAAAGGGTTGAAACGTGGCAAAAATGGGATAGAAACTGCCAAAAATGGATTAAAAGGGGTTAGAACTTGACAAAAATGAGTTAGGAAAGGGGAAAATTAACTTAAAAATGGTTAGAAATTGACAAATTTGAGTTAGGAAAAGAAACCAAAAAATGCTTAAAACGACTTAGAAAATGGAAATTAAAAAAAGGGTTAGTAATGGGCAAAAGTGGCATAAAACGTTTAAGAAAGTAACAAGAATGTATAGCAAACGGGGGAAAGAATAGGCTTAAATTTGTTAGAAATGGGGAAAAATGGGTTAAAAAGGGAGGTAAAACACTGAAACCAGGAAAGAATTGGCCAAAAATAGTAAGAAAAGGAAAAAAAACGCCTTAAAACGGGCTGAAACATGGCAAAAATACGATAGAAATGGCCAGAAATGGATTAAAGGGGTTAGAACTTGACAAAAATGGGTTAGGAAAGGGGAAAAATAACTTAAAAATGGTTAGAATTGAGAAATTTGGGTTAGGAAAAGAAACCAAAAAATGCTTAAAACGACTTTGAAAATGGAAATAAAAAAAGGGGTTAGTAATGGCCAAAAGTGGCTTAAAACGTTTAGGAAAGTAACAAGAATGCATAGCAAACGGGGAAAACCGTTTTAAATTTGATAGAAATGGGGAAAAATGGGTTAGAAATGAGCGAAAATCTCTGAAACCAGGAAAGAATTGGGCAAAAATTAGCAAGGAAAAAAAAAGGTTAAAAGGGGTTGAAACGTGGCTAAAATGGGATAGAAAATTCCAGAAATGCTTTAAAAGGGGTTAGAACTTGACAAAAATGGGTTAGGAAAGGGGAAAAATAACTTAAAAATGGTTAGAAATTGAGAAATTTGGGTTAGGAAAAGAAACCAAAAAATGCTTAAAACGACTTAGAAAATGGAAATAAAAAAAGGGTTAGTAATGGGCAAAAGTGGGATAAAACGTTTAGGAAAGTAACAAGAATGCATAGCAAACGAGGGAAAAACTGGTTTAAATTTGATAGAAATGGGGAAAAATGGGTTATAAATGAGCGAAAAACTCTGAAACCAGGAAAGAATTGGGCAAAAATTAGCATGGGAAAAAAAAAGCTTACAAGGGGTTGAAACGTGGCAAAAATAGGATAGAAACTGCCAAAAATGGATTAAAAGGGGTTAGAACTTGACAAAAATGGGTTAGGAAAGGGGAAAAAAAAACTTAAAAATGGTTAGAAATTGAGAAATTTGGGTTAGGAAAAGAAACCAAAAAATGCTTAAAACGACTTAGAAAATGGAAATAAAAAAAGGGTTAGTAATGGGCAAAAGTGGGATAAAACGTTTAGGAAAGTAACAAGAATGCATAGCAAAGGAGGGAAAAACTGGTTTATATTTGATAGAAATGGGGAAAAATGGGTTAGAAATGAGCGAAGAACTCTGAAACCAGGAAAGAATTGGGCAAAAATTAGCATGGTAAAAAAAAAGCTGACAAGGGGTTGAAACGTGGCAAAAATAGGATAGAAACTGCCAAAAATGGATTAAAAGGGGTTAGAACTTGACAAAAATGGGTTAGGAAAGGAGAAAAAAACCTTAAAAATGGTTAGAAATTGAGAAATTTGGGTTAGGAAAAGAAACCAAAACATGCTTAAAACGACTTAGAAAATGGAAATAAAAAAAGGGTTAGTAATGGGCAAAAAGTGGGATAAAACGTTTAGGAAAGCAACAAGAATGCATAGCAAAGGAGGAAAAACTGGTTTAAATTTGATAGAAATGGGGAAAAATGGGTTATAAATGAGCGAAAAACTCTGAAACCAGGAAAGAATTGGGCAAAAATTAGCATGGGAAAAAAAAAAGCTGACAAGGGGTTGAAACGTGGCAAAAATAGGATAGAAACTGCCAAAAATGGATTAAAAGGGGTTAGAACTTGACAAAAATGAGTTAGGAAAGGGGAAAAAAAATTAAAAATGGTTAGAAATTGAGAAATTTGGGTTAGGAAAAGAAACCAAAAAATGCTTAAAACGACTTAGAAAATGGAAATAAAAAAAGGGTTAGTAATGGGCAAAAGTGGGATAAAACGTTTAGGAAAGTAACAAGAATGCATAGCAAACGAGGGAAAAACAGGCTTATATTTGATAGAAATGGGGAAAAATGCGTTAGAAATGAGCGAAAACTCTGAAACCAGGAAAGAATTGGGCAAAAATTAGCATGGGAAAAAAAAATCTTAAAAGGGGTTGAAACGTGGCAAAAAAAGGATAGAAACTGCCAAAAATGGATTAAAAGGGGTTAGAACTTGACAAAAATGGGTTAGGAAAGGGGAAAAAAAACTAAAAAATGGTTAGAAATTGAGAAATTTGGGTTAGGAAAAGAAACCAAAAAATGCTTAAAACGACTTAGAAAATGGAAATAAAAAAAGGGTTAGTAATGGGCAAAAGTGGGATAAAACGTTTAGGAAAGTAACAAGAATGCATAGCAAACGAGGGAAAAACAGGCTTATATTTGATAGAAATGGGGAAAAATGGGTTAGAAATGAGCGAAAAACTCTGAAACCAGGAAAGAATTGGGCAAAAATTAGCAAGGAAAAAAAAAAGCTTAAAAGGGGTTGAAACGTGGCAAAAATGGGATAGAAACTGCCAAAAATGGATTAAAAGGGGTTAGAACTTGACAAAAATGAGTTAGGAAAGGGGAAAATTAACTTAAAAATGGTTAGAAATTGACAAATTTGAGTTAGGAAAAGAAACCAAAAAATGCTTAAAACGACTTAGAAAATGGAAATAAAAAAAAGGGTTAGTAATGGGCAAAAGTGGCATAAAACGTTTAAGAAAGTAACAAGAATGTATAGCAAACGGGGGAAAGAATAGGCTTAAATTTGTTAGAAATGGGGAAAAATGGGTTAAAAAGGGAGGTAAAAACACTGAAACCAGGAAAGAATTGGCCAAAAATAGTAAGAAAAGGAAAAAAACGCCTTAAAACGGGCTGAAACATGGCAAAAATACGATAGAAATGGCCAGAAATGGATTAAAGGGGTTAGAACTTGACAAAAATGGGTTAGGAAAGGGAAAAATAACTTAAAAATGGTTAGAAATTGAGAAATTTGGGTTAGGAAAAGAAACCAAAAAATGCTTAAAACGACTTAGAAAATGGAAATAAAAAAGGGGTTAGTAATGGCCAAAAGTGGCTTAAACGTTTAGGAAAGTAACAAGAATGAATAGCAAACGGGGGAAAAACCGTTTTAAATTTGATAGAAATGGGGAAAAATGGGTTATAAATGAGCGAAAAACTCTGAAACCAGGAAAGAATTGGGCAAAAATTAGCAAGGAAAAAAAAAGGTTAAAAGGGGTTGAAACGTGGCTAAAATGGGATAGAAACTGCCAAAAATGGATTAAAAGGGGTTAGAACTTGACAAAAATGGGTTAGGAAAGGGGAAAAAAAAATTAAAAATGGTTAGAAATTGAGAAATTTGGGTTAGGAAAAGAAACCAAAAAATGCTTAAAACGACTTAGAAAATGGAAATAAAAAAAGGGTTAGTAATGGGCAAAAGTGGGATAAAACGTTTAGGAAAGTAACAAGAATGCATAGCAAACGAGGGAAAAACAGGTTTATATTTGATAGAAATGGGGAAAAATGGGTTATAAATGAGCGAAAAACTCTGAAACCAGGAAAGAATTGGCCAAAAATAGTAAGAAAAGGAAAAAAACGCCTTAAAACGGGCTGAAACATGGCAAAAATACGATAGAAATGGCCAGAAATGGATTAAAGGGGTTAGAACTTGACAAAAATGGGTTAGGAAAGGGGAAAAAAACTTAAAAATGGTTAGAAATTGAGAAGTTTGGGTTAGGAAAAGAAACCAAAAAATGCTTAAAACGACTTAGAAAATGGAAATAAAAAAAGGGTTAGTAATGGGCAAAAGTGGGGATAAAACGTTTAGGAAAGTAACAAGAATGCATAGCAAACGAGGGAAAAACAGGTTTATATTTGATAGAAATGGGGAAAAATGGGTTATAAATGAGCGAAGAACTCTGAAACCAGGAAAGAATTGGGCAAAAATTAGCATGGGAAAAAAAAAAGCTTACAAGGGGTTGAAACGTGGCAAAAATAGGATAGAAACTGCCAAAAATGGATTAAAAGGGGTTAGAACTTGACAAAAATGGGTTAGGAAAGGGGAAAAAAAACTTAAAAATGGTTAGAAATTGAGAAATTTGGGTTAGGAAAAGAAACCAAAAAATGCTTAAACGACTTAGAAAATGGAAATAAAAAAAGGGTTAGTAATGGGCAAAAGTGGGATAAAACGTTTAGGAAAGTAACAAGAATGCATAGCAAACGAGGAAAAACAGGCTTATATTTGATAGAAATGGGGAAAAATGCGTTAGAAATGAGCGAAAAACTCTGAAACCAGGAAAGAATTGGGCAAAAATTAGCATGGGAAAAAAAAAGCTTACAAGGGGTTGAAACGTGGCAAAAAAAGGATAGAAACTGCCAAAAATGGATTAAAAGGGGTTAGAACTTGACAAAAATGGGTTTGGAAAGGGGAAAAAAAACTTAAAAATGGTTAGAAATTGAGAAATTTGGGTTAGGAAAAGAAACCAAAAAATGCTTAAAACGACTTAGAAAATGGAAATAAAAAAAGGGTTAGTAATGGGCAAAAGTGGGATAAAACGTTTAGGAAAGTAACAAGAATGCATAGCAAACGAGGGAAAAACAGGCTTATATTTGATAGAAATGGGGAAAAATGGGTTAGAAATGGGCGAAAAACTCTGAAACCAGGAAAGAATAGGGCAAAAATTAGCAAGGAAAAAAAAAAGCTTAAAAGGGGTTGAAACGTGGCAAAAATGGGATAGAAACTGCCAAAAATGGATTAAAAGGGGTTAGAACTTGACAAAAATGAGTTAGGAAAGGGGAAAATTAACTTAAAAATGGTTAGAAATTGACAAATTTGAGTTAGGAAAAGAGACCAAAAAATGCTTAAAACGACTTAGAAAATGGAAATAAAAAAAAGGGTTAGTAATGGGCAAAAGTGGCATAAAACGTTTAAGAAAGTAACAAGAATGTATAGCAAACGGGGGAAAGAATAGGCTTAAATTTGTTAGAAATGGGGAAAAATGGGTTAAAAAGGGAGGTAAAACACTGAAACCAGTAAGAATTGGCCAAAAATAGTAAGAAAAGGAAAAAACCGCCTTAAAACGGGCTGAAACATGGCAAAAATACGATAGAAATGGCCAGAAATGGATTAAAGGGGTTAGAACTTGACAAAAATGGGTTAGGAAAGGGGAAAAATAACTTAAAAATGGTTAGAAATTGAGAAATTTGGGTTAGGAAAAGAAACCAAAAAATGCTTAAAACGACTTTGAAAATGGAAATAAAAAAGGGGTTAGTAATGGCCAAAAGTGGCTTAAAACATTTAGGAAAGTAACAAGAATGCATAGCAAACGGGGGAAAACCGTTTTAAATTTGATAGAAATGGGGAAAAATGGGTTAGAAATGAGCGAAAAGCTCTGAAACCAGGAAAGAATTGGGCAAAAATTAGCAAGGAAAAAAAAAGCTTAAAAGGGGTTGAAACGTGGCAAAAATGGGATAGAAACTTCCAGAAATGCTTTAAAAGGGGTTAGAACTTGACAAAAATGGGTTAGGAAAGGGGAAAAATAACTTAAAAATGGTTAGAAATTGAGAAATATGGGTTAAGAAAAGAAACGAAAAAATGCTTAAAACGACTTAGAAAATGGAAATAAAAAAAGGGTTAGTAATTGGCAAAAGAGGGATAAAACGTTTAGGAAAGTAACAAGAATGCATAGCAAACGAGGGAAAAACTGGTTTAAATTCGATAGAAATGGGGAAATATGGGTTAGAAATGAGCGAAAAACTCTGAAACCAGGAAAGAATTGGGCAAAAATTAGCATGGGAAAAAAAAAGCTTACAAGGGGTTGAAATGTGGCAAAAATAGGATAGAAACTGCCAAAAATAGGATAGAAACTGCCAAAAATGGATTAAAAGGGGTTAGAACTTGACAAAAATGGGTTAGGAAAGGGGAAAAAAAACTTAAAAATGGTTAGAAATTGAGAAATTTGGGTTAGGAAAAGAAACCAAAAAATGCTTAAAACGACTTAGAAAATGGAAATAAAAAAAGGGTTAGTAATGGGCAAAAGTGGGATAAAACGTTTAGGAAAGTAACAAGAATGCATAGCAAACGAGGGAAAAACAGGCTTATATTTGATAGAAATGGGGAAAAATGGGTTAGAAATGAGCGAAAAACTCTGAAACCAGGAAAGAATTGGGCAAAAATTAGCAAGGAAAAAAAAAAGCTTAAAAGGGGTTGAAACGTGGCAAAAATGGGATAGAAACTGCCAAAAATGGATTAAAAGGGGTTAGAACTTGACAAAAATGAGTTAGGAAAGGGGAAAATTAACTTAAAAATGGTTAGAAATTGACAAATTTGAGTTAGGAAAAGAAACCAAAAAATGCTTAAAACGACTTAGAAAATGGAAATAAAAAAAAGGGTTAGTAATGGCAAAAGTGGCATAAAACGTTTAAGAAAGTAACAAGAATGTATAGCAAACGGGGGAAAGAATAGGCTTAAATTTGTTAGAAATGGGGAAAAATGGGTTAAAAAGGGAGGTAAAACACTGAAACCAGGAAAGAATTGGCCAAAAATAGTAAGAAAAGGAAAAAAACGCCTTAAAACGGGCTGAAACATGGCAAAAAATACGATAGAAATGGCCAGAAATGGATTAAAGGGGTTAGAACTTGACAAAAATGGGTTAGGAAAGGGGAAAAATAACTTAAAAATGGTTAGAAATTGAGAAATTTTGGGTTAGGAAAAAGAAACCAAAAAATGCTTAAAACGACTTTGAAAATGGAAATAAAAAAGGGGTTAGTAATGGCCAAAGTGGCTTAAAACGTTTAGGAAAGTAACAAGAATGCATAGCAAACGGGGGAAAACCGTTTAAATTTGATAGAAATGGGGAAAAATGGGTTAGAAATGAGCGAAAATCTCTGAAACCAGGAAAGAATTGGGCAAAAAATAGCAAGGAAAAAAAAAAGGTTAAAAGGGTTGAAACGTGGCTAAAAATGGGATAGAAACTTCCAGAAATGCTTTAAAAGGGTTAGAACTTGACAAAATGGGTTAGGAAAGGGGAAAAATAACTTAAAAATGGTTAGAAATTGAGAAATTTGGGTTAGGAAAGAAACCAAAACATGCTTAAAATGACTTTGAAAATGGAAATAAAAAAAGGGTAGTAATGGGCAAAAGTGGGATAAAACGTTTAGGAAAGTAACAAGAATGCATAGCAAACGAGGGAAAAACTGGTTTAAATTTGATAGAAATGGGGAAAAAATGGGTTATAAATGAGCGAAAAACTCTGAAACCAGGAAAGAATTGGGCAAAAATTAGCATGGAAAAAAAAAGCTTACAAGGGGTTGAAAACGTGGCAAAAATAGGATAGAAACTGCCAAAATGGATTAAAAGGGGTTAGAACTTGACAAAAATGGGTTAGGAAAGGGGAAAAAAAACTTAAAAATGGTTAGAAATTGAGAAATTTGGGTTAGGAAAAGAAACCAAAAAATGCTTAAAAACGACTTAGAAAATGGAAATAAAAAAAGGGTTAGTAATGGGCAAAAGTGGGATAAAACGTTTAGGAAAGTAACAAGAATGCATAGCAAACGAGGGAAAAAACAGGCTTATATTTGATAGAAATGGGAAAAATGGGTTATAAATGAGCGAAAAAACTGTGAAACCAGGAAAGAATAGGGCAAAAATTAGCAAGGAAAAAAAAAAGCTTAAAAGGCGTTTAATCGTGGCAAAAAAAGGATAGAAACTGCCAAAAATGGATTAAAAGGGGTTAGAACTTGACAAAAATGAGTTAGGAAAGGGGAAAAAAAACTTAAAAATGGTTAGAAATTGAGAAATTTGGGTTAGGAAAAGAAACCAAAAAAATGCTTAAAACGACTTAGAAAATGGAAATAAAAAAAGGGTTAGTAATGGGCAAAAGTGGGATAAAACGTTTAGGAAAGTAACAAGAATGCATAGCAAACGAGGGAAAAAACAGGCTTATATTTGATAGAAATGGGGAAAAATGGGTTAGAAATGAGCGAAAAACTCTGAAACCAGGAAAGAATTGGGCAAAAATTAGCATGGGAAAAAAAAAGCTTACAAGGGGTTGAAACGTGGCAAAAAAAGGATAGAACTGCCAAAAATTGGATTAAAAGGGGTTAGAACTTGACAAAAATGGGTTTGGAAAGGGGAAAAAAAACTTAAAAATGGTTAGAAATTGAGAAATTTGGGTTAGGAAAAGAAACCAAAAAATGCTTAAAACGACATAGAAAATGGAAATAAAAAAAGGGTTAGTAATGGGCAAAAGGGGGATAAAACGTTTAGGAAAGTAACAAGAATGCATAGCAAACGAGGGAAAAACAGGCTTATATTTGATAGAAATGGGGAAAAATGGGTTAGAAATGAGCGAAAAACTCTGAAACCAGGAAAGAATTGGGCAAAAATTAGCAAGGAAAAAAAAAAGCTTAAAAGGGGTTGAAACGTGGCAAAAATGGGATAGAAACTGCCAAAATGGATTAAAAGGGGTTAGAACTTGACAAAAATGAGTTAGGAAAGGGAAAATTAACTTAAAAATGGTTAGAAATTGACAAATTTGAGTTAGGAAAAGAAAACCAAAAAATGCTTAAAACGACTTAGAAATGGAAATAAAAAAAAGGGTTAGTAATGGGCAAAAGTGGCATAAAACGTTTAAGAAAGTAACAAGAATGTATAGCAAACGGGGAAAGAATAGGCTTAAATTTGTTAGAAATGGGGAAAAATGGGTTAAAAAGGGAGGTAAAACACTGAAACCAGGAAAGAATTGGCCAAAATAGTAAGAAAAGGAAAAAAACGCCTTAAAACGGGCTGAAACATGGCAAAAATACGATAGAAATGGCCAGAAATGGATTAAAGGGGTTAGAACTTGACAAAAATGGGTTAGGAAAGGGGAAAAATAACTTAAAAATGGTTAGAAATTGAGAAATTTGGGTTAGGAAAAGAAACCAAAAAATGCTTAAAACGACTTTGAAAATGGAAATAAAAAAGGGGTTAGTAATGGCCAAAAGTGCTTAAAACGTTTAGGAAAGTAACAAGAATGAATAGCAAACGGGGGAAAACCGTTTTAAATTTGATAGAAATGGGGAAAAATGGGTTAGAAATGAGCGAAAATCTCTGAAACCAGAAAGAATTGGCAAAAAATAGCAGGAAAAAAAAAGGTTAAAAGGGGTTGAACGTGGCTAAAATGGGATAGAAAACTGCCAAAAATGGATTAAAAGGGGTTAGAACTTGACAAAAATGGGTTAGGAAAGGGGAAAAAATA